>NC_133663.1:69273190-69593190 GCF_037893015.1 Macrotis lagotis
CTTTCTCTTTTCCCTCTCTCTTTCCTTCCCTTTCCTTCCTCTCTCTTCTTTCTCTTTTTTCCTCTTCCCCCCCCTTTCCTTCTTTCTTCCCTTTCTTTTTTCTCTCCTTTCCTTCAATTAGAATATGTGGAAGGGAACTGGGAATGGGTCTGCTGCCCATATGGTCCAGGTAATTTCCTTCATTCTTGGGCAGAGTTTTCTGGGACTACAAAATAGAGTTGGGCAAGTCTTGCTTCAGGAACTGTGGTAGGGATGGAATGGGGAAATGAGTGGAGGCAGTAGGGGAGGGCAGAGGGAAAGAAAGATTCCTAGCAGTATGGCCAGACTGCAGGGAGACCCCTACAGAGGGGTTGCCAGACACATCCCCACCCCCTTCTCTCCACGAGTTGGCTGAGAGAAGATCAGAATTGAGGGAAGGTCAGGGAGGTGAGAGAGCTATTGGGGAATAACCTTAGGCAGGGGTTAACTTCAGAGTCTGAAAAAGAGATAGCAGTTTCAGAGTTCTGGTGTCCAGATGTTCAGATACCTCTGCTGGTAGGGTCAGGATATCCCACCTTGTTTACAGGGATGGGGGCTAGGGGAGTGATTTAAAGACTAGAAATTCCCTTCTGTTTGATCCAGGGGGAAGATCAACTTGTTTTGCAGTTGGGATAGTGGAGAAAAATATAACTTAAAGCCACAAGTTTGGTAAAATGGTAATGGGGCAGGGGGACGAGAGGTTGTGATTCTAAGTGTTTTTAACCCATAGGAAAGGTATTGGCAGGGATGGAATCAATGCATTTTGTAGGGCTGGGGAGGAAAGGATTAGGATGGGGGAGGTTGAAGAGGTGGAGTGGGAGGCAGGGGGATGAGAACTGATTAACGGGCTTCAAATCTCTGGGGTACTGCTACACAGAGGCTGGTGAGCAGCTGGTTTTCATCTCCACCAAAGCTGAAACATGAGGAAAAGGGGTTGGCACTTCTGTAATAGGAGGGATGGAGGTTAGACTTCCTGTGCACTCTCTTTCCTTGAAAGTCTTTGAAAGAATAGGAGAGAGCCTCTCACCCTCTTCACCTGCTCCCTACCTCTCAATGTGTAGGGACAACTGGAGGATCCCATTCTGGCAAGGGGATGTTTGAAATAACCCTGGGAGGGTCTGACCAGTCCTTTATGGCCCATCCTGTTCCAAATCAAGAGCTCAAAGTTTGAGATTTCTTTTCCTCTCTGGGTCAGGAGTGTGTCCAGCCCCCTCTAGTCCTATCCCAGAAACCCACAGCTCTTCAGGCCTGATCTTTAGCATCTCTCTCCTTCAGGAAGAGGCTTATTATTTGTTTTTTTTTATTTATTTCTTTTATCAGATGCATCAATAGCCCCTAAAGAAACATGAATTTCCTTAAAAATAAAATCTTTTTCAAAAGTTTTTTTTCTTATTGCTATCTTTTGATTTTATATTGCCTAAATTTTCACCTATATTCCTCCCCCAAGTCCCTTCCAGGAAGTCAATTGCATGAAAAATAATTAAAAAATAAGAGTTAAAAACTAGCAAAACTGATCAGTAAGTTGAAAAAACTCTGACATCATGTATAATATTACATAGTGATGGATCTCCTGTCCTCTATTCCTCCACTGTCAAGGAGTAGGAGTAAGAAAACTGTGTTTTTGTTTTTTTTTGGAGGCGGGGAATCCCTTTCCACTCTAATCCATATTATCTTTCACTGTTGTCCTTAGCCAGGATGGTACCTCCTCTGGGCCTAGATAGAGGTGACTCTTAGTTGAGAGATGACACCTTTAACATTGTGATCCTGGTGTTGATCCATTTGGACCCCTGGCCCCAGAATCTCCATATCTCTTCTTCAGATTTTGTCATTTGCATTTCCATTTGAATGTTACATCTCCTTCCTCAAAAATCAATCTTTTCCAAACTGAGCATATCCAAGTCTTTCCCTCCTAAACCTGGTCCTCTCTGACTTCACTGTTTTGCTCTGATATGATGTAAAAGTTCCTCCAGGGCAAGAACTATTTTATTTTGTCAGCACCTGGCATCCAGTAGGTGCCTAATAAATGCATGTTTATTGTTTGTGGCACCATCTAGTCTCCCATATTCCCACTGTTAGGGCCATCTTTTGGCCTTTGGTCTTCTTTACCTCTCTCTTATATTTACCAAGCCTTGGTGACACCATCTCTCCTACCCAACACATTCTGTTACCGCTGTAGTGTAGGACCTCTTTCCTTATTCATTCTCTAGACCATTTACTACAATACAGCTTCCTTGAGGATCACAGATTCTGAAGTTGAGGTCAGATCTGGAAGTAATACTTAAGAGATCATCTAGCTTAGCCTCCTCATTTTATTTTATTTTTAAACACATCTTATGCTTTTTTGTTTTTATAGCAGTCATTTCTAGTTAGTTCTTTAGTTCTTTCTTCTCCAACTCCTATGTCCAGTGGCAGTCTCTTGTTACAAAGAAATTTAAGAAACTTCATCAGAACCAGTTTCCTCATCTGGCAATATACTCAACATGGCACCTTATGAAGGAATAATAACAATAACAATTGATATAATACTTTAAAAGATTTGACAAAGAAAAGCTATTACATTGTAAAAGTTAGCAAAATATTAAAAATTTATGGCCAACAATTTATCTTTACATATACATAAATATTTACATACATATGGTATATACAGCATTATATATATATGTACACACATACATATGATATTCCTTGCTCTTTCTCATATTAGTCATGTTTCCTAACTTCTGATCTTTTTTCCCTCAAATAAAATATGATGGATTTGAAATTATATTGCATTTAAGACTTTTAGTAACAGCCATCTTACATCTTACATAAATTTAACCTTTTATCTTCATGACAACCCTTATCCCTCTGTTACAGAAGAGGAAACTAAGATTGAGAGAGTAAGTGATTCTCCCGAGGTTGCACAGTTAGTAAGGGTCTGAGATCAAATCTGAATTTGTCTTTCTCACTGGAGGTCTTAGCTCTTTATCAACTATGTCACTTAGATGCAGGGCTTTTAAAATCACTTGTTAATCCAGTAAAGAGTCCTGGAAAATCCAATCAGTCTAGGGGGAGAGAATTCTCCCTTTTTGACTCCTGTTAGACTCCCTTGGACTAGGGTAGATATATTACAACTAAATACTTTATTTTACACTTTAGAGATTAGCCCTTCATTCAATCTCTTCATTTTAAAGAGGAGAAACTGAGTGTGAATTGAAGTTACTTGACTAAGGTCACAGAGGTAATGAATGAGTCAAGATTTGACTCCATGTCCTATGAGACCAGACAAAGTTTAGGCTTTTTCCTGAGAGTTGATTGCAGCCCCTGCATTTTACAGATGGAGTAACTTGTGCAGGATCTCATAAATTGTAAATGTCAAAGGTGAGATTTGAAACCAGGTCTTCTGAATTCAAAGCTGGATTCTCTCTCTCTCTCTCTCTCTCTCTCTCTCTCTCTCTCTCTCTCTCTCTCTCTCTCTCTCTGGTTTTTGCAAGGCAAATGGGGTTAAGTGGCTTGCCCAGGGCCACACAGCTAGGTAATTATTTTAGTGCCTGAGACCGGATTTGAACCCAGGTACTCCTGACTCCAGGGCTGGTTCTTTATCCACTATGCCACCTAGCTGCTCCTCTTTCTTTTTTCTTAATAGTATTTTATTTTTTTCCAATTACATGTAAAGTTAGTTTACAACATTCATTTTTTGTAAGATTTTGAATGCTGAAATTCTTTCTACACAGTATTTCCAAATTCTACTGTGTCTTTCCTCCAATTCATCCCTCAGACTACTTTCCAAATAATTTATTTTTTTCTGGTCATATCTCACTCCTCTGCTCAAAATCTGTGCATACAATAAAGTTTAAACTCTTCTTCCTGGCATTAAAATAGTCTGGTGGCACAGTGTATAGAGCACTGGCCTTGGATTCAGGAGGATGGGAGTTCTAATTCAACCTCAGACACTTGCCACTTACTAGCTTTGTGACCTTGGACAAGTTACTTAACCCCGATTGCCTTATGTCCAGGACCATCTCCAGTGGTTCTGATTCATATCTGGACCCTGGACCCAGATGACTCTGGTGGAGAAAGTGAGGCTGATGACTTAGCACTGCACCTCCTCACTCAAATCCAATTCCTGTGCTTGTCATGGCTTCACCTCCCTGATGTTGTGGTCTTCTTCGAAAATGAAGGACAAACATTAAGCAAGAAAGATAGCAAGATGCTATCTCTTTCATGTGCTCTCTGCTCGAGGCAATCTACCATTCCCCACGTGCATTCTATTCTTTCTCATCTCTCTGCTTTTGCCTTAGTTTCCTAAGCTTGGAATGGCTATTTCTTTCAGAGACAGAGAGAGAGAAACAGAGAGACAGAGAGAGAGAGACAGAGAGAGAAACAGAGAGAGAGAGAGAAACAGAGAAAGACAGAGAGAGAGACAGAGAGAGAGCGAGACAGAGAGAGTGAGACAGAGAGAGAGAGAGAGAGAGAGAGAGAGAGAGAGAGAGAGAGAGAGATGGGCATTTAATTTCATTTAATTTCTTAGGTTTAGGAGGTTTCTATTTTATACCTGGGACCCCTTAGTCAGTCAGGTGAAGCTTATGACCCCATTCTCAGAAGAATGTCTTTAAAACTATAATGCATAGGTGACAAAGGAAAGTGGTTGTATTGAATGCAATTATCAAAATTTTATATTTTACAGATTCTGAGTTTATGGACTTCCTGAAATTCATCTATTGATGTATTGGGGGTCAATGAACTCCAGATTAATAGTCCCTGTTCTATGGAGACAGATTGGTAACTGCTCTGAAATACATGGTTTTAGGGAGTTTCAGCAACTTGTCCAGGGTCACTCAGCCATTATATATGTGCATGACATAGGTCTGCTGGACTGAAAGTCTGAACCTCTATAGACTCTTCTAGGCTGCTTAATCTGGGTAGGTGTCTCAGTCCCCATTAGAATGTAAACTTCAGGAGGGCATGGCTTATATGTAATTTAAAACGTGTATCTTCCCTCTTTACCCCCCTACAGTGTTCTGCTCTAAGTGGATGCAAAATCAAATGACATAATAATTGTAAAGTACAGTATACTGTACTTTACAATTATTATGTCATTTGACTATTATTATTATATAGTATTATTATTAGTATAATATTATTACATAATATTATATAATATTATTTAGTAGGAGCTTAATTAATGCTTGTTTCCCCCCTTCTCTTCCTTCTCTCCCTTAAGTGTACAACTGAGGACCAGATTGAGGGTACTGTACAGCGTCTTCCTTCCCTCCTCCTTCATTCTAGACTTCAGCTCAGTTGAGTTTGGAGGTAGAAAAGTCAGTAGTCAAAGAGGAGAGGTGGACTCACAGTCTCTGAGTTTAGCATAATATGTTTCTCTGGATTTGCTATCAGGAGAACTGGACTCATACACTGATTGGAATCACTACTTGTGTGACTTGAAATGAGTCATTTCATTCTTTAAACCTCGGTAAACTTGATAATAAAATGAGGTGGGATGATCCAATCTAAACCCACTGTCCGAAGTTGCTTAGGGTCTTATTCCAGTGCCCCATCCTAGAGCCCTGTAAAACTGAGACTAACAATTAACTGAGAGGGTCTCAAGATAGGATTTAAAAGTCAGTGATGAAGTTGATGGAGAAGTGTAAGCAATGCCATAGAAGGTGGGATTCCTGGAGTCTGTCACTGACTACTCAGACCAGCATCTTTGAATGGACCACAATTTTTTTCCCCTTTAATCTTGGGTTTCTGAACCCTCTCCTTAGCATCTCTCAATCCCTTTTCTTTTCTTCTCCTTTAGCCACTTTCTCTTTGTTCTCAAGGTCCCCCTAGAGTGAGTTCCCGGGCCTTACTCCTGCTCACTTCCCAAAATGACTCCTCTCCTCATTTTCCATTGAGATGCCCATCTCAGCCTGGCTCCATCAATGCCTTTTCACAGCTCTTGTCTTACTCTGGCCAGTGACCTCTCATCTCCTTGCCTTTCTTAGCATTCCTGATGTTTTGTCTGTGTGTGTGTGTGTGTGTGTGTGTGTGTGTGTGTGTGTGTGTGTAGCAACAAGTCGTTTCTTCAATGGATAAGCTTTAATACAAGTAAGATGAATGGGATCATAGAGAAAGTCCACAATTGATGACTTAAAGATATCAATTCTCTTCCCCAGTTTAGGAACAAATCAAGGCTCACCTAGAGGAATAATTACTGTAGGGTCTGTCTGAGATCAGTTTAGCTCCATTCTTCTTTTCTGGTGGCTTGTAATGGGGTTATGAGAACCAACCCCCTACTTGCAGCATAGCACACTTCTTTCTTGAATGTCTGTTTAAACTATATTGTTGCAGCTTTGCCCGATCTCACAGCATGTTCTGATGACTCTTAGGAGGCCAACATATCATTTCATTTTAGTCTCAGTTTCCTCTAATGAATCAGTGTATTTTCTCTCACTACCTCTCCCCTTCCTGTTTTCATTCAATCCAATAAACATTTCTTAAACACAGCTGTCAAAGTGATACTCTTGAAGAAAAGATCTGACTATGTCATTTCACTGCTCAATAAACTCTACTGGTTCCCTATTACTTGTGGGATCTAATACAAGTGCCTCTCTTGGGCATTTAAAGTCCTTTACCAGCTGGCTCCAACCTGCCTTAACCAGGCTTATTATATTTTACTACTTTTCTTGTCTTTCATTCATTCTATGGTCCAGCCTAATTGGCCATAATATACAATGCCTAACATGCAGGCATCAAACACATTAGTTTTAATAAATGTTTGAGCTAGGTACTAGAGAGTCAATCAATCAATCAATCAGTCAATCAATCATTAATCGGGGGCAGCTAGGTGGGACAGTGAATAGAGCACTGGACCTGAAGCCTGGAGGACCTGAGTCCAAATCTGATATCAGACACTTAATAATTACCTAGTTTCATGACCTTGGGCAAGACACATGATCCCCACCCCCATTGCTTTACAAAAACTAAAAAATAAATTATTAAGCACCTATGGTGTGCCAAAGATAAAATGAGAAGCAACGGCCACCTCTAGGGAACTTCTATTCTGTTCAATGGTCTGGTCCAGCAAATTTGAGGGTATTAACTAAGGGAACAATAATGAACAGAGAAAGTGTGTATGTGTGTTAGCAGTATGCATATGTGTGTGGGCATCTAAGGGGTGGTGATTATGGAAAATGTGGGAAAATTGGAATAACTGCAAGATTTCTATTTGCATTAGATCCAGAAGTGCTTTGGCAGCTTAGACAAAACACAGAATTAGGTATAACTAAATTTGCTAATAAAAGCACGGATTTTAGTATCAAATCTGAAAATACATCAGGCAATAGTTAAAAATTTGCTAATTGAATTTACCAGGAAATGTTTGAAGCTTTCATTACAAAGCAGAGATCTGAGCTTTAAGGCATCATGCATCTCCGAGATCTTGCTGCCCTAGGAGAAATGGTAAGACTATGATAACAGAAGAAATCCTTAACATTAAAGCAAAAAAAAAAAATTCTTGTCCTTGATGCGAAACAGACGCAGGAAGCCTCTTGTTAGGATAAGAAGTTGAAAGGGGGGAAAAAAGGGGGGAAAGTCTTCTACCTCCATTCTCCCCACCCCCTCACCCCCTGGAGAAACAAGAAATAACCCTATAACCAACTGGATACTTTGCAGCACATGTAGCTCTTTCTAATTGTCTCTATTTTTTGTGTGTTTTGAATGAGTCTTTTGGGCTGAAGTTCCCCTTTTCCTTTCGAAAACTGCAGTCCCCCTAGAGGCAGGAATGTGAAATGTGCTTGCCTTTAAGATTTCCCACCCCTTCAACCTTGTCCTCCGGCTACAGGAACTGTACTGATTTGATCCAGCAGATGGTTTTACATCAAAACCTTCCTGTTGCATGGTTCTTGGAAATCTATTTTTTTCTTCTTTAAGGGGAGAAAAGGCCGGCATACCCCTTATCTTAAGCGTTTCATGCTCCATTATGTTCAGTGCCAAATGAGATAAAGTATGCAAAATTATTTGTAGGCCAACTATTATTATTATTACCATTTAAAATTTATAATCCAAATGTTTCCAATTATTTTAATCCCTAGAAAGAAATAATACTCCTTTTTCCTCTCCCCTTCTCCCCCGCCTCTTCTGTAGCCTTGAGAAAGAAGACAAGGGGATGGATGGACTATATCCTATTGTAAAATGGCACAGCCGAGGGAAATGGGGAACCCAAGAAGTCACCTGGTCTGGACCATTTATTTTACATGTGAGGAAAACTGAGGCCTAGAGAAGGAAATTGGTTTTACTCTTAAAATAAACCAGGGGGTGGCTAGGTGGAGCAGTGGGTAGAGCACTGGCCCTGGAGTCAGGAGAACCTGAGTTCAAATCCAAACTCAGACACTTAATAATTACCTAGCTGTGTGGCCTTGGGCAAGCCACTTAACCCCATTGCCTTGCAAAAACCTAAAAAAAAACCCAACAAAAATAAGCCAGTTAAGTGACCAAACTCAGGGGAAATGAAAAAGCCAAGGCAATGGGGAAATAAAAAAATGAGGAAGCAAGTTCTGTTAACTGGTTAACCATCTTGATCTGATCTTTACCTGTATAAAAGTTCCCTCTTAGATATCCCTACCTAGTGAATATCCAGCCTTTAAGATAGAGTGATATTAGGCAAGATCACTTTCTCTGCCTGGGTCTCAGTTTCCCTACCTGAAAAATAAAGGAGTTGGTCTAGGTGATCTATAATGCTGCTTCAATTTTTAAATTTTTTCACCTTAAAATCTCCAAGACATAGGATTTGGAATAAGAACCCCTAGGACTGGAACCTGACTCATCATTGATACCAGTTGTGTGACCCTGGGCAGATTACTTTACCCCTCTGAAAAAACAGACTTTACTTCTGTGAAATGAGGATAGTATCCAAGATAGTGCTTCCCTCAGAGTATTTGTGAGCAATGCACTTGGATAAATTCCTTTAAAAAGTAAATTGTTATTGGAGGGCAATGGAGGCAAATTGGTCTCTCCCCTTTCCTGGAACTTGATGAAAATGTCTGGGAAGAAAGGGAGACCACCCTGTCTTATGGTAAGACATTGGAGGAACTTGATTTCTTGAGGCATCCTCCTGGGAACCCCTTGATCTCAGGACTGTTCTGTCTGAAGTTAACACAGGTTGGCTTTAGCAGTATGTATTTAGCCACAGGAAGCTGAGGGGGAAAAAATGACTAGACAGGCTGAAGAGCCAGCAGGGGACTTGGGGATTGAAGGACATTCTTTCCCATCCATCACCCCCTACTATGTCTCCTTATGGGATTGGGATGGTATGTGGAAGAACAGACTCTCATCCTTTCATAGCAACGGACTGTTTCCAAGGCTCCCAACGTAGTTCCACCCTCAACCACATAACCACTGCCTTCACTACTGGGAACAAACATCTGGCGGGCAGGTTTGGCTGGGAGAGACAGGGAGGAAGAAAGGAGAAGAGAGGTCCTTCCTAAGAGCTAGGAAACCTCTCATGATAGTTTGGGTAAGTCATTTAATCTCCCTATCCCTCAGTTTCCATATTTGTAAAATGGAAACAATAACATTTGCTTCCTTCAAGCTGCATTCAAAGTCCCTTGTGTCAATTATTTCCAATTTATCCTATCTGTAGCTTGTTTGTATGTAGTAATTTGTATGTTGCCTCTGTTGTTAAATTATGAACTTCTTAAGAGCAGGGACTGTATTTTACTTTTTTTCTGTAACACTAGCATTTGGCATAGAGTGAGGTATCTAAAAATGTTTATTGACTGTCTCACAGGAACCAAATGAAAGTATGGGTCAAAGAGTTAGAGTTCAACTTCTCCATTTAAAATTTAAAATAATTTCAGTTTACATCACCTTCTTTATCAAATACATCTCTTTCCTCTCACCTAACCAGAGATGTATCCCAGTAATAAATAATGAAAAATAAAAAAGGCAATTCAGTAAAACTGACCAATACATTAATGAAGACTGCAGTATCTGCATGACTCCACATCCCACATCCTCTGTAGTTGCAAAGGAGGGAGGGATGCACCTTTCTCATTTTATCTTCAGGGTGAAACTTAGTCATTATAATCAGAAAGCTTTCAAAGTTATTGTTGTTGCTCTTTCATTTAAATGATCACAGTTTTTACTTCCATAGTTTTCCTGGTATGACTGACTTTTCTTTGCATCAGTTTATATAAGTCTTCCTTTACTTTTCTATATCCTTTATGATCACAGTATTCCATTACTTCCATATATCACAATTTACTTATCTATTACCCATTTGGTGGGCATTTACTTGGTTTCTGGTTCTTTGTTATTATAAAAAATATTTCCACAAATATTCTCCTACATGTGGGACCTCTATTCTTTTTCCTGTTGGCTTCTGTACCTAATAGTAGAATCTCTGCCAACTTCTTAATTTTAAAGAAAAGACTGAGGCCACAGAAGTTAAGTGATTTGTGCTGCAAATCTTCAAATACCATGTAATTATCAGTTTTTTCATCTATAATGATAAAATTGGTTTAGTAAACTCTAAGAATCCTTTAATCTATAGATCCTAAATTCTTATGGATGGTGACTTATAATTGAATTATCTGCTTCCATAACCAACCCCTCCTCCCTGAACTGCTCTCTCTCTCTCTCTCTCTCTCTCTCTCTCTCTCTCTCTCTCTCTCTCTCTCTCTCTCTCTTTCATCTATATCCCTTGGCTCTGAATAGATGTAGTCTGTAAGGTTCAAGGTTCAAAGAGGCCACGTGTATACTGGAACTTTGCCTTAGGAATTGAGTAATGGGAAAAGGACTGAGAAAGTTTCAGAACCTTGGAAATTTGGGGTTAGATATGAATGATTTATGTCCACTGCTCTTGGCCAAGGACATTCTTAAGTGGAGGGTTTGAGGACATAGACAAGTTAGTTGCATCAGCCTAAAGGCTGATATTCATTTTGGGTCCCTGTTCTCCTCCTTGTTTAGTGGTTGACAGGATGATGAACATTCCCCCCATCCCCAGACTATTTCTCATTAGTTCTAGCCTAGTCATCCTATGAGTAGATTAGTAATAATAACTCCCATTTCTATAATGCTTTAAAATTTACAAAACATTTTACTCCAAACAACCCTGTGAGCAAGGTAGTGCAAGGATTATTACTTCTATTTTACCTATGAGGAAACTGAGGGTATGGAAAATCAAGGTAATTGTTGTGTCACACAGCTTGTAAGTATTTGAACCAGATTTCCAACCCAAATCTGATAAAGCAGGAGTTTTTAATATGAGATCCATGAATCTGTTACAAAGGTTTTATATGGTTAATTATTTTGGTATAATTGGTTTTTGTCTTCCTGAATATTTTATTTTATTCATTTAAAAGCTTTGTTCTGAGAAAGGGTCCATAGACTTTATTCACCAGGCTGCCAAATGGGTTTAAGACTCCTTGTTTTTAGATCTTCAATTCTAAAATTTTTTTGAATATTATTTTATTTTTTCCAATTGCATGCAAAGATAGTTTTCAAAATTCATCTTTTTGTAAACTTTTTAGTTCTAAATTTTTCTACTACCTTCTTTTTCCTCTCCCCTCCCCATGAGAGTAAGCAATCTGATATAAGTTATATGTATGCAATCATGTTTAACATTTCCATATTAGTCAAATTGTGAAAGAAGAATCAGAACTAAAGGGGAAAAACATCTGGATGTGGATGGCATTTTTCATTATGAGTCTTTTGGAATTGTTTTTGATCACTGAACTGCTGAGAGGAGCTAAGTCCATCATGGTTGATCATCACACAGTGTTGCTATTAATGTGTACGATGTTTTCCTGCTCACTTCACTTAGCATCAGTTCATACAAGTCTTTCCAGGCTTTTCTGAAGCCCACCCACTCATTATTTTTTACAGAACAATGGCATTCCATCACATTCTTATACCACAATATGTACATTTCCCCAATTGATGGGTATCCCCTCAATTTCCATTTCTTTGTCACTACGAAGACCAGTTCTAACATTTTTTTTTTATGGATTTGTGGTTATGTGGGCTGTTGGCTATGGTGTACATTTTTCCAGGAGTGTGTCTCTAGCACTCAGTGTTAATGGACTGATCTGGGAAACTATAAGATTAGCTTAGTCATCAGGGAAAGACTAGAGAAAATCTCCCTAGCCTTGTGTTCTCCTGTAGTCACAGGAACTCCAGGGTTTTTGGAGTGAATCAGGGCTCATGCTTTCTTTAGTCTTCCAGAAGCTGAAAAAGTGAGCTCCAGAATCTTCCTTTCTCTCTTCACTCCCATTGCCCAACACCCTTTATACCATGCCAGTCCTTGGGTCTAGGCTGCTTGTGGTTTACTTTGGGTTACCCCCCCCCATGTACTTTATGTGATAGCTCTAGTAATAGAAGGAGAAGGGAGCAGGGCAAAGTCTTGGACACAGAACCTAAGGGTAGTTAGAAGAACAGAGAGCCCAGAGAATTCAGTACCCAACAACCTAATGTTGACCAAACAAAAAGACAAAAGTTAAAAAGGATATTAATTTGGTGACTTTATGAATTTGCATGGAGGTCACTTCAGATAAAGAAATTAACTCAGAAGGTCCCTAGTTCCTCTGCCCCCAACCAGTCCACTCATTTCCATTCTAAGCCTTGATAAACGTTGGCTTAACTCAATCAGGAGCAATGGAAGCTTCGACTTTGTGTTACCTACCTCACAGAGTTGTTGTGAGGACTAAATATGAAAATGCATACCTGGTGTTGAGAAACATTAATGTGTCATAGAGACATCAAAAGTTATTTTTTTATCAATATTTGGAGAGCCCTGAGATTTCATTCATCCTTGAGGAAGGAGACTTCCTTTATCAATGCAAATCTGCAATTGTCCTTGAACTTCTGGGTTTAGAGGCTCCTCTGGGAAACACCTTTACCAACATCCTAAAGTCAATTCAGGTTGGAAATGGGACTCTCACTTGGTCTTGCTGTGAATAGAGTGATCGACTCTCTAAATCTCAAGTATCGTTTTTGTGGTTCAGTCACTTCGGACTCTGCGTGACCCAATTTGGGCTTTTCTTGACAAATATCCTGAAGTAGTTTGCCATTTCTTTCTTTGACTCATTTTACATATGAGAAAACTGAGGCAAATAGGCTTAAACGATTTACCCAGGGTTATAGAGCTAATAAGAGTCTGAGACAGATTTGAACTGAGCAAGAGGAAAAACGTTTTGACTGCAGACCTGGTGCTATGCACTATGGCACCACCTAGCTGCTCTTCATGTATATTATCAATATTATTCCTCTAAACTGCTCCAGTACTTCGTATCCTGATGATAACCTTGGGCTCTTGAAGGTGATACCATTGGAGTAGAGGGGAAACTTGCAGGTTCTACCAAGTTAGAATGTTACAGGTATAAAGATGGACAATATGTCTGCTGTTTGGAGAGCAAGCTACTTAAGTTTGGAGAGGTCTAGGTGACAATGGGCTCTAGAATTGAGAAGAGAGGTGTTTAAAGCCATCAAAAACTTCCAGACATGTACAATCCTCATCTATGTATTCTCTCTCAGTCTCAGTTTCCTCATCTGCAAAAGAAAGATAATAATAGCATTGACTTCATAGGATTGTGAGGATCCAATGTGATAATAGACATAAACCACTTTCAAAACCTTACAAATAATACACTAATTAGATATTATTATTATCTAAAGGGAGGAAGAAGGAATTTTTTTCCTCATCTTTAAAATGGGGATAATAAGAGAACCTGTCTCCCAGAGTTGTCATGAGATCAAATGAGATATTTGTAAACCCCTTCACAAATCTTAAAAATATTACATAAATGCCAGCTTTTATTTTCCTTTTAAATATTTTTCCAATTATAGGTAAAAATAGTTTACATTTGTTTTTAACAAAATTTGAGTTCTAAATTCTCTCTCTCCTTTCCTTCCTCATTCTCTAAGATAAAAAACTGCTAGCTATTATTCTTATTAACATTACTTAATGAACATTTATTATTAAATTTTTAATTTCTTTAAAAGTAAGTTTTCATTTAATTTTTGAAAGTTTATTTTATTTAATTAATTTCATTTTAAATTTATTTAGTATTTATTTTTTATATTTGTTGCAATTCTTGTAAACCATCTGATATTAATTTTTGAATGGATTGTGATCTATTTGAATAGAGGGACTATATATTTACTGAAAGTACTGAAGTGTTATTCTTACTAGTCTAGTCCCCAATATCTTCCTTTTTCTCTGACCATTATTTCTCTTTACCTTTGACTCATTTTTTATTAATGATTCTCTGTTTGCTGCTCTTTGCCCTTCTCTCTCTTTTTCTGTTTTTCTTCCTTTTCTGGTTCTGTCTCTTCTCCCTTCTCCCCCCCCCCCCCATGTCCACCCATCTCTGTGACTCAGTCAATTTTACCCTGGCTCTGAGCCAGGAGGCCTTGGAAGATGAATCCTAAGTACACTTTAGATTTATGAGACACAGGGGTGGTTTGAGGCTGAGCTGGACTCCACCCCTTCCCCAAAAGTCACGAGAAGTTTTCCTTCCTCCACTCATGTTGGGATTCCCTGTCATCAGGAGATGACCCACTGAGAGGAACTGGAAACTTAAAGAGGCCCCTGAAAATTTAAAGAGGATGTGGAACCTATTTAGAAAAAAAAAAGAAGTGGTTGGGAAAATCTCAGTATGGAAGGATGATGGGACTTGGAGAGGATTTATCTCTGAACTGGATTCCAAGTGTTGGGATAATAGACTGTGCTGGCCCCTGCTGATATGTTTGGGAAATGACTAGAATAGCCAAGGAATGGAAAATTCTTTCCACTGGGAAGTACGGGAGATGAAGGAAAGGAAGCCAGGATTTAAGAGTGGGAAAGGAACTTAAAGGCCTCTTTTCTAACAGCTCAGACTGAGATTTGAATCCAGTACTAAGTCTCCCAGGCTATTGTTCTATCATGTTCCAAAGGGAAGTTGTGGAATTTGGGGATCTTAGCCCAGGAGACATCTCCATTTCTTTGGGTTGCAGGATTGAGGCCAGAGTTTTTAGATCAGGGCTTCTGATGGAATGTTAGATTTAGAAGCTGAAGGTTTTTAGGACTTGAGATCTGGCTCTGCCGATTGGATGACTTTCTGGACCTCACTTTTGTAAAATAAAAGGGTTTATGACCTCTGAGTTCCCTTCAAGGCTCTAAATCCTATAAAACCTATATAAATGGAGCCAGTTTGCTTCTCATGGGGTAGCTGAATCCTCTTCAAGTGGGAACTTTCACCATTTCTTTGTTCAAAAGAAAAAAAGAAAAACTAGTCTCAGGCACCTAAGTTGGGCCCCAGGCAGGTCACTTAACCTCTGTCTGCCTTAGTTTCCTCATCTGTAAAATGAGGATAATAATAACACTTATCTCCAGTGGTCACTGTGAGGTTCAAATGAAATAAAATTTGTAAAGCTCTTAGAACAATGCCTGGATATACTAGATAATAAATTTTAATTATTATTATTAAATGGTGCCATTTATTTCATAATGTTTTTGTAAGTTTCATAGTGCTACAGAAACATGAGTTGTAGTTTCAGTTTTTAGCCATTCTTTTTTTTAACTTTTGCAAAAGTTTTTATAAATATCATAATTAATAAAGTCCATACTACCTTAAAAATAAAAAAGGTGTTTTACTTTTATTTCAAAACCTTCTAAGACTGAGCAGTCAGGTCATAAGTTAAAGGGACTTTAGAGTCCTACCCCCTGTTTTTATAGTGAGAAAAATGAGGTTGAGAAAAGTTAAGTGATTGACCCAAGGTTATACAGATTGTAAAGCCAGAATTCAAGCCCCGGTCCTCCGATAGGAAGTAAATTCAGTGTTCTTCACTACTCAGTGACCCTCTGCTCCATGGGTCTGAGAATAGGTTTGATTCCAGAACAGTCAGGTAGGAGAATGGGTAATGAGAGCTCCTTTCCACCATTCTTTCCTCTTGCTCCTTTATCCCAGGTGTCTCCTCTGTCCTTCCTCTCTATGCTGTAACCCCTACCCTGGTCTGGACTTAAGACTCTGTCCCTTTCTTTTTTTGCAGCCTGAAGACCTGGAGGCACCCACCACTCACAATTTCAAAGTAAAGACCTTCAAAAAGGTGAAACCTTGTGGAATCTGCCGGCAGGTGATCACTCGAGAAGGGAGCATTTGTAAAGGTGAGTAGAATGCTAGACATTGAAGAGAGGGGGAGGAGGGCAAGGCAGGGTGGGCTAGAAGCCTTTGTAAAGGGCTGGTGGCCCATGAGTGGTTTGGACAGACTCTGGGCTGTCAAAGGGAAGTCATTCCTTCAGAGAATAGGGTCACGCTTTCCCCACTCCCTACTTCCCCTAATGTTACTCGGAATTGTAGGCTCACCATTCCAGTTTTGGGTCTACTATGCATTGACAATCTGGGTGGGTTGGAAGGGCAGGACACCTGGGTAAGACTGGTCAATCCAACTTTGCTTTTGTCTTTTTTTTTTTTAGCAGAAAAAGCACTGGACAGTAGGCTTGGGCTAGACATTTACCTATGTAACTGTGGGCATACTTCAAACTGTCTAAACTACTTCCTTATCTGTGAAATGGTGATAAATACTCGTAAGATTAAAAATTTTATAAATTTTAAAGTGCTATATATATATATATCTGAATAATCGTAATTAGGGAATAACACTTCAACAATTTGAGATGGGAATTTTAGAGCCAAAGTCAATCCAGAAGATTGACAGAACACCTACTTTTTGATAAGATCTTGTCCTAACTTTAAGGTTTTTCACAGAACTTTACCAGCATTTGAACCTTACAATAAAATGATGGTTACAGGCTATTATTGCCCCCATTTTACAAATGAGGAAACCATGGCTCAGAAAAAATTGATAAATTTACTTCTAGTCACATGGTTATGAAGTGTCTGGGACAGGATTTAAATCCAAATTTTCCAGTTGTTTAGTTGCGTCCCATTCTTTGTGACCCTTTGGGGGGTTTCTTGGAAGAAATACTGGAGTGGTTTGCCATTTGTTTCTCCAGATCATTTTACACATGAGGAAACTGAGGCAAACAGGGTGAAATGATTAGCCCTGGGACACATGGCCGAATTGGAACTCAGGTCTTCCTGACTATTGTTTTTTGTTTTTTGCTTTTGAAGAAGACCATGACATCAGGGAGGTGAAACCATCACATGCAAGTGAATTGGATTTAAGTGAGGGAGAATTGTGCAGTCACCAGCCTCATTTTCCAATCACAAAGTCTGGAGCTTCTCATGTTTTTCACTCTCTATATTATAACTCGTAGTCTACTTATTTGTGTATTATTTGTCTACCTTGATAGTAAACTCCTTGAAGTCATGGGCTGGTTTTTTTTTTTTTTTTGATTTTGTTTTCCCTCATTCAGTAGGGTCACCGGAGATAGTATGCACTTAATGCATTTTTGTTGAACTAAATTGCAAACAAAAAGATCATTGTCCCAATCATGATACAAGGAAGAGAACACTTGTATTTGTGGATAATTTCAGTTCCTGAGAGTGGCCACGTGGTGGTGGTGTCCTTCCAAAAGTCTTGGTTGGGAGACTTGGGTTATTGAAGTCCTAAGGATAATGTCACAACTGTAAAAAAGAGACTGACACTTTCTTGAATTATTTGCCCCTTGACTTTTGTGTGAAATTGTATAGATATAAGACCATGAGACCCTACCACTCTCCATTGGGTCCCTCTCCTGTCCTTCTCTCATTGCCCTCCCTAGTCCCTGGTCCCTCTCATCCCCCCATTACCTTATCAACTTCCTATCAATATACCTCTGGATGGAAAGTACTTTAGTATAGCACTGGATGGAAAGTACTTTAAAGTCAATACCTCTGGCAAAGAAAGGATTTGGGTAGTAGAGTAAGAAAATAAGTCCTGGATGAATGTCCCTGAAGCTCCAGCTTCTGCCCCAGGAGTCACCTTGTAAATAGCTGGTGTGAAGTGGGAATCACCAGAAAACCAGTGGTCAGGCTGGTTTGGACACTCTTGGATGAGCTGTAGAAGAAGTGGGGATAATGAGGGGATGGGAAGGCAGTGGCATCAGGGAGATGGTACTCTTCCCTCAAAGGTCTTGCTCAGTATGGGGCTCCTGATGCTAAAAGGAAGGTGGAAAAGGAGACCCAAATTCTGTCTTCACTAGATCCATGCAGTCAGCTCCAAGGAAACTCTAATCTACAAAAGAAAAACAAAAAAAAAACCTTAGCTTGGGGTTCAGGTTGGGGTGGCAGAGGTGCTCTTGAGTAGCCCATCAGGATGGGAGAACTGTGTGACAATTAAAGCTTCATAGAATGTTAGAGCTAGCAGAGGTCGTTTAGTCTGACACCTTCCAGACCTGGAGGATTTGCCAGAAACTCAGACTTTGTCTTTGAGGCAGAGATCATAGAATTATTTAGGCACCAGTATGTTCACAGAATGTAGATCAAAGGGACATTAGAGGTCATATGGTTAGAATCTTTCTTTTAGGCTGGGGAAACCAAGGCACAGGTAGTTACTTGAGTAGAAAGGAGCAAAGTTAGTTGGTCAGATGGATAAATAGATGGGTAAACAGATTTATTGAATACCTTCTCTTTAGTAGGCACAGAGAAAGGCAAAGAAGATAGTGCTTGTCCTTAAGGGGATTATATTCTAATGGAGGAGGACACTTAGCAGAGAGTCAAAACAGGGAGGGAGCTTGGGGAAAGAAACAGGAGCAAGATACTAGGTGAGGGGAAAAAGGAAAACACAGTGAGTCCAGGGGTGAATAAGGTAAAAGATTTTTGGATTCCTTCCTTAAAATTATGGTCTCAAGAGGCTACTAGGTGGCGCAGTGGATGGAGCACTGGCCCTGGAGTCAGGAGTACCTGAGTTCAAGTCTGACCTCAGACACTTAATAATTACCTAGCTGTGTGGTCTTGGGCAAGTCGCTTAACTCCATTGCCTAACAAAAAACAAAAAAAAATGGTCTCAGGGAGGGAGTTACCAATCAAGAAAGCAGGGTTTCAGAGTAGAGGTTTTCCTAGAGAGGCAAGAATTCAAAATTACCACAAAAACAAACCAAAAAAACCTTAGTTGGGAGTTCAGACTGGGGTGAAAGAGTTGTTCTTGAGCAGTGAACTACTCTTGAGCAGTGGGTTAGGGTTAGGGAGCTGTGTGAAGACCTCCCAGGTTGTCGATTAAAACTTCATAGCTTGTTAGAGCTGGAGGAGATAGCAGAGTTCATTCAGCCTGACAACCTCCAGACTTGAAGGATTTGCTCGAAGTTCAGAGTGTCTTTGACCCAGAGATCACAGTATTACTTAGGCAATAATAGGCTCATAGAATGTTCTAGAACAAAGGTACATGTTCCTTTGACTGTACTGTCTGTTTACCACAGGGGTTCAAGTCTGCTCCAAAGAGATGTGCTCCTACTCTCATATAGTTTCCTCAAATACTTTGTGCTCCTCATATATTTGTCATATACTAATTTATATGAGTCTGTAGATTGTAGATTGTAAGCAGGGGCTTATTAATTCTTTTTGTATCTGACCAGTCTCCCCACTCTCCTCCTTTTTCCACCTGCCCTCTGCCCCCAGCAGTTAATACTCAAGGTATTTTATATGTTTCCCCTAATAACTCATAATTACCACATTTTCCCTCACAATGACCTTGGGAAGTTGGAAATGAAATTATTATTTTTTGAACCCATGTTTCTTGTGCTTCCAGGTCCTAATGTTTCCCCAATCCAATATGTTGCCACTCTCATAGTGAACCTTTAATGTAGCTTTTACTTTAAAAGAAAGACAACCGAAAAAAACGTAGGTAGGGGTTAAGGATAGGATTTGGGGACGGTGGTTCTTCAGGTGGGGTAGGAGAGAGCTATGTGAAGACTTCCCAGGTTGTTAATTAAAGATTAGAATATTTGAGCTGGAAGAGATAGCAGAGGTCATTTTCCAGATCTGGAACATTTGCTGGACTCTCAGTCTTTGGCTCTGGGGCAAAGATCATGGGATCATGTAAGCAACCACAGGCTCAGAATGTTGCAGCTTGAAGAGAATTTATACCATCTAGTTCAAACCCTTCTACTAGTTTGAAGGAACTAGGGCACAAGCAATCACACAGTTGGTAAGGAGCAATCCAACAGTACTACTTTGAGTGGAATCCAAGTCCATTCTAGTGGTTGGGATTATTTTTAGTAATGGCAAATGTGTCACTTCTTGGTCTTCTTACATACATGTCTCTGTTTCTCTTTATTATTTACCGAACGCTTTCACACCCATTCTCTCCTTTGATTTAGTCCACAGGGCAGGTATTTTTTTTTTTTTTTTATAAAGGAGGAGACTGGACACTGGCAGGTTTCAAGGTTACTTGGCTAGAAAGTTAAGAAGTCCCACAGATGAGGAGCCAGGACCCTGAATTCTGGTGAAGACAGGTCTCCTGCTTCTCTCTCTTCTATTCCTATCTCCCATAGGATGTTTCTCTGTGCCCTGTAAAAGTGAATGAGGCATAGAATGGAGAAAAGAATTACCTAGTCACAGTTGTATAATATAAAGTAGATTGGACACATTTTTATAATACCAACTCTTTGAGTAGAATCTCTTGAGATGGTTGGTCATCATGTGTGGTGTCACCATACCCTATCATGACAGGTGGGCTAGTGCCCCACCCCATGACAGGTGGGGTTATGGCCACTTGTCCTCTATTTAAATCCACTTACAGCCAGTGTTCAGAGACATAGTTGATGTCCTTGTAGAGATATGTTGTCTTGCCCCTACCCCGCCATAATATTTTTTTACAAGGCAATGAGGTTAAATGACTTGCCCAAGATCACAGAGCTAGGTAATTATTAAGTGTCTGAGGTTGGATTTGAATTCAGGTCCTCCTGACTCCAGAGTCAGTGAGCTATCTACTGTGTCACCTTGTTGCCCCAGAAGAACTATTTAAGATGACCAGGACACTTCTGGGCACATTCCCCTTTTAATCTTTCAAAGAAAAGAATTGAGGTGCTGGAATGATTTGGTTGGTAGAGAAAGACAGGTTTAATTCAGTCATGGTCTTCATTTCTGTAACATACTTTTTGTGAAAAAAAGTTTTCTTTTTCTTTAATTTTTTTTGTTGCTTTAAATTCAACATTTAATGCAAACACCAATTTGCCAACCAATGACTAAATTGAATCTCTAATACAAACTCCTAAATTAGAACCATTTACAACTATCTGTTTTTTACCTACAAATGGAAAAGGATCCAAATAAGCTGAAACTATACTGGAGGGAGTGCAGAAAGGCTACTACTTTTCATATGCTGAGAGTTATAATTTTTGAGGGAGGCTGAGAATCTTATTATACTTAGATACCCATCTGTCTGGGCTAGAGTTGGCACCTGTCAATATCCCTAGAAAACAGAGGAGGAGATCCTAAGTTTTTTTTTTTTTTAGGTTTTTGCAAGGCAATGGGGTTAAGTGGCTTGCCCGAGACCACATAGCTAGGTAATTACTAAGTGTCTGAGTCTGAATTTGAACTCAGGTACTCCTGACTCCAGGGCCTGTGCTCTATCCACTGCACAACCTAGCTGCTCCGAGATCCTAAGATTTTGATCTGAAATTCTTGGAGATCATCTGGTCCAATCTAGTCTCCTTTTACATTTGAGGAAACTGAGGCCCAGAGAGAGACAGCTATTTTTGCAAGGTTGAATAAGAAAAGAGCCAGTAGTTTAGTTTAAGCTCAGGTCTTCAACTGTAAGTCCAAATTTCTTGCACTATACCCAAGTGTATACTGACTTCAGGAGCACTGAGTAGCCCCTGGAAGTCTTTAAGCACCAGGAACTCGGATCTGAGCTGACCAACAAGGAAACAAGGAGGAAGGAAACCACTGAGTACAAAATGGAACAGGACAAAAGGTGAACCAGCCCCAGATGTGCAGCCCTCCAGAGTGGGGAGGGGAGAGCAGTCACTGAGATGTCTCTGAATCCACCCAGGTTAGATGCCCTCAGGCATGGACTGGGTACCTCTGGGAGTGTGACAGGGAGGCAGATAGGTCCCTGTCCATTTAATTTAAGGGTATATATATAGAGCTTCCCGGGAGAGAGGAGCTATTATTATCCTCATTTTCCAAGTTAAATGACTTGTCCAGGGACACACAGCTGGTAAATGTTTGAGGCTGGAGTTGAACTAGAATCTTCCTGACTCCAGGCTCAGTACTATATATATGACTATACACCTAATCACCTCCTTAATAATAATAATAATAATTATTATTATTATTGTTATTATTGCTAGCATTTTTATATGGTCTCCTTTGTTCCTGGATGTAAGTTTTACAAATATTATGGGATATAGAATGGAATAGAGATCACTTAGTCCAAACCCTCCCTTATTTTTATAAATAAGGAAACTGAGGTCCAGAGATGTTCCAACTTGTCCAGGGTCACCCAGAAGGCAGGAGGGAGAAAGAAGAGAAGGAAGGCAAGGAGGGAGAAAGATAGGAAGGGAAGAAGGAAGGAGGGAGGGAGAAAAGAAGAGAGAGAGAGGAGGAAAGGAGGGAGAAAGGGAGGAAAGAAAGAAGAAAAGCAGGTAGGGAGAAGTGAGGGAGGGAAGAAAGGGAGGGAGGGCGAAAGAAGGGAGGGAGAGAGAGAGGAAGGTAGGAAGGAAAGAAGGAAGAAAAACAGGGAGGGAAGAAGGGAGAGAGGGAAGAAAGGGAGGAGATGTAAGAAGGAAGAGAGGAAGGAGGAAAGAAGGGAAGAAGGGAGGAAGTAAGAAAAGAAAGACAAGTGGGAAGGAGGTAGAGAAGAAAGGGAGGGAGGAGGGAAGGAAGGAGGAAAGGAAGGGGAAAGGAGGAAAGGAGGGAGGAAAGAATAAGCATAAATGACTTATGGATGCTTGAAGTTCAGGATCAGGATGGACTTTAATCTTCTTTGTAGCCTGGCATAGAGGTCCACTCAGGTAATAAGAGACAGAGCTGTGACTGGTCTGTGTTTTCTGAGTCATGGACAAGTGGTGGCTCACTGAATAAAATGTTCATCTGGAACTGGAAAGATCTGAATTCACATTCAATCTTACTTCCTAATTGTGTGGCCATGGTCAAGTCACTTAACTGCTGCCTGCCTCAGTTTTCTCATTCATAAAATGAAAGTAATAATACTATACTCACCACAGGTGAGGATAAAATGAGTTAATGTTTGTAAAACCCTTTGTGAATCTTGAAGCACCATTTAAACTTCCATTTGTTACTTATACTATTATGACTACTACTACTGGTATTAGCAGTGTGCCTCTAGTTAAGTCACTTAAACTTTCTCCATAAAATGACAATTGTAATAAGTACCCTTCTTATAGGGTTATTGTGAGAGGTGGATCAAATGAGATAACAAATATAAAATGTTTTGTAAACCTTGAAACACTATTTTAAAACTATCTCTTATTAATATAATTTCAGACTTGAATCCCAGCTCAGTCTATGAATAACTTAACTCTGTTTCCCCATTTATAAAATGAAGGTTGAATTAGATCTCTGAGAATCCTTCCAGCTTGGAGAGTGATTTTTTTTTTTTGTCTTCTGACTGCAGATTCAGTGCCCTTCTAATTAACAGCTACTGGCCCTTGTTGAAGAGCAAGGATACTTAGGCTTCCCTTTGAGTACATGAGCCTCAGTTTCCCCCTTGCTTTAGCTTTCTTTCTATGGAAATTGCTTTAGAAAGAGACTTATCCTCTGTTCTTTCAATCCAAGTCTGGTGCTAGGGTTAGGTACTCCCTCTAGGAAGTCACATTCTAGTTCCCTAAAGTAGCAAAGATGGAGAAGAAATCAAAAGTAAAAATAATAGCATTTTACATTTTTCTTAGCTTTAAAGTTTACAAAATGATTTACATTTATTTTCTTATTTTATCTTCACATGAAGTTGATTTACTACCACTCCCATTTTACAGGTATGGAAAATGTTTCAGAGAGGTTGCCTAGGGTCACATAGCTAGTAAGTGTCCTAGGTGGTTTTAGGACCCAAGAATTTACACTTCCAAACATGAATGATGTCACATAAGTTAGAGGCTGGGGGAAGGAAATCATTCATCCAGTCCAGTTTGACTTTCTTCACTTCTTTTATTTGAAGGAGGGAATTATCTGACTGAATAGTAGGGAAATCCTGGTTTGAGGCTGAGCATTCCTAATAAGCCTGCACATCATTGGAAGTCTGACTCAAGTCCAGGATGAATGAAGGACCATTTTTAAACATTATGTCCTCCTCCACCTACACAGTGTGACTGTCTTATTCAGGGTAGGGGATGGACCTATGAGTTCATTTATATAAGGAAGGAAGAAGATTCCCAGATAAGGAAATTCCTTCTGCTAATTTCTATTCAGCTTAGCAAGCCACTTAGAGCTTTGAGAAGATAAGTGAATTGGCCAGGGTTACACAGCCAGTATCTTGGAGGACTGACTTAAACGCAGATCTTAACCCCCAAACCGTCTCTACTTTAGGACATACTCTGCCTCTATTATATCATCTATTATTAGAGAAAATGTACAATGACAAAAGAAAACCTACTCTGAATTTAACAATATCTTCAAGTGATTTTATACTTTATCAATAATATCTCCAAACTTTTGAACAATAACCACATGCATATGTGTGAAATACTTTGATATATGCATCCTATATGTGCCAGACATTTTTTAAAATTATTCATTTCACAGAAAGTATGCTTGATTATGCTATCCTGAGTCATTTTGCCTGTTTTTTTAGTCAGCAGGAAGACAATGCTCAGTTTACATGGAGATTTTTAGAACTTTTGTATGACAAAGCCTTCCCCTCCAACCTCTCTTCCCTTCCTCCCATGGTCTATAGGGTGAGTTGCCTCTGTACGAGTTTACAGAATATTGAAACTAGAGGGGAACAGAGGGATCATTTAGTCTAACCTCCATCTCTCCACATGCTGAGAAAGGCCAGAATTTTACCCATCAGGGACAGTGTGTGAGGCCCTCTCCCAGGCTGGCTTGGAGTTAAGCCACAGAGTGTCCATATGTGTTTTTACTCAGTTACAATATTGAGCTTTTTGGAAGGCAAGAATAATGCAGTATCCACTCTCAGCCTCCTTCCCCATTTGGCTAACCATAGACAAGTTAGTGGTACTCTGTTTCCCAGAAGTGACAGGGCCTTGGAAAGGATGGGCAAAGAGGATGAGGGAAAGAAGCTGTGTCTTTCCATGCTCTGGGACAGTGGGAGCCAAGCCTCCCGTTATCAGTGGAATCAGGTGCAAGCCAACTATTTGCTCATTTTCCGATGGTTGAACTGAGGAGGAAAGGGCCATTTAGGTTCCAACAATGCAGGCTTCCTGTGTTCCCAGGAGGAGGAAATCACCCCCCTCCCCAATGTCCCAACCCCCACCACCAAAGACAAAACATGTGGCAGTCCAGCTGATGCTTGTTCTGAGGGCTGTGAAATTGTAATGTTACCTGAGAGTGTATGCTTGTGGGGTCATTTCAGGCAGAGACCCAAGGGAAGGGGAGGAGAGAGGAGAGGAGAGAAGTGAAGGGGGAAGAAGAGAAGAGAGGGAAGGAGAAGTAGAGAAGAGAGGAGAAGAGGAAAGAGGAAGGGAAGGGAGGAGAGGAGAGGAGAGATGAGATTAGAGGAGGAAAGGACAAGGGAGGGGAGGAGAAGGAGGAGGAGGAAAAAGGGGGAGAGGAATGCAGAAGGAGTAAAGAAGTTTAGGGAAGAGAAAGAGGATGGGGAACAAGGAGGAAGAGGAAAAGAGGAGAAGGAAAGGGAGGACTCTCATGATTTTTTCTTTCATTATTCTCTAGCTTTCCAAGGGTTCTGTTCATTTACTGTTGAGCTCTTTATTGTAGAAGGCAATGATTTATCTCTAGCAGTTGGTTTGCCCCTCTCAGAATCTCCTTAGAATTCTTAGGATAAGAACTTTATTTGGGTATTAGCTCAAAGAGATCTGGATCTGAAATCAGAGAACCTGGGCTTGAACCTGGACTGTCACACTTACTAGTTGTGTAGCCATAGTCAAGTCCCTTCTCCCATCTGGGCTCTAGTTTCTTCACTTGTAAAAAGAAGCCCTTGTACTTCCCACCTTGCAGCACAAGCTCCTATCCATGTTGTGAGCCTGGATTATTGTCCTGAGGGTGGTGAATTTGTGTAAACCCAATGGTTGGTTTGAGAAGGGCCTTCTGGAGGTCCTCCCCAAAATGGATGTCTCTGAGGTTTTCATATGGGGAATAACACGAAACCTCTTTCCCATATCCTTGAAGAGAAGAAGAATCTTATTTCAATGCAACCAACATTTATCAAATGTCCATGATGAGTGAAGCTCTATCTTAGATCTGAAAGTACAAAGACACAATATACCTTCTCTTCTCAAATAGATTACCATCTAATAAAGGGACAGTGTGAACAAATAAGGGGCAGTAGGTGGTGAAGTGGACAGAGCTCCAGGTCTGGAGGTAGGAAGACCTGAGTTAAAATATGACTTCACTTACTAGCTGAATGACCCTGGGCAAGTCACCTAAGCTGGTTTGTCTCAGATTCCTCATCTGTAAAATAAACTGGAGAAGGAAATGGCAAACCACTCCAATATCTCTGCCAAGAAAATCACAAATGGGACCACAGAGAGTGAGTCATGACTGAAATGACTGAACAACAACAAACACAAAACTATGACATGAGGGTGAGTGAGGTCCAGTCAAAGCATTATGAATAATTTGAGGGAAAAGGTCACTTTTAGGGGATTCATGCAACAGGTGGTTCCTGAATTGGACCTAGGATGAAGGGAGGGACTTTAATAGATTACAGAATCACAGAATTTGAGATTTGGAAGAGACTCATCTTTCTGGTCATGTAGTTCAATCTGTAGTAGAAAGGAATCTCAGCTTTACCATAACTGATGAATGGTTTTCTAGCCTCTGCTTGAGGACCTCTAGAGAGGAAAAACCCACTCAGATGATCGCGAGATCACATTCCAGGCTCAGAAGTTTGGAAATGAGCAGATTGGGAAAATTTGAAGTGAGAACAGAGGATAGAGAAGGATTCTTATTTCACTGGCACATTAATAGGAATAATATGTGCCAAGACTGCCAGGGTAGGTATAAGTCAGATAATGATAGGCCTTAAGGTCCAAGATTCAGCATATTAACTTAGGGACAATAGGTGATGGAGAGCTAGGAAAGAATTATTGAATAGAAAAGTGATATGAACATTAGGGATGTGGTTTAGGTGATGTGAAGGGATAGGTGGAAAAAGAGAAAATTAATTATAATTGCTGGGTGTATAGAGTATATTAAAGTCTGCAAAGTTTTTTGTGTGTCTTATTTTCATTGAATCTTCACCTTGATCCTGAGAGGTAGGTAGGATGGGTATTGTTACCCTCAATTTACAGATGGAGGCTTAGAGAGGTTAAAGGAATTTCTCAGGGTCATTTAAGTAGATGAAGAGCAGGGATAGGGCTCAAACTCGGGTTTTACCTTTCACCATGTCCAGTGCTCTTTCTTCACTATCCTGCCTGCCATCCAGAAAGAACATTTAGAAGGTTATTGCAATACTCTAAACAAGAGGAGATGAAGGGAGAAGGAAGGGAACAAGCATTTATTGAGCATTTATTGTTCTAAGCACTTTGCAAATATTATTTCTTTTTTAAAAAGTTTTTTCATGACTACACTTTTTTCATTTTAAAGATATTTACTTTGAGTTTTACAATTTTCCCTCCAATCTTACTCCCCTCCCTCCAAAGAAGGCAATTTACCAGTCTTTACATTGTTTCCATGATATACATTGATCCAAATTGAATGTGATGAGAGAGAAATCATATCCTTAAGGAAGAAAAATAAAATATAAGAGATAGCAAGATTACATATCGGGTTTTTTGTCTAAATTAAAGGTAATAGTCCTTGGTCTTTGTTCAAATTCCATAGTTCTTTCTCTAGATACAGATGGTATTCTCCATCACAGACAGTCCCAAATTGTCCCTGATTGTTGCACTGATGGAATGAGCTAGTCCATCAAGGTTGATCCTCACCCTCATGTTGCTGTTAGGGTGTACAGTGTTTTTCTGGTTCTGTTCATCTCACTCAGCATCAGTTCATGCAAATCCTCCCAGGTTTCCCTGAATTCCCATCCCTCCTGGTTTCTAATAGAACAATAGTGTTCCATTACATACATATGCCACAGTTTGTTAAGCCATTCCCCAAGTGAAGGACATTGACTTAATTTCCAATTTTTTTTGCCACCACAAACAGGGCTGCTATGAATATTTTTGTATAAGTGATCTTTTTTACCCTTTTTCATCATCTCTTCAGGGTATAGACCCAGTAGTGGTATTTATGGATCAAAGGGTATGCACATTTTTGTTGCCCTTTGGGTGCAATTCCAAACTGCTCTACAGAAAGATTGGATGAGTTCACAGTTCCACCAACAATGTATTAGTGTCCCAGATTTCCCACATTGCTTCCAACATTGATTGTTGTCCTTTCTGGTCATATTGGCCAGTCTGAGGGGTGTGAGGTGGTACCTCAGAGATGCTTTAATTTGCATTTCTCTAATAAGTAAAGATTTAGAGCAATTTTTATATGATTATGTATTGCTTTCATTTCCTCATCTCTAAATTGCCTTTGCATATCTTTTGACCTTTTGTCAATTGGAGAATGGCTGCAAATATTATTTCATTTGTTCTTCACAGTCATTCTGGGAGGAGGATGCTGTCATCTCCATTTACATTTGAAGAACCTAAAGGAGAGATTAAATGACTTGTCCAAGGTCACAGAACAAACAAGATTTTGAATCTAGATTTGAACTCAACTCTTTTGATTCTAGGTCCAGTGCTCTATCCATCTTACCACCTAGCAGAGGAGGACAAGCATTAGGGTGCTCTTTCCAATTCAAATGAAAATGGAAAAGAACAGATGCCTGATGTATTGGAGGGTTAGAATTCACAGGACTTGTCAACTGACTTTCATTTTTGAAGAAGGTCATGACATAAGGGAGGTGATGAAATGATAAGCAAGTGAATTGGATTTGAATGAGGGGATGCTGTGCTAAGTCATCAGCTTTACTTTCTTCTCCAAAACCATCTGGGTCCAGTGACCAGATATGGATCAGGATGACTGAAGATGGCCCCGGATGTGAGGCAATCAGGGTTAAGTGACTTGTCCAAGGTCACATAGCTAGTTAGTTTCTGAGATCAGATTTGAGCCTGTGAATGAATGGGCAGCCACTGGGGAGGTTGAATGTCTTCATCCCTGGCTGCCTCTTTGCCCCACTGTCCTTGGGTGGAGTGCTGCTGATGCTGAGGCTCCAAAGGCTGGATGACTGATGTGTGTGCTATGTGGCTGGCTCTAGAGGGATGAGTATAAGGAACTCGTGATCTGGGGCTTACTTTTGTTTCTACTACTCACTCTAGGTAGGTAGGAAGGGAATAAGTGTTTATAGAGAACCTATTATGGACCAGAAACTGGGCTCAAAACTTAAAAAACAACACCAATAAACAGAGTATTTCATTTGATCCTCAAAACAGCCTCGGCAGATGGATGTTGCTATAATTACCCTCATTTTATAGATGAGGAAATTGAGGCAAATGGAGTTGTGACTTGTCCAGTATCATATAACTGCTAAGTGTCTGGGACTGGATTTGAACTCAGATCTTCCTGACTCTAGGGCAATCACTCTTATCTACTTTGACACCTGCTACTGAAGAACAGGAAAAGATAATCACTGGTCTCAAGGAGTTCCCAGGCTAATAGAGGAGATAATATAGTAAACAACTATGTATTAACAAGCCACATACAGGATAACCTGTAAATAATCAATGGAGGGAACGACCCTAGAATTAAGGCTGAGCCAGGATATTCTGACCTCATCTCAGCATCCAGCAGAGTGCTCCATATACAGGAGTTGTTTATAACTTTGTTAAACACATAACTGAATGCTTGGATGCTTGGTCATGCCTCTCATCCCTGGAACCTGAACCCTGGAGTCCAGTTAATCTGACCCCTCAGAGTCCCAGCTCCCTATGAGTCTCGAGGCAGGCAGATTGTGTTTTCTGTGATGGATCACTGTCGGTGTTGGACCCCCCCCCCCCCCCAGTGTTTCAGGTCTTTCAGGACAGGCTTCCAGATATCCTTATTTGGTTTTGCTAGCTCAGCATTGTAGATGTTTGCTTCAAAAGTTGCCCAGAGTGCAGCGGACAAACCTAGAGAAGCAGAGTGGAATAGGAGGCAGAGTCAATGCGGTGCTCAAATGAGACTGAGGTTTGGAGTTCAAATCCCAACTCTGGCCACATTATTTCCTATATCTTTCCTACATCAGTTTCACTCGGAAGTTGGAATCTGAGGTGTTTTCAAGTTCTAAATTCAATTATTGTATAATTGAGGATCAAATAACAGGGAGAACCTCCTAACACTCAGGGGTGTGAAGAGATGGAAGACTGAAGGACACTGAAGCAGCCTCTTCTTTAGCAACCCCCTTGGACAGGCAAACCCTCTTTATTGGTCTAAGCTAGGGGAAACGTCCTGTTGGAAGGCAAGGGGAGAGATGGCATGGTCTGTCTGTCTAGAAGGGCTCTTGGATCCTTTTTATTGTTTCCACTCCACACCCAGAGAGAGAGAGGGACTCAGTCCCTAAGGCTGCCAGTAACGAGAGGGAAGTTCAAGTGCTGGGGATGGGGGAGGAAGGGAAGGGAGTCCCAAGGCATGTCCCAGAGTGGCAAGGGAATGGAGAAGAACCAAGTAATAAGCAGGGCAAGGGTGGTGTAATGGGGTCAGGAAAACCTTGCTCAGCAATATAGGACGTTGGCCAGCTGCAGAGCTGAGTCACAGAAATTGGACATAGTCTGGAAAATATTTGTTGGAGGATAGGGACCAAGGCCAGGGCCAGGATTAGGTCTTAGTTACACCCTTCCAGGTTACACCCAATGCATTTTTTCTTCTCTCCATTATCTTCCTCTGGACATATACAAAGACCTAGTGCTGAGCCCTGAAGAATGGGAGAGAGGGATATTCATATAGGAAATCAAGAACCATTTCCCAATATATAAAGGGGCTAAAGATTTGAACAAAGGACATAAAATTCTCAAGAGAAAAAAAATGTAAAATTCTTTGGGGAAGCTGGGTGGTGTAGTGGATAAAGAGCAAATCCAGCCTCAGAGATTTACTAACTGGGTGATCCTGGGCAAATTACTTCACCCTATTTGCCTTAGTTTCTTCATCTGTAAAAATGAACTGGAGAAGGAAATGGCAAACCACTCCAGTATCTTTGCCAAGAATACTCCAGATAGGGTCACAAGAATATGAATGACTAAAAACACTCAACAACAAACTGTATGCTATTATATAGAGAAGTAATTCCAAATCATTAGAAATGAAACCTGTAAATTGAAATAATTCTTAGATTTCACCTTATCCCCATCAAATTGGCCAAGATGCTAAAAGATGGAAATAGTCAAAGAGGAACAATAGTAAGATTGGATAGAGTTGTGAAATTGTCAAATTATTCTGGAAAATAATTTGTAATTATTTGAGAAAAGTTACTGTTCAAACCTGTGACCCACTATTGAGCATTTACCCTATAGAAATTGAAGTTGAAAAGAAACCAAAATATCTATAAAAGCACTCTTTCTTGGGGGTGGGGTGGGGAGGGAAATGAAAACCCCCCCTGAAAAAATAAATAAAAGATTTGAAGCAGTTCTTTAAGGTTTACAGAGTATTTAGCATTTGAAGTAGATGCTCCCCATTTTAAAAATAAGAAAAGTGACTTGGATGGGGCATATAGCTAGAAGGAATGTAGTTAATGTTTCATAAAAAAAAGACGAATTCTGAAAAAAGTCATAGGAAGACTTGCAAGATTAGAGCAGATGAACAGAACTAGGTGAACAGAATACATAGTAACTGCAATATTGTAAACAAGCATCACCACAGGGAAAAAAACCCCACTTAATTCAAAATAAGTGTAATGACCAATAGCATATCCAGAGGTCAGCTGACTGACTCCAGCTGTCAAATGACTCCAGATGTCATATGTGAATAGGCAGTTGTTGTATTGGTTAGTTTTGCTAAACTGTTTTGATTTGTTATTGGGGAACCCTCTAGGATGGGGGGGGAGGGAAAAGGAAGAGTATACACAGAAATAATTATGATGTAACTAGAACGCAGAAATTTTAAAGAGACTTGAAGAAGGGCTTGTGAGCTTTCCTGGAAGGACCAGGAGAAGCCAAATTGGGGTCAAGGCGGTAGGTAGCCCCACAATGGGGAGTTAGGAGTTTTCATCAAGCTCCTGAGCAGAGCAATGGGGATGAATTGGGTTTTGAGGGCCCGCAGCAGCTTCTCATCCCACCATGTCCCCATTTCTGATCCTATCCACCAACACCACACAACTATGGCAGCAAAGCTCACCTCTCCACTCCTGAGCCTAAGGGGCAGGGGAGGGGGTGACAAAATGCCCTTGCAGAGCTGGGCTAGGCCCTGGAGGAACTGGGGGTGGGGTGGGGGTTGGGGCCCCCAGGGTGGGCTGGGGACATTCCAGGCGGAGGGGAACCCGCTAGGAAATCTGATTCCAGCTTCTGGCAGTGGGAGGGTGGGAAGAGAGACCTGGAGGTGTGTGCAGCAGGGTAGTAGCCTCTCGGTCTGGGGCCAGGTGTCTACCTTTGGGATCTTGGGCGACTCTGGCCCGGGCTCCCTCGGACTGGGTGCCCCTTGAACTTGTGAGTTTCCCAGCCCTGCCTGGCTTTTCTCCCGGTTCATTTGGGACCCCAGAGCAGACGGAGGAGGGGAGATGGAGGAGTGGAGAGGGAGAGCAGAGGAGTGGGATCGCGGCTGGGAGACAGAGGAGCCCGAGATGGTGGAGTGACTGGGAGTTGGGGGGGCGGTGGTGGAGTGACTGGGAGTTGGGGGGGGGCGGGCCCAGTACCTGAGGCCCGAGGCCACCTCTGCTTCTGGCCCCGGCCCCGGCGGCCGCCGCCGCGGCCAAGGCGCTCCGGGCTCCCCCAGCCGCGCGGGGCGCGGGCCGACAGCCCCAGGGTCCCGGCTCCTCGGGGGGCTTCACTCCCCGCCCCCTCCCCATCCCGCGCTCCCCACTCCCCTCCCTCCCGCGCTGGGGCTTGCGGGCGGGGCTGGGAGGAGATTTCTCCGGAGTTTCCATTTCACAGCTCGCGGCTACAAACTCTCTCTCTGTGTCTCAATCTCTTGCAGCCTGCAACTTCTCCTGTCATCGGAAATGCGAGGCCAAGGTAAGGGGGCCGGGACCGGCCCCAGGCGCATTCTTGGGGAGAGGGCTGGCTCCCCGGACTCTGGGGGGGACGGAGGCAGGCGCCGGGGGCGGTGCCCCGCCGCCCCCCGCCTCCCTTTGTTTATGCTGAGAGACCTGGGGGAGTGAGGGCAGGGGTCAAGGTGAAGACCACGCCACGGGCGGGTGGGGCCTTCCTAGCTGCTCCTGGGGCTTTTTGGGGGGGGGGGGCGGGTTCTGTCGCCGGAGGCCGAGGGGGAGCCAGGCCTGGGGCGCCAAGGGAAGGGAAGGTGGAAGAAGAGGGGTCTTGATTCGGGTTTCTGCACGTTTGCTAGAGGGGGGATGGGCTGGGGATAATGGTCAGGAGGCAAGGAGCATCTCTTCATTTTAAGTGGAAATGGATACTGCGGAGTGGCCCCTCCCTCTAGGGCCAGTTTGGGTCAGCCCAAGTGTTTTGAAGTTTTCTTGAAAAACTCAGGTGTGAGTTGGAAGGAAAAGGGGGGGGGGCGGAGAGGAAGGTGGGTGACGTGTGGGATGGCCATGGGGAGACCCTTTGATTTGTTCTGTTCCAATCATTATATCCAAGGTCCTCGGGTTCCCTATACATAAAGGAGGCCTGGTCCGTGGAGTTAGAAACTTGGAAGTGTGAGGGAGGAAAAAGGGGAAGGGGTCTGTTTTGCAGCCGGCTTGATCGCTTCTCTATTTTCCCATCTCCTCAGGCCTGAGACAAGAGGTATTGATGGGTTAGCTGTTCGTCTCTATGAGGTGATGATAGCGGTGATATTGAGGGGGTGTTGACAGGGAGATGGATTTGAGGTAACTTGGAAGGAAATCTTTCTGTAACATTTCACCACTCTCTCTGACTCCCTTGTTTCCCTTATCTTGCCTTATCGCTGATCCAAGTTCAGTGTGGTCCCCCTTGCTTCTACCTGAGCACACCAGGCGATGTGCAAGCCTCACCTTCTGTCCAAAGTAGGAACCTGCTCCCAAGAATATGGTGACTGTAGAGTTATGGGCAGGGGAAGTAATATGGCATGTCAAGGAGCTGTATTGGGCAGGTGTGGACTCAGTTGCTGGCACTTCTCATATTTAGAGGAGAGAATGTGTCCCTCAGTTCTCAACTTTCACTGTCCAGCCCTTTCCTTCTCATTCGGATGTAGGAATGTGTCTCTCGTTTCTCCAAACATGCTTCTCTTTTCTCCTGCCCTTTCAGAATAGTCTTTCTCAGCTTCAGGATCTTCCTGTTTGGCTTATCTCTCCAAACTAATCCCCCTTCATGAAGCTGGTTGCACCTGTTTCTCTTAACTTTATGATGATATTCCAGCCTAGGTCCCTGTCCTGTCACTCATCCTTTGTCCTTCTCAGCCTTCGCTTTCCTCCTGCTACTCTCTAATCACAGAAAGATTTTATTTTCTGATCCAATTCTACCTTTTCTTTTCCTTTCTCCCTTCCCAGTGGCGGGAAAGATGCAAGTGAGGCTAAAGGGGGGAAACCCCCAAACTTCTAGACAGTAGAGGGGATGAACAGGGTACCCTGAAGATACAGTTATTAGCTGGAGGAGGCACCTGGAGAGAGTCACACCAACAGACCAACAGTCACACAGACAAACAGCATATTTTAGAAGACCATTCTGCCATAGGAAATCAGATCCCATAGTTTTCCAAATGCTACCCTGGTTGACAGATTTATTTCCAGAAACTATAGTTCTTTGAAGCCACCCTAGCTTTCTCTCACTCTCAGAAGATGAAGCCTTAATGATCTGTTTTAGAACCAATTTCTTAGAACACTTTTTAGAACTCCCTCATCAGATAAGAACCTCTAGGGATTATCCCTGAACATAGTTAGTGCCAACCTTACTTCATTGCTAACAATTTCTTTCCTATGCTGCTGCATGGTAGGAAGAGCAGAAGGTTCAAGAATCTGAGCCTGTTATATATGACTGGACAAATCTTGTTGCCTCTCGGAACCTCAGTTTCCTCTTCTGTAAAAGAGATGATTAATTAGATTTGCTCTCTTTGTATCATAGAATTTGTGAGGAAAGTGCTTTGTAAAGTGCTATGTAAAATGAGCTAATATCATTACTGATATTATTATCCATTATGACATTATTTCAGCCCATTTCTAGGTCAGTGGTTGTACTACAATCCCATGGCAGCCCCACAAATTGCATTCTGCACACTTATGCCCACCCACTGCAAAGCTGTCTCTAAGAATCAACCCTATGGCACTCAGAGGGAAATTGAGTCACAGGACCTGAAATTGGAAATAATATTCATGCAGACTTATATCCTTTTCCTTCCTGTCTACTGTTTTGCCTGGTTTAATTGTAGTAGACATCTTTAAAGATTTTTTGAGAGGACAAAAACTTGGACCAACCTGGTACCATGGGCTAGGGGACAGAAATTTGTATCTGCATTTTAATTGTATGTATATGTGAAGGGATGGTCTTAGAGGGAATGATGGTGCATAAGGAAGAAAGTAACAAAAACTCAGGTCAGATTTCCTAGACTAGCCTCAGATGAAAAAGTGATGTCCAGAAAGGGTAAACATCATAATAGTTGGAAGGAACTCTGGTTTAATCACTTCATCTTATATATGAGGAAACTGAGGCCCACAGACAAAATGTCTAGGGGAATATGAGTACTAAGTAAGTGAGATTTGAACTCAGATTCTCTAGGTACCAAACCAGTAAACTTTTGCTCAGCTTCATCCAGTTTGTAACTAGCCAGAGCTGGATTTAAGCAAAGATCTTCAGTTTTCTAAATCCTGTGTTTCTTTAACCAAACCACTTTGTCTTTTGCTTCTCTTTGAATGATGCTCCATATTCCCTCCCTCTCCCCCAACTCTGACTTTTAACTCAATCCCTATTTGGGGAAATGCTTCTGCCTCTGGAGTGATCTGTCTTCCATCTTTAGAAATCTTAGGCCGGTCACATAATTTAGAATTGGAAAGAATTTTGCATCCAGTCACTTTAGTTGACAGATGAGGAAACTTAGAGAATTGAAGTCAAGGCCTTGGATTACTGTTTGGTACTATTCTCTTCATAAATCTGCCTCTGAATTTCATTTTGCCTGGTCCTGCCCTGGCAGAAATAAAAGAATGAGTGGGAGGTGGTCAAAGGCAAGTCATGGAAGACAATGGGTAGAAGCTTGTCTATTGGGATGGAGATGACTGAGAAACAACTGAGAAACTAACAGAGATCCCTTAGTCTTTAGGTTGTTAGGGATCTCTGGCACTGATCTTATCTCATTTTCCAACCATTCTTCCTAAGCAAAAGAGATTCTTTAACTTCCTTCTGTTTCCTAATTCAGTATCCTTTCCTTATTCTTATCTCCAAGCTACCTCAACCCTTATGAGTTTTTGACTTGCATACCCGACTGGTTAAAGACTTGTATTTTCCCTAATCTAAGATCAGTAGATTTTAGGAGTCATGAGGTTTGGATTTGAATCCTGACTCCAATATTTCCTTTGTGATTTTTGTGACCTTGGCCAAGTCATTTAGCCTCTCTCTATGAGACTCAATTTTCTCCTCTGTTAAATGAGTATAAGAATAAGGAATATTAATTATGTAGATATTCTGTGGAAAGCACATTGTTAAACCTTGAAGTGACAAATAGGATTGATTATCATTTTTTTATATGTTTAGGGATTTTTTGTTTGTTTTGACCTATTATTTCATTAGTGTGGAGAACTAGAAAGTAATTTTTAATCTTAAGGAAATCTCCTGGGGGGCATTGAGAAATTAAGTAACCTACCCAGAGTCATAGAATATGAATAAGAGGATTTGAATCCAAATCTTTCTTCCTCTGCCAGTCCTTTAACCAGTATAATACATTGTCCTTCTGTATTTATTTTTCCGCCTTTCTCCTCCTTCAGACATTTCTATATCCCCCCTTTCCCAGAATTCTTCCCCACCTTTTCCTTTTCTCCTCCTCCTATTTTGAAACAGCAGCCATGGCTGTCAGCTAAGCTTCATTAAGTGGAACATACCCTTTTCATGCCAGGACAGACAGAGTTAAATGAAAGACTCCAACAGCTGCTTGTCTCAGGCAGGAGTGGGGTGCGAGGAAAGGGAAGACATAATCCTTACTCCTTTATCCCTGCCCAACTTCTTTCCTTTTCCCTTGGTTTTTCTCTGCCACTTCTTATGGGCTGGGGATGCCAATCCAGAGGAGAAAGACAAGAGATGAATAAAGGGGCTCGAGCTGCTGCTGCTTGTCCATTCTTTTCTAGACTGAAGGTATTTTGGTCCTGAGACTTGAAAAGAAAATGAATGATACATGCAAACTCTTATCTTTCATCACTTTAAAATCATCTCCTTGTTTGTCTTTCCCTCTGTCTCAAAAAGATATGTATTCAACATTCACTTTGTTTTTTTCTGCTTTATTTTTCAAATAGTCTTTAAATCTGTGCAGTAAAGAGTAGTAAGGAAGAAAACAGATTAGCTGTGGATTTCATAGAACTTGGCCACTGATTGTTGTATAGCTAGGTACCAGTCATTGCCTCTTTCTGAATAAATGAGGATGAACAGCATTCTGGCAAAGGTTGCTTGGGGCAGTATGGATCATGCTTACTCTGATCCTTGCAGAAATTTCATATTTTCCTCTCATGCCCTATTCAATAAAACAACAATAAAACAAAAAAATTCTAGAGGAAATTGGATATTTTTCTCTCAGCATCATGGCATCTAAGCTTTTAGAGGGTGACGGACTGTGTTGGTCATTTCCTTTGTCAGAACTTAGAACAGTGGCTGGCACATAGTAGGCGCTTAATAAATTCATATGATTGGCTGACTGCCACAGTCTTATAGTAACTCCCATTTGCGTCTCAATTTGAGGTTGCGGAGTACTTTATGGAATGTGATGCTTTTGAAATAAGGATGGATTTCCTCGCCTTTAGGATGTTTTCCTCATCGCTGATTCCCATCTCTGCTGCTGTGGTTTAAGATTGTCCTTTTTCTAACATCACTGGGATTGAAAAACAGCTAATGTAACTGTTCCCTCACCTAACCCTTCCCCCCCTGAGCAGAATCATCCTAGTCTCCTTACCCTGGCTGATAGATTAAGAAAGATAATGCTAGATATAAAGAACCCATTAACTAGTTGAGGAAAAAAAGATGCAGGATGAAGAGAAGTAACAGAGTAGTGAATGAATTGCATCCATCTGGGTACCCTACTGATTAATGATAATAGCTTCTTTTTGGGGTCCTGTTTTCATTGCAGTTGGTGGGGTGGTAGTGACATAAACTAAGAGGAAACTATTTCCTGTCTAGTGAGGAGTGATTAAAAAAAAAACCCTAATCATCTTGCGAGAAGCCATAAACTCTACCAGTGTGTGACAGACTACCCCCTTCCCTAACCTGCTGAAACTTCCCTTCTCCCTCCACCAGAGAAAGGCAAATGGTCCCTCAGGTGGTGGGAAGGAGGGCAAGACCTTGAGGGGTTGTAAGGATGGAAGATGTGTGTATAATATAATCTGTATTTGTGCACACACCTCCCTTGCCTCTGCCGCTCCGCCCCTCTTCTGAAGGAGAGGGTGACGTCTGAGCTGTGACTGGCTTCTCACTCCTGAGGAATGCAGCTCAAAAAAGGTCTCATATTTTTCAGCATTTCTGACTCTGGGGCTATGTAAACATCACATAGGGGGGTTGCTGTATCTGAGAGACCCATTGAATTTTTTTAAAAGGGGGGATGGGGGGCAGGAAGACAGAACTGGGAGAAGATCGAGAAATGGAGAGATAAACGAAGGCAGAGAAGAAAAGTGTACCGGAGGGAAAGAAGGAAGACAAATCCCAAGATCATGTTGCAACACGAAACATGGTGAAATATGTTTGAGGAAACAAAGGTCCCAGAATTCCCACTGAGAAGTGTGAGGGAGTGTGTGAGAGTCTGTGGGTCCGTCTGGGTGGGGAGGAGTAGTGAAGGATTGCTGGCAGTGGAAGGGGAGGGTTCTCTGTGGCCATGAGGAAGCCTGGAGAGAGTGGCACATGGCTGGTGGCATTTGAAGAAGAGAATTTCACTCCTCTGGGCCCTACCTAGTTCTTCAAGAAGAACCAGGCTGGCTTAATGGAAAGAACACACAATTTGGCATTGGAGTATGGGCATTCCCAGCAAGCTACTTACAACCCTCTCCACCAGAAGGAGGGTGGACTGTTAGAAGCAAGGAGTGAGTAGGTACAAATACACTCAAATTCCTACTTTATAACCTCTTAGGGTCTTGCTTTACTCAATCCTGAGGGAACATTTTCCTCTCTCTGATAAAGGAGGAAAGAGAGTTTCTGCTGATTAGGTGAGTGGGAAATCTCAATTCCATAGTGGCTTTTCTTAAACCTGTTAGCTTTTTTTTAATTCCTTCCCACTACAGAAGAAATAGCTGGGGCTGTGGCCAAAGGCAAGGTACCTAACCTTTCTGGTCCTCAGTTTTTCTCATCTGTAAAAAAGAATCAATTGCATTATATAATCAGTAGCCTTTAGTCCATCCAGCCTTAAATCCTGTTGTCCTACTGCCTGAGTAGATAGACCAGGATCTCTAAGAAGACAGTGGGGGGAGAGAGAGAGAGAGAGAGAGAGAGAGAGAGAGAGAGAGAGAGAGAGAGAGAGAGAGAGAGAGAGAGAGAGAGAGAGAAAGAGACAGAAAGAGACAGAAAGACAGAGAGACACAGAAACAGACTTATAGAGACAGAGACACAGAGAGACAAAGAGATATAGAGACACAGAGAGATAGAGACAGAGACAGGGACAGAGAGACAGACCGAGACAGTCACAGATAGAGAGACAGACAGAAACAAAGAGAGGCAGAGACAGAGACAGAAACAGAGACACAGAGAGCCAGATATAGAGAGAGAGCAAACATTGCTTGGCTCTTAATGGCTTCTCACCCCAAACTCAGCCACAGCCAGGGTCTTGTCCTTGGGGTCATCCAGTTAGCCGGCCTCATGGGGTTCAGATGTGTTGGAGGACACAAGATTTTTTTTTTTAGTGTGAAGTCTTATAAGTGCACATATTCTTAATGCCAAAAAATCACATTCCTCCTGTGTTCATTTTGCGATAAATCAGTCCCCAGGTGTTTCGGTGAAGGCTCTAAGCCTCAGGCAGACAGTGACATAGGGTGACTACACATGAGGTGCATGATCTCTCCAATCTTGCCTGAGGTGATCAGATGCTCTATTTCTCCTAGACTTTGGCTACAAAGGTTTATGGTTTATGAGTCCATGGCTAGGGCAGCAAATCCCACCCCCTTTCCCCACCTTGTGAGCCGGTTGCTGGGGTCATGCTGGTAGCTCCTTCATCTTATGGTTTGGTGGTAGTTTTGGATATCTTTAATGTGCCATTTTACCACCCTCTCCCCTGCCAGCAGCTCTTGGAGAAAGAAATTGCTTGACCCTGCACAGGAACTCTTTGTGTCTTTGTGGCAGAGAGGCTAAAGGGGAAGAATAGCAATAGTGTTAGATGTTTACCAAGTGTTTGTCTCATAATGAAGTGGTACGCTGGGCAGGGCAAATATCTATTTTATCCCCATTCAGTATGATAGATGAGAAAACTGAGATTCAGAGGTTAAGTGACTTGGCTAAGGGAAGATAAAGAAGACTGTCCCAGAGTCTATCTTGTTTGGATGTGGGAGCCTTCTCTCCTATCCAGGATCTTGACTGTTCTAAGAGACAGAAAAACCAAAGTCATCTTTTCAATTTCCAGTTTTCCCTGAATATCAAACTAGTTCTTGGACAGCTCTGGTGGCCCCCACTTTCTCCAATAGATTGGCCCCCAAAGGCCCCACAATAATCAAGAACAAGGAATGCCAGGAAGTTTCACAGTAATGGAGGCTGGTCTCCTTTTGCCTTTGTTGTACAGAGCGGCACGAGGGTGGGTGCCCATTGACCTCCCCCCTCACTTTCAGAGGTATGGCAGCCTCACTCACCCCACACTCACATTTCTAAAACCTCCTCCCTCACCTCCCCAATTTCCTACAGAATTGGTCTTATTGTTTTTCCCCATTCCAGGACTTTTGCTGCCTCGGTGAATTTTTTCCTTCTTTTGTCCTTTCTCCCTGGCTGATCATTGACTCTGCTCTGGGTGGCCTGAGGTGGGGCTGTCAAGCCTGAGGGATGTTAGCAGGGGGTCATTAGGAGTGGAGGGGTGTGTGTCTTTGGGGTGCAGTCAAGCAGAAAGTCAGTCACCGATTAACCCCCCCTGGCTTGCTTCCTCCAGAGCTGAACCAGGCATTAAAGTGGAAGGTGTCAGACTTGCGCACTAGGTGAATGTCTGAGCACCCAGGCTGGCCTTGTACTGAGAAGGCATAGTCATGACAAAAGTTCCTCTCTCAAAAAAATGTGTCTACTCTCTGATTGAGAAGTTACACTACTAGAAACCTGTTCTAATAAGAATCCAGTACATTTTTATGCTCCTAGACTTAGAGTTGGAAGAGGCCTTAGAGATGATATCATCCAAGGTCATTTTACATGTGAAGAAACTGAGCCAATCCAGAGGGTAGATGGTTTACCTGTGTGTTTTAAGGTAGTTAATGGCAGATCTGGGAATTTGAGCTTAAGGAACTGTACATCTCAGTTGGGAAGGACCTCAGTGGGCATTCAACCTAACCTGTGTATCTAACCAAGAATTCCCATTCCAACACCCCCAGTAAGTGGCCATTCACTTTAAAGACCTTCAAAGAACCCACTACTTCCTGGGGCAACCCATTCTGCTTTTGGATAGATAGCTCAATCCTAAATTTCCTCCTTTCCTTCCTTCCTTCCTTCCTTCCTTCCTTCCTTCCTTCCTTCCTTCCTTCCTTCCTTCCTTCCTTCCTTCCTTCCTTCCCTCCTTCCATCCCTCCTTCCATCCTCCTTCTTGCCTTTCTTTCTTCTTTCCTTCTTTTCTCCCTTCCTTCCCCAAAAGTTTTATACCAAGCTTCCCTCCACATTAGATACATGAATTTTCAGAAAGATGAATGACTTCTTTATTACATACATTGCTGTACTACTACCCCCTTTATCTTATTAGCTGTTCTTTTTGAATTTAAAAAAAAACCCTCTTTGCAATTTTTACCCCTTGCTCCTTACATCTGTCTCCAAGCATCAAGCAAAACCAGTTGAATCTTTTGCCCCATGACAGTCCTTCATATGTCTGCCCTCTCATTTGAGTCTCATAGCAAAATTTGAGCAGTTGTGCCTATTTCCAGGTAAAGAAATAGAGACTCACGAAGGGCTGAATTATTTGAGGAAGCCCAGCAAGCAATAATATCCAAATACTTTAGGAAACTCTGATTTAATTGCCATGGTTCTCCCCTCCACCATAACAGATTTGAATTGATCCATAGTTTGCCAAGTATTATTTTTGCTTGTGTCCTGTTTCAATTCCTCCAAATGAGGATCTCTGGAATGCTGTACTTTAGGAATACCCTGCCACGTGGTCTTCAAGCAAGGTCTTCAAGAAGATGACTCCTTGGATGTGGTGAAGAGGGGATTCTTGTCTAGCCACGGTTTGGATGGGATGGTCCTTGGGATTTCAGCTGAGATTCTAATGAGTCTGATTTCAAATCCTCCAGCTGCCTTCAGTACCTGTGTGACCTTGGGCAAGTCACATATCCTCTCTAGGTCTGCTTCAGTTTCCTGGTCTATAAAATGGTGGAGGTCTTTCTTAACTCTTGGTCTTTTAATATCCCATGGGTGCCCAATCAACATTTAGGTTGTCTGTACGTTATATTTCACTCTTTATGTGGCCAGTCCATCTACTTTTATGACCATTTAGTTAGTGAATGCCCATGATGTTGATTCTTTGACTATTGGGGCCTTCCAAGACTTGCACCACTGGGAGAACATTGATATCAAAAGGATGGATTTTGTGTCAGAGAACAACTCAGGATTGTTGAAATCAGTGTGTAATTTCCCACATGCATGTAGTCCAGCCCCACTCTCTTCCTCCTATTCAATTCTGGACCCAGCTCATTGTCCATCTGCAATAATAATCTGCATGTAATAATAGATTGTATTTATATAACCTTTTACTTTTGCAAAACACTTTTACAAGTTCATTATCTTATTTGAACCCCCCTTTGAAGTAGGCATCATGGAGAAGGCTTAGAGTTGCTTCATCAGTAGAATGGGGGTGGTGGTGGTGTGTAGAAAGGTAGCTTTCTACTTATAGGATCAACCCAAGATGGATTTTAAAGACAGCCAATGAGAGGCTAGTGTGACTCCCACTCCTCAGGTAGAAGTGGAATGTCCCTGGACCTGCCCAGGGAGTGGGGAAAAAAAAGACCTGATCTCTTCTCTCCTGCTTTTAAAGTCAGTTATGGTATGTGGAAGGAGGGGAAAGGGAGGGCAGGGAGAGGAGTGTCAGTCATACCTCTTTCAGACCTTTATTACTTCTAAAGGGATCAATCATAATAATTATACTCAGGCTAACTGCCAAGCCGAAGTTGGAAGTGGGACTCGGAGGTGGAATGGGGAATGGGGAAGATTGGAGGTTTAGTCACCCTCAAAGTGATGTCGGAGCCAGGGTGAGGGAGAACCTTCTCAACTTTTCCCAGAGCTGAAGGAGCTACAGAATTCTTGATTTCTCTGAGTCTCAATGTCCTTAACTGTTAAATACAAATGATCTCTGAGTTATCTTCTAGCTCAAAATTCTGTGATCCTATCATTCTAAGAGCTTTTGGGTCCAAGGATGTGAATTGTGTTTTAGTTTCTCAGAAAGGGAAACTGAGGCATTGATAGGGACAGGGAGTCACCTGCGAGGATATGTATTCATTCAACAAACATTTACAAATAACACTGTAATAGGAGACGAGGGGCATATAGAGTTTAGAAAAGGCACAGTGCCTGCCCTCATGAAGTTTTAAGTCTCTGATGTTTTATTACATAGAAAAATGATAAGAACCTTTTCATCTTCAATGAAAATAACTCAAGAGGCTTTAGATCTAAAGCTTCAACAAGAGTGAGTTTGGCAAGCTCTCAGGATATCAGCTTCCTGTGATAAGCCACAGGCAACTTTGGAACAGGTGCCCAAGAGAAGTTGGATCGTCTTCTTCTCTAGAGATCCTTAAGAACAAACGAGAGCTTTGTTTGGTCAGGGGTAGGACCAGTCCTTTCTGAATATGGGGAGATAGATAAGATGGACCCCAATGGTATACTGAGGTACAGAGAATGAGGAGGAGACTCCGGCTTTCCTGAATGGAAGTTCAATGTTCGTCTGCTTTCTAGTAAGAGGCAGCATTTACTCTTCTGGGTAACAACAAAAACATCTGTTTTCCTCCCCACCCTTCCTCTCCCAGTATCTCACACCCATGAACCCTAGATGCCGGTCCTTCTGACTTGACCTCAGAAGAAGCTCTTGTTCTATTTCTACTCATGGGTAGAGTGCAAAATTTGTTGATTTATTTATCTATTTATTTATTTGTTCATTCATTTATCTATCTATCTCTGTCTGTCTGTCTTTCTGTTTGTTTATTTATTTAAGGTTTTTGCAAGGCAATGGGGTTAAGTGACTTGCCCAAGGCCACCCAGCTAGGTAATTATTAAAAGTCTGAGGCAGGATTTGAACTCAGGCACTCCTGACTCCAGGGCTGGTGCTCTATCCACTGTACCTACCTAGCCAGCTAGAGTGCAAAATTTATCAGGGATTGGAGGACAAGGGATTTTAGTATCCATCTTGCCTCCAAGTGTTTGAGAACTGGGTTGGTAAAGGGGTTCCCAGGTTCATAGTGGGAATTGTAGCAAAGCTCATCTGGGGCTCTCTTCTCTGTATTTGCTTCTTCTCTTCCTGATATCTCTAGCCTCTTTATCCTGGTTTGCCTGCAATGCACCCCCCCACTTCCCATTCCACGTGAGGATGATAAACAGTCAACCCCCTACCTCCCCAGTCCCTGGGAGCTTGGCCACTGCTTACATTAGCAATGCCCAGGCGGCTGGGGCTAGGAATAGGGCATGACCTCAGCGGCTAGGCATCTCCCCCCTCTGCAGTATCCCCCACCTCTCTCCCCTCTCCCCCTGCATTCCTGGAGAGGAAGATGTTGAAAGCCTTCTACTTACCCCTTCTCTGCTTCTGAGTCTCCTCTTGTCCTGTTCCATTCCAATCCTCCTGTTTCCTTCAGTCAGACTCCCTTAGTGATTGATTGCTGAAATTTCCGACCTCTGTTCAGCTGGACAGTGGGACTAATCTCCCTGGCCTCTCTCTCCCTCTAGTTTAGGTATTGAATACAGGAACACAGCCATGGGGAGGGAAAAGCAAGGTGAGGAGAGCAGAAATCTTGGGAGAATAGAATTCTTGGGCTGACTGAACACTCTTGGGGTTATCCTTTTTCTCTGCCCAAACAACCCTGGATCCAAAAAAAGATGGTGGGGGTCAGGAGAGGAGGAGGTAGTGGAATGCTCCAATTTCCCTTTTTCATTCCTTTCTTTGACTCATAACCTCCAGTAGAAGATGTTTCAGTGTTCTAAGAATCATAAAATTAGAATCCTTGGATGAGCTGTGCTCTCCAGAGGTCATCCCACCAATCCCTGCCTTCTGGCTCCAGAAAAGACACGTCTGCGTCTTCTTTGGTCATTTTTTCCCAAGCTATGGGACTATGGACCCAAGATTATTTGCATTGCTAGGATATAAAGCTTCATCTCTTGCTGCGGTCATTTTTCATCTTTTACTATCTTCTGTGGAGTAACTCTGCAGAGATTTGAAATCCATATTTGGTAACAGCCCTTCCTCTTAATTTCCCTCCCACAGCCTTCTCTTCTTGGGCTGAATCATCTCCAGTCCTTACAGGGTTTAGTTTCCAGCCTGTTCCTTGTTTTTTGTTCTATTTTGGAGTCTGATCAAGTTTTCAATGTAGCCTTATCTCTCTGCCTTTGTTTTTACCTACATATTGTTGTTTAGTTATTATTAGTCTCTTTAGTTACCTTCCAGCTTCTGTCTTTCATATCTGTTTTCTCTAACAAATCTATTTCTAGTTTTATCTATCTCATATCCAGCCCATATCACAATTCTTGCTACATAGTAGGCACTTAATAAATGTTGGTTGATTGAGTGATTGTTTATATTTCTCCATTTATTTATTCTCTCTCTCTCTCTCTCTCTCTCTCTCTCTCTCTCTCTCTCTCTCTCTGTCTCTGCCTCTGTTTCTCTCTTCCCCTTTGTTCTTCTAGTCTTATCTGTTTATTTATTTATTTTTCTATCAGTCACAACTAGGGACTGGGTCTGATGAGTTGTCAGTCTCCTCTATCCTACACTGTCCCTTTTCTTATTTCCCTCCCTTTCCTCAGTTTTTTTATCCCAAATTGCTCCTCTGCATATTCAGTTTGCTGTCCTTCCCATCCCTGACTTTGCTCTGTGATCTAAAGAAGGAGATGTCATCCAGGGGGGGTCCTGATATGGAAAAATGACCCTGTTTCTGAGAACTGTGAGTTGGAACATGGGAGACATGTGGGACGGGACAAGGCTGGAAAAGAGCTGTTTGTTCCATCCTCTTCCTTGCTAGCTCATCTTAGAAATATCATGTCCCTGAAATGTCCATGTAAGGCTCTCCTGCTTGCCCAGAGCTAGGGGCTGCTCAGTAGCTCCAGAGTCCACCACAGGGTAAGAGTAGCTATGGGAATCCCAGCTAGCTGACCACTCCAAGGTCAGGCAGGCAGGGCAGAGAGAGAGCAAAGGTCCTGATGGGAACAGACTCTCTCTCTCTCTCTCTCTGTCCTAACTGCTCTCCCTTTCCATGCCCGATCTTCCCATGTCTCCTAGTGCTTTCATGGCCAGCCAAGGTCCTGACCCTTTCTTTGCCTTACTAGCTAAACTAGAACCCCTTGGAAGTCTCTTTGATGTCCTCAGCCTGGGAAATTCCCACCCTATCCCATCCCCTCTCCATTATCTCCATCTCCAATCTTGGGGGTAGATTCATATCCCTTTCTCTTGTTGGTGCAAAGTGGGTTTATGTTCTTTTATATGTACTTTGTCTGAAGATCTTGAAAAATTTTCGAGTCAAATGTTCCCTCTTGGGGCCTCAATATTTTGGTCTGTGAAATGGGTGGCACAATTTTCAGAATAACAGGATCCAAGAGATGGAAGGGATCACAGAAACCATCTAATCTAACCTGATACTCAGAAGGATTCTTAGCTAAAACATATCTGACAAGTCATTGATTGCCCAGCCTATGCTTGAAACCTTATGCAGTCAATCCTACTTGGAATTATCTCTAATTGTTAGGAAACTTCTGAAATCAATCCTAAATTGCTCTTTTTGTCATTTCTACCCACTCAGATGGCTCAAGACAGCTGTCATGTCCTCTCTCTTTCCACCTCTTCATCCCTCAGACTTCACTTCTCTGGGCTAAACATGTTTAATTCCTTCAGGACTCTCAGACCTTGTTACCAAATTAATTGTTTTTAATCCAGGAAGGTCTCTTTATTTGATCAGGGAAACTCTGGCAGGCAGGATCATATAGGGGAAAACCCAATGGATTAGGAATTAGGACCCCATAGTTGCAATACCAGACCAGTAAGTCACTAACTGTGTGACTGTGGGTATATTGATTTACTTTTCTGGGACCTCAGTTTCCTCACTTGTAAAATGAAGATCATACCTGCAGGGTTGTTGTGAGAACAATTCCCTTTATTTTACAAATAAAGATATGGACACACAAGGAAAAGAATTGATCCACTTGAAGTCACACAATTACTAAATGGCACTATTAAGTTAGCAAGCTCCCTCTATAGTTTTGTGAATTTGGAGTTTTATTCTCTAGATTTTCTTTACACTTACAGATACATTAGAGCAATATAAATGTTTATGTGTATGTGTGTCTTTGTATGTAATCATGGATGGACTGAGAGTTCTTGTGCCCACCATTACTCTCTGGGGGATTAATCATTCGGAATATAAGTAGACTTTTGAGGGGAGCAACTTTATAGGGCAAAGGGAATAGGAATATTAAATGTAGTTGATGTGATAGCAATGAAGTAGGTTGTTATTTATTTTACCATCCCTCTTCCATAACTATACAGAGGAAACAATATGAGATTTTGGGACTCCTCAGTAATGCAAAGTGTGATTCCTAGCTGTGTGACCTTGGGCAAGTCAGTTAACCCCACTGCCTCACAAAAAGAAAAAAAATAATGCAAAGTGTGTGTTTGGGGGGGCAGGGTGGGGAATACAATTCAGTATGACTACCTTTTCTGGTGCCAGCATCTGGTTCTCTTCTCTACTTCATTGTCCCCCTCCCTCTGCCTCCCAGTCAGCTCTGCGGGTGGGTGAAATCCACAGGGGTGAGACATTGTGTCCAGGAGCGTGCCGGGGATGTTTGGGTGCTGCTTATCTCCTTCCCAGGAATGTGTTATTATTAGTCGGATGCCTCATGGTACTCAAAATAAACACTCACCGGGACCCTGCCAGGAGCTGTTGGGAACACAGGGTTTTTTGTGGAACCACTTTCACCTTTAGATAAGTCCAACACTGGCTGTGGGTGCTGGGGAGATGGTGTGAGGTAGTGGTGTGTGAGCATTCTAGTTAGTCGGAGATGGGGTGTTACCTAGAAGTTTGGCAGTAGGAAGTAGGGAAGGAAAGAGGGAGTGAGGAGAAAAAGAGACTGATGGGAGGGGGATTAAGAGAGATAGGATGGTGGGAAAGAAAAGTGCTGAGGAAGAAAGAGCCAGGAGGGAGGATAAAAATTAAAGGGCAGAAAAGATGACGAAAGCTTCTTGTACATAGAGTAGGAAAAGGTAAAGAGCAGGTGTTAAACACATAGAGTGTTCAAATACACGCCTAAGGACTTAACAACTTCTGTCTGCTCCACTTTGAACTTTTGGGTAATATCTCAGGAAAAAAAGAAGACCAGTGTGGAGCTTAAAGGAAAAAAAATGATCAAGGGTACATGAGTTTTTAAGGACTCAGGGGTTCAAGTCTTCCTGGAAATTTCTCCAAATAAGGGAGGCAGAGAGGAACGTTATAAATTCCAGTGAATTTTTAAAAATAGAATCTTACACTCCTTGAACTGAGGCTGTTTCACCCAACTCCCTGTTTTCAGATAAAAAACAACAATTTGTGGGTAGGATTGCTTAGAGATCTTTAGGGAAAAAGACTGTACTGCCGAGAGCAGAATCATAGAATGTTGGAGACAGAGGAAAATTTAGAATGGAGGATTTTAGGCTATTGAATCCTAGAGTGTTCACGGAATCATAACATATTCACAGCATCATAGTGTATAAAGGAAAGAGATTGTCCACCTAGATGAGACAGATAGAACTAGAAGAGACAGGTGGAATATTAGAATGGAAAATTTTAGGACACAGAATCATAGAGTGTCCTTGGAGTCATAGAGTATAGGGAGGAGAAAGAGATTGACCCACCTAGAAGAGAATCATGGAATATTAGGGACAGAGAGAAGTTTAAAATGGAGAACTTTAGGATACAGAATCATAGAGTGTTCAAAGTATTATAGAGTATAGAGGAAAGAGACTACACACACCTAGAAGAGACTGATGGAATTAGAAGATGGAACTTTAGAATGGAGAATATTAGAGTAGCAAATTATAGAGAATTCATAGAATCATATAATAGGAGACTGCCCACCTAGTAGAGACAGATGGAACCACAGAACAGAGAATTTTAGGACACGGAATCATAGAGAATAGGGGAATTACTTCCCTAGATTGGTTTACCTAGAAGAGAATCATAGAGATATATTAGAGTGGAGAATTTTAGAAATAGAATAGTAGAATGTTCATGGAATTATACCATATAGAGAAAGAAGACTGCTTTGCCTAGAAGAGAATCATAGAATATTGGTGCAAGATGAAACCTTAGAATAGATAATAGAATGTTTGAGCAGGAAGGGTCCCTAGAGTTAGTTTGCCCAGTCTGTCCTCATTTAACAGATGAAGAAAGTGAAGCTGAAAGAAGGCAAGGTCTTATAGTTAGTGTCAGAAACTTGCCCAAATTCCAGTCTCCATCTTGTGTTCTTTCCAATAAATATTTTGCTTGAAGTGAGGACAAATTCATTGTTTCAATTCCACTATGGGACAATTCAAATAACTAGAAATTTTTTTCAGACTAAATAAAGCCTCTCTGAAATTTCCACAGGTACTCCTGATTTTGTCTTTTGGGGCCAAGTTGAATACCTTCTATGAAGGAAACTATATTGTCTTACATCTCATTTCCAGTTCCACTAAAGGAGGCTATTGTAAAAAGAGCTCTCTTATCCTGGTTCTCTTTCCCCATATGTTTCTTGTTTCATTGTCTTGGTGGTAGTTTGAAAATCACTGGATAGTTAGGCTACTAGCTGGGAGATCCAGGATGAAGGAGAAGAACCATTGGGTATCAATCTTAATTCTACATGCTTACTTGGCCTTCATTTTTCATCTCTTGACTTTTTCTAAAGACTGGCATCAGGTTACCTGAGGTGGACTGGGGAAATTTTTTCCATCTCAGACCTACCTCACAGTTTCTTCAAGTGCAGATTTCCTAGGAAGCACTGGGTTTGGAAAAAGTATCATTCAGAGGCACAATAGAGATGAGATAGAAAGAAGCTGGTTTCTGTCATAAACATTCTGCTCAAAGACTTCTTCTGGTGATGACAAATTCATTGTTTTCTGGTCTGTTTTCTGGTTTTTAGTCCGTTCTTTGCTTGGATTGAGCAGTTTAAGCTCATTCTATATTCCAGCCCTCTGTTTCCCCATACCTCCCCAGACCTCCAAACTGGTTAGAGCTGCTGGTTTCCCTAGTTAGGGATCCAGCAGAAAGGATAGTGTCCCAGGAGGAAGGATAACATGACAGGTCTAGATTAGGTGGGGGGGAGGCAGATAACGTCTTGGCTTTCTTATTAATGGCTGGCTATTATTGCGCTGGAAAGGAGCCAAATAAAACTTGTTTTTTTCTTTTTCAGTCACCAACAACTACAGATACCAAAAAAAATCCAACCTTTTTTTTTTTTAATCTGCAGTTAATGGCCGATTGGTTGTACATTATTAAACAGGCAGTTGGAGTGCAGCCAGAAGGGGGAGGCAGGGGAACAGCTGAACCAAGATTCATGATGAGAACACAATGTTCCTAAGAAAACAGTTGACCCTTGGAGTTCTTGGGGGGGTAGAGTTGAAGAAGAGAGGAGTGGGATAGCTAAGAATTGAAGCAGTCACCATAATTCTACTCTTCCTATGCCCGAGCTCTGCTCTGCTCATCCCTGAAGTATCCCAATACCCTTAGGGTAATAAACACATGGCTACCTGAGGCTGGTAATAGAACACTCTAAAGGAATGTCTAGGCATCTTTCTTTTCCCTCTTAAAACCTCTGTGGATTTTTTGACTGAGAGATTGGAGTTATAACAATAACACATGTTCATATAGCTTTTTAAAGTTTTCAAAAGACTTTCTTCACAAAAGGAGGAAATAAAGATATTTGCTAAATAGGAGCACTGTGATAAATACTTTTACAAATATTATCTCATTTGATCCTCACAATAACACTTTGAGGAAGGTGCTATTATTACTGTCATTTTACAGTTGAGTAAACTGAGGCAGACAGGTCAACTAGCTTGCCTAGAGTTTTCCTTCTTGACTCCAGACTCTATATCAGACATTGTAATACCATGTTGAGGAAATTGAAGCAGAATGACTTGCCCAGAGAAATTCTGAGACTGGATTTCAACTCAAGTCTTTTTGACTGTAGGCCCTCTGCTCTAGCCACCAGCTATCTCTACAACAATCTTATGAAATAGGTAATAGAAGTTTTATTATTTATTATTTTACTAGTATCAAAACTGAGACTCAGAGATAACTCAAGCTTACATAGCTAAAGAACATTGGCTTAGAATTTGAATTCAGTCTCCTCACCCCAGGACTAGTGTTATTGACTTTTTGCTATACTTTCTCATTGGGTTGGTCAGAGATGGAGATATGTGCAGATGTAGGAAATGAATCTAGATGCTGGGACCCATCTCCATACCTCTGTGATGCTTGGAAATGACCATTTCTCCATAGTCAGATTTCTTCCTGAGGTTGGTCATCGTAGGCCTTGTAACCTCCTAAGAAATTGACTTTCAGTCATCATCTGGAGTTCCAGAAGGAACCTTCTACTGATAATAGTCATATCTTTCCCCCTTAGAGCTGAACCGACCCATAATCCTGACCTACAGACCTTATCTCACCCCTCTCCTAGAATGAATTCAACAAGATGACATTTAACAGGATGAAATGTAAAGATTAATCTTTGGGTTCAAAAGCTCAGTTGTACCAGGAAACAATTGGGAGAGGCTTAGTTTCCTGGTATTTTATATAGAAAAAAGTACTGTAGATTTTAGTAGACTAAAAAGCTGAAAAGACTTTAGAGTATCATATAAAAAAATGAATATGAGTTTGGGCTACATTAATGGGAATACTGACAAGTATCCCTATTATGAAAAGTAAGAATACTCTTTTACAGCGTGGGCAGGCCACATCTGGAATGTTGTATTCAACATAGAGGTCCCATAGGATAACCAAATAGGTTTTCCTTCAGAAACCCTAGCCTCATCTCTTTAAGTCCTAGAGTCTTTCCTTCTTTTAGGGCTCTCCCTTTAGCAAGTTGAAAAGAACAACCAAATAAAAAAAAACCAAAATTAAGAACTAGAAAATTAATCATCAAACTAGAAGTGAAAGGACTTTATATGAAGGAATATGAAAGGAACTGAGGTTTGGGCTTCTGGGACTTATGACACACACTAAGGCAACTGTATATAAAAGATTAAATACATTATGTGGGTATATAATTTGGAACTATGACCAATGGAAGGGAATTGGAGTAAAACATATTTCAGTTCACTGTAAGGAAAGACTTTCTAATAATTTGAGTTACTCTGAAATGGAATGAGCTCCATCTAAGGCAATGAGCAGGAAATGTGCAAGCAGTCTGCCAGTTGATACGTATTTATTAAACACAGACCAGGCATCATTCTGCACACTGAAGATATAAAAGCAAAAAAAAAACTATCCCTGCCCTCAAGGGGCATATAGTCTGATGGAGGAGCCTCCTTGCCAACGAAGTAATCACAAGCAAGATATATACAGAATACATTGGAGATTGTATTAGAAGGAAAGTACTATCATGAAGAGAGGGCTTAAGTGTAGAAGGTGGGGTTTTAGTTGGGACTTGAAGGAAGCCAGAGAAATCAGGAGGCAGAGAGAGAGATGGGGAGGAAGAATATTTTAGGAATGGGGAGAGTCAGTGAAAATGCAATGAATCCAGAAATGGAATATACTGGGTAAATGAGTATCAGTAAGGAGGACAGTATTACAGGATTTCAAGAATATGTTGAGTAAGATATGAAAAAGACTGGAAAGTTAAAAAGGGGTCATAAATGAAGGGTTTTAAATGCCAAACAGGAATTTTTATGTGATCCTGGAAGTGATAGGGAGCCACTGACCAAATAGGGGAATGAAATGGGAAGATATTGCTTTAGAAAGATCCATTTGACAACTGGAGAGGGGTGACAGTTGGGACAGAGAGCCCCCCGGCAGGTAATTGCAACATTACAGGCATGAAGTGATGAGAGCCCTTAACAGGGCATCCAGAGGAAAGGGGAGTACGTGAAGAGGAATCCTATAGGTAAAATTGGGGGGATTGGCATTGGATATGGAGGGTTGAGGATAACATCTAGGTTTGATTCTGACTAAGTAGGAGGGTGGTGGTGCCCTCCACAGTAACTAGGGAGACAGTAGGGTTTGGGGAAAAGATAATGAGTTCAGTGGACTAGTTGAATTTAAGATATCTGCAAGCCATTCAGGTTAATATATCCAATAGGCAGTTGCATATGAAAGTCTGTGGTTGGGAGAGAGCTTAGGGTCATAGAAATAGATCTGAGAATTAATAACATAGAGATGATAATTGAATTCTTGGGAACTGATGGGATTATGATCAACATGTGAAATAGTAAAGGAAGAAGAGGGAGGCACCTACCCTTTTTGGACAGACGAATGCTATGAGGGATACTATAGGAGAACTTTTTTTCTTTTTAGGTTTTCGCAAGGCAATGGGGTTAAGTGGCTTGCCCAAGGCCACACAGCTAGGTAATTATTCAGTGTCTGAGGCCATAGTTGAATTCAGGTACTCCTGACTCCAGGGCTGGTGTTCTATCCTGCACCACCTAGCTGCCCCCAGGGGAACTTTTTAAAAAATAAATTTCGTTGATATTTCTTATATCATCAGTATACTTCACTTTCCCCCTTCCCCCTTACAGAGAGGCATTCCATAAAACAAAATAGTATTTTTTATGAAGGAAAATAATCAGCACAACTGATTGACATATTGGAAAAGTCTGAAAACATAAATAATATGTAATACCTGTGTGACCCTCCCAACTGATTCGAATTCTGATTCCACTCCCAATTAGAATCCCCTCTACAGCATACCTTCCAAGTGGCCATCAGACCTCCATTGCTAATAGAAAATTTGGTTAACACTGCTTCCTTCTACTGCTTGATTTTCTCCTGAGAGTTCCAGTAATATTGTAGCATCTGTCATATGTGAGGAGGAACAACCCACTACCTTCTCACTAGTGATTTTCAAGCAGGGCGGAAGTAGAAGTGATGTAAGAGAATTATTATGACAAACGGAGAGTACAGAAGTGTTTCTGGTAAATTGTTAATAGCTCTAGCTAGCCAGAGAAATGACATTTCACTGGACATATTTGGTTCTTTCTTTAATCAACAAGCACATCACCAGATTCTTGTCTTTCCTATCATTCTTCCCATTTTCCAAAGACTGAGCCACATTGACTTGTGTGATAACAGGACTCATTCATGGCAATTTTTTTTCCTATTTTGTATTTAAGTTTAAAAAATAAAAAAATAGGACTCACAGATTTCTCCTTCACTCCCATCTTTTCTTTCTTCATTCTGTATCTTCAATGACAGTTAAGCCATCTCCATCCTCATGCTTCTTTTTATAATTCCTCCCATCATTCCCTAGCCCTAGTCTGTTCAAGAATGGGAAGAACAATCAAAGTTTGTCATTTCCCTAAATATGAAAAAGGGAGAGAAAGAAGGGTTCCAGAAGGAGCTGAGTGGTGAACTTTTGCATCATGAAGGATTTACCATGCTTCTTACTGTTGGTCAAAAGCAGTTGAAATAAGAATTTCAGGGGGGGAAAGGATCTGATCATTAGAGTGGATCATAGTTTGAGATTGCTATGGCATTGTGGGTAAAAAATATCATTGTTCTAATCTTTCTAAAAAGGAGAAGAGTAGACAATCACTCTGAGGTCATCATGCCATCCTGTTAACCATGACCAGTCTCTCACAAGAACTGAAGGACTGCATTTTCCTTCCAGCTCTTCTACCAACTAGTTGGGTAAACCTGAAGAAATCCCTTGACCTCGTGGTTATCTTGGAATCCCAAGCACCTTGGTTTTCTTATCCATATAATGATTAGATCATTATTGGATATTGGTTTAGATACCCCTTCCAGGTCTTCAGTCCATGTTTCTAATAAACACAGGAGATCTAGGGATAGGATACAGAGTAGAGAACAAGATACTTACAGCAGGGAGGGTCCTTAGAAGTGATCTAATCAAATCTAATCCTCTCATTTTACAGATGAGGAAGATGAGGTCCAGGGAGTTTAAGTTACTTACCTAAGATCTCACATATAGAAAGTGGCAGAGATATGAACAAGAATATTTGAAATTTCCACTTCTGGCTTCAGATGGGAAAAAGAATAGATGATGTGTTTTTCTAAAGAAGGAGAAGGAAAAGAAAGGAGAAGAATTGTGAGAAAAGACATATGGGAAAATCTTAATTTGTGAAGATTTGAGTGGAAGTTTGAGGGGTCTCAAGGAGAAATTGAAGGAGGAGGTTTAAAGCTGAAGGAGGAGAAAACCTAGAGCTGAAAAGGGACTTAGATGGGAAAGAGACAAGTTGGAGGAGAAGAAGAAGGATTTGAGACATGAACAGAAAGACCTAAGCAGAGAGACGGAAATGAGAAAGGAGGTCAGTAAAAAGGGAAAAAAAAGGAGGTTGAAGTTTAAAGTAGAAGGTTGAAGTTTAAAGGAACTAATGAAGAAAACAAAAACTAAGTAGTAAGGAGAGTCCTCCAGGGAAGTTGGCCATTAGAGTGACCAAGGATTCTAAGCACTGCTTTTGATCCACAATACCACTCCTAAGTTTATTTCCCAAAGAAATTTTTTAAAAAGGGGAAAGGATCTATTTGTACAAAAATATTTACAGCAGCTCTTTTTGTGGTGGCAAAGAATTGAAAATTGAGGGATATTTAACATTTGGGGAAGGGCTAAACAAGTTGTGGTATATGAATGTAGGGGGAAACTATTGTGCTATAAGAAATGGTGCACAGGATAATTTCAGGAAAACCTGAAAAGACTTACACAGACTGATAAAGTAAAGTGAGCAGAGCTAGGAGAACATTTTACACAGTAACAGCAGCATTGTAAAATGATCAACTGTGAATGACTTAGCTATTCTCAGTAATACAGTGATCCAAGATAATTCCAAAGGACTCATGATGAAAAATGCTGTCTACCTCCAGAGAAAGAACTGATGGCATCTGAATGCAGATCAATGTATTCTATTTTTCACTTTATTTTTTCATGTTTTCCTTTTTTTAACAGCATGACTAATATGAAAATGTTTTTCTATGATTGTGCATATAAAACCTATTATAAAATTGCTTACCATAATAGAGAGGAGAGAATTTAGAACTCAAATTAAAAAAATGAATGTTAAAAAAATTGTTTTTACATGTGATTGGGAAAAAATAAAATATATATATTTTTTAAAAATAGAGTGACTGGCAAGAACAATAAAGGACTGAGGATCTTTCTAAGTGAGGATTATGAACTGGGAGATTGTGCTGATGTTAGCCATTGTGCCATAGCCAAATAATGAATAGTCAGTTTTGTTCAAAGGGCAGGCTGGTATCTTTTCTAAAAGAAGAGACAAGGAAGAAAGAAACATTCCTTAAGAAGCCAAACCAAAATGAAACAGGAGAATGACTTTCATGTGAAAACAAAGAAGAATAAGACAGGTCTGTAGAGGTAGAAGGGAATCCTGACCTTTGTCAAACTGGAGAGAAAATGAATATGCTGCAGAGAAGAAAAGAAAGAGTCTAAGTAATGGATATGAAGCCTTTCCCAGAGAGGAGGAAGATGCAACTTCTTTTTCTCAGAGAAGGGATGCTGTGAATTCTTCAGTAGTCAACGAAGGTTAGAAGAAAAAGTGCTGTTTATTCTTAAGGGGGAACATCAAGGCAGAGACTTGTTGCCATGATGATGATGATGATGATAGAAAAGTATTTTATCTTCCCTAGGAAATATCCAGAAAATGGCAAACTGCCCAAAACACATCAGCCTTTTAGGGCTTACAAATGAGATTCACAGGGACACAATTTATGCAGCCTAGAGAAATCTAGAATTCATTGCTAGAGAGGATGAGGTTTTGAGTTAGGAGCTGAAGACTTTTGGGGCCCATGTAGAGTTTTTACATTGAAACTGAGACATTAAAAAATAAAAATAAACAAATATCTAAGCAAATGATGATTGAAAGTGGGATTTGAATAATGATCATTAGTTTTTCTGTGCTTAAAGGTTCAATGTCATAATAGCCATATGAAATTGTTCCTATTATTAGTCCAATTTTTTGATGAGAAAATTGAGGAAGAAAGAGGTGACTTGTTCTGGATTAAATAGGAAGGTAAGATTTGAGCTGTCTTCCTCATTCTTAAGTCCAGTGCTACTTAGGTGCTACCATAAAATGTAGAAGTGATAGGCTTCTGGCTAGGGATGGATGGTTCTTAACTAGGCATAGTAATAATACATTGCCTTCCAAAAGGCTTTATGTAGAAAAGATGAGGAATTGGGCTATGTATACCCATCCTATGTTTACCCATCAAGCTAGTAGCCATAGATAATAGTCTCAGTTTAGGAAAAACAGCAGTGGAGACACTAAGAAATTCATAGGGGACAAAACCCAAGAAAAGAACCAGAAATAAAACTGATGGGCTCAGATATCTCCATGTACAAGTTTGGGTATCTAGCAAGGAGACAAATTTGACATCACTTATTGTACTAGAATTTGTGGGATAAAACATTTGACTCTGATATGGCTCTGGAAGGGCTTACTTAATTCAAGCCAAAAAGGAAAGAATAGATAGAGAAGGGCAAACTCCTGTTTTTTCTTAAGAAGTCCTACTTAGGTGAGGAACTCTGTGAACCAGGGAAAAGAAAGAACATTTGGGTGAAGTTGAATTTTGGAAGCAAAATTAGTGAATTAGTGATGTTCTCATTGGAGTGTATTACAGACCCCCATGAAAGGAAGAAGAATGAATGAGGTAGTTGAGAAACAGATCACAGCCCTAGTACAAAGATTTGATACAATGGTAATAAGGCATGTAAGTTATCCTGACCCTGCCTAGAGCTGCCCCCACCATAAGTAGAGTATCTATTAATTTCTTGGCTTTTCTTAATAGCACTTTCATCCTTGAAAGGGGATTTTTATTCTGAGCTTAATTCCCATCAACAGGGAAGAAGTGATTGTTGGGGTAGAAATGTACTTCATTAAAATTTGTGAAAAAGAAAGAGAAGTTTAGGTGTAATCTGATGCCCTAGCTTGATTTCATAGGGCTCTCAGAAAGAATAAGTAGAATTCTATGGATTAAAATTTTCCAGGAGAAGACTCTTCAGAGGAATCTGAAATGCTAGAAATGAAATGATTCCAATGAGGTTGAAGGGGGGAGGGAGGGAGGCTAATCCAAAGAAATATGAATTAATTGACTGACAGAAGATGGAAGCAAAGATATGTAATGGAGAATTAAATATAAAAGCATGGTATATGCTTTTATAGTGTTGAGGAGGACCTCAAAGTTCAGAATGAGATGAGGATCATCTACTTAGTGGGGTCTTAGGGAATCATCTCCTCCAACCCTTTCATTGAAATTGGAAGCCAGCCAGATCTAAAATTATATTACAAAGCATCAGTTATCAAAACTGTCTGGTATTGGATAAGAAATAGAGTGGTAGATCAGTGGAATAGACTAGGTGCCATAGCAGGAAATTATTATAGTAATCTGCTGTTTGATAAACCCAAAGCGTCCAGCTATTGGGATAAAAACTCTCTCTTTGATAAAAACTGTTGGGAAAATTGGAAGTTAGTATGGAAGAAACTTAGGTAAGACCAACACCTCACACCCTATACCAAGATAAGATAAAAATGGATACAGGATCTAGACATAAAAAACAATATTATAAGCAAACTAGATTAAGGAGTAGTTTACCTGTCAGATCTATGGAAAGGGGAGCAGTTTATGACCAAGGAAGAGATGAAGAACATCATTAAAAACAAACTAGATAATTTTGATTGTATTAAATGAAAAAGCTTTTGTCTATGGAAGCTGTAAGCAAGATGAAAAGAAATGTAGTAAATTGGGAAACAATCTTTACAACTAGTATTTCTGACAAAGGACTCATTTCTAAAATATACAGAGAACTGAGTCAAATTTTTTTTAAAAAAAAATAAGCCATTCTGCAATTCACAAATGATCAAAGGATATGAAAAAGAAATTTACAGATGAGGAAATCAAAGTGATCCATAGTCATATGAAAATTTACTCTAAATCATTACTTATTAGAGAAATGCAAATTAAAGCATCTCTGAGGTACCACCTCTTACCTCTCAGACTAGCCAATATGACCAGAAAGGAAAATGATCAATGTTGTAAGGGATGGTGGAAATCTGGGACACTAAAACATTGTTGGTGGAGCTGTTAACTCATCCAACCTTTCTGGAGAGCAGTTTGGAATTGCACCCAAAGGGCAACAAAAATGTGCATACCCTTTGATCCAGAAATACCACTTCTGGGTCTATACTCTGAAGAGATGATGAAAAAGTGTAAAAATATCACTTGTACAAAAATATTCATAGCAGCCCTGTTTGTGGTGGCAAAGAATTGGAAATCAAGTAAATGTCCTTCAATTGGGGAATGACTTAACAAACTGTGGTATAAGTATGTCATGGAACACTATTGTTCTATTAGAAACCAGGAAGGATGGGAATTCAGGGAAACCTGGGGAGATTTGCATGAACTGATGTTGAGTGAGATGAGCAGAACCAGAAAAACACTGTACACCCTAACAGCAGCATGGGGGTGATGCTCAACCTTGATGGACTTGCTCATTCCATCAGCACAACAATCAGGGACAATTTGGGGTTGGCTGCAATTGGAGAATGCCATCTGTATCCAGAGAAAGAACTGTGGAATTTGAACAAAGACCAAAGACTATTACCTTTAACTTAGGAAAAAACCTTTTTATCTTATTATGTAATTTTGCGATCTCTTATACTTGATTTTTCTTTCTTAAGGATATGATTTCTCTCTCATCACATTCAACTTAGATCAGTGTATACCATGGAAACAATGTAAAGACTAACATACTGCTTTCTGTGGGGGTAGGGGGAGGGAAACAAGATTAGGGGGAAAATTGTGTAACTCAAAATAAATAAAATCTTTCTAAAAACAAAAAGAAATTGAAAGCCAGAGAATATATTAAGTAATTTACCCAAAGTCATCCAGGGAGTGAGTAGGAGAACTGGGGTTGGAGAGGAAAACTATTTCCAAAAGGGGCTTCTAAAAAAACTGTTAGAAAAAAAGAGAATCAAAGAAGGAATTGGAGTGCTTATCCACACAGTAACAGGTAGCAAAAGGAAGACAGGGATAGATGCTCAACTTTGTATTCATTTATTTATTTATTCATTCACTTATTTACTTACTTATCTATCTATCATCTGTCTATCATCTATCTATCTATCTATCTATCTATCTATCTATCTATCTATCTATCTATCTATCTATCTACTTGCTTGCTGCCAAGGAAAATAATCTCAGGACTGGAAAGGACAGAACAAAAATGGCCAATTGAAAATTAATATTCATGATAATTAGGGAGGGAAGAAGAAATTACCTCTATCTATTCTTACTAGTGCTTTCTGCAAGATCATGGAAGATGCCGTTCACCTCTAGGTAGATAGTGGACTATAGATGATGTGAAAAGAGGCAATTTCAGGCATGACCAATATGTTGATTTGGTTTACTTGACTGTACTTATTTGTTACAAGGGAGGAACTCCAGGGGAGAGGAAGTCATTGGGGAATAGAGTGATATAATATACATATATATATATATATGTATATATAAAGAATTATAGGAAATCATTTAAAAATTTAAAAAGAAAGATCTTGGAGAATAGGAGAATGGCAGTACAATTGGAGGAGAAGGGTAAAATGCCTTGACTTTCATAAAAAAAAATGCAAGAGTATAGTCTGAAACTTAGACCTGTGAGCTTGACTTACATTCCTGGCAAAATTCCAAAATATATTATTAAAAGATGTGACTATTTAGAACATTGAGAAAAAGAAGACATCGAGCCCGCATATGTTTTATAGGTAACAGGTCACAGCAGATTAACCTCACTTCCCTTTTTGATGGGGTTCTTAGAATGTAGAAGGGGAATGTGATAACTATAGTTTATTTAGATTTTAGCAAAACATTTGAGAGTCTCTCTGCTGTTCTTATAAACAAGATTGAGAGGTGTGGGTCAGATGATAGTATGGTTAAGTGGATTCACGACTAGTTCATTGACTGAATACAAAGAAGAATCTTTCATTGCTCTAGGTCAGTTTACAAGAATGTCACTAGTGGAGGGCCCCACAGATCTGTATTTGCTACGTGCTATTTCATATTTACTAGTGACATGGATTCGTTATAAATGCATGTTCCACAACTTTATAGATGACAAAGAACAAAGAGTAATGTTAGCATGAGGTTTTTTAAAAAATCTTTTTGACAGGTTAGAACATTGGGTTAAATTGGATAATTAGTGATATAAAAAAACCAAAACATTTTACCTGTGTTATCTCATTAGAGCTTCATGACAAAGTCTGCTTTGTGAGGTAGTTAGTACAGGTATCATCATGATCATAAATCACTGAGGTTCAGAGAGGGTGTGAATGCTCTACGTTCAAACAGTTCATATTACTACTAGTAATTAGAATGACTCATAAATGGAATGGGCAGCTTTGGCAGATAGTGAGTGGTTTTCCCTTCACTGGAGATCTATGAGAAAAGGTTAGATGACCCCTTGTTGGCTATGTTGTACTCAGAATTCTTACTCTTATTCTGACCATTTTGGTCCCTTCCACCTCTGAGATTGTGGAATAGGATTTTTGTAATCTAAAGGAGAGAGAAAAAAGAGGGGAAGTAATTGATTTCAAGAATCTGAAGAGTTATTATGGGGAGGAGGATTTGACTAATTACTATCACCTTTAATTAGTCACAGGAAAGATGAAATTACATACCTGCTCCTCTGTAAGGCAAGGCGCGCGCGCGTGCATGTGTGTGTGTGTGTGTGTGTGTGTGTGTGTGTGTGTGTGTGTGTGTGTGTGTGTACAGGCTAGCTCCCTTTTGAATTTAGGAATTTAGGATCCCTCACTCTCACCTTCCTCAACTTTATTTTAGACAAACTCAGATCCATCATCAAAATCTTCTGGCCACCTGATGTTGAGCCTAAAAGTTAATAGCTAGAATTTACATAGTACTTTAAGGTTTGCAAAGCATTTCACAAACTTTGTCTCATTTTATCTGCATGACAACCCTGAGAGGTGCTGTTATTTTCTTTTTTAAAAAATTAGTTTTCTTTTTCTTTTTAAAAATATGTATTTAGTATTTTATTTTTCTCTAGCAAAAACAATTTTTAAAATCTTGATTTCCAAATTGTCTCTCTCCTTTCCTCCCTTCCTCCCCTCATTGAGAAATCCAGACTTTTGATATAGGTTTATAAATGCAGTCATATGAAATATTTTCTTACAAATCATGTTGAGAAAGAAAACATACACCCCCCCAAAAGAAATCTCAAGAAAAATAAAGTAGAAAAAGTATATTACAATATATATATATATATGTAAAATTATAAGTATATTTTCCAGATAAGGAAATGGAGGCAGAGGTTAAGTGAATTGTTCAAGGTCACACACATAGGACATATCTGAAGTCAGATTTGAATCCAGGTTTTCTTGATCTCAGATCCAGTCCTTTATACACTGTCCAATGTTCTTTCATGGACAAATCCATCCCAGGAAGTGCACAGATTAAGGACCAAAGATCATGAGTCTTAGATTCAAGAAATTACTTAGAAATGGATGTTGTTTTATGATGTAAAGACTAACAGATTGCCTTCTGGGAGGTGGGGTGGGGAGGGAAGCAAGATTAGGGGAAAAATATAAAATTCAAAATAAATGAAATCTTTCTAAAAACAAGAAAAAAGAAATGGGTGTTGTTTTAGTTAAGAAATATTATTAGAGCAGGTGTGGTTTTTTTAAACCTTTTCTGGTGTTATACCCCTCTTTGGCAATCTGGTGAAACCTAGGGACCCCTTAAAAGAAAATAAATTAAATAATTGAAGGAAATGCTAAATTTCAGTTAGAGGTTAGTGAAAGAAAAGACAAACCTCTCTGGATCTCATTTCTTTATCTCTAAAAATAAAAAAAATTGGATGACTACTAAGGTTCCTACTAGCTCTAAATCTATATACCTAATAAACCTTGAAGCAAGGAAGTGGGAGGGTAGGTAGAGCATAGCTGCAGTGAAGAAGACCAGAGTTCAAGTCTAGCCTCAGATATGTAAACTGAATCCCCCCAAAAAAGAGCAAAAAAGAAAAAGAAAACACTTATAGCAAATTTACCTAGTCAAACAAAGTAAATACCTGCATGTCTGTCTCATTCTGTATCATGAGTCCATCATCTCTCTGTCAGGAGGTGAATTTCATATTTCATCATCATTTCTCTGGAATTATGCTTTGTCATTACATTTTCTACAATTTCAGGTCTTTCAAAGTTGGTTCTCTTCATCATATTGCTTCTTTTTTTAATATTTTCTCCTTGATTCTAAGTGCTTTATATTCATTCACATAGTTCTTTCCAGTTATTTCAGAAGTTCTCCATTTTATTGTTTTACACATATAATAATATTTCATTATATTCACATACTATAATTTATTTTTCCATTACCTAATAGATGGGTACCCCCTTAGTTTTCAGTTTTTTTGCTACTCTAAAAAAGAGCTGCTATAAATATTTTTATTCATATATCTTTGCTCTCTTTGTGGTATCCCTGAAGGTATAGTTTAGTGAAATTTGGGGCATAGTTCCAAAATGAAGGAAACCTCTTTATCAATCAGTGCTATATAAAATGTAGTGCTTTCTGATTTACAGGGAAGTTTCCTCATAAAACAGATACCCCATATTAAAGCTACTCTATGGATCCATGTCCCTCAGAATCATAGCTTTTAAGCTCCTAGTGATTGTTTTGCTTTTAAGGGATTGTTTGAGACTGCAGCATCAACAAAGGCATTTAATCAAAAGGGATAATAAGAAAAGGAATTATAAAATATTTCCCCCATATTGGACAAATAAACATAACATCAGTAAAAAGAGTGGGTACGCCTAAGGAATACTCACAGGAGATATATCCATCCATTCATTTATCTATCATCTATCTATATCTATCTATCTATCTATCTATCTATCTATCTATCTATCTATGTCAGAGCTACACAGAGGAGCAGCTCATTGGGGCACAAATGAAGGGAATATAGGAGAGAAGAACAACTTTGCCTATAGTAGTCTCCAATTTTTTTTACCAGTTCTGAAGAATACTGCTGGTTGCTTAGTTGAATTCTGCAATTTCTAACTCAACTGAAATTTTTGACTTTCTCTTTATTAAGGGAGTATATTGCTTGTGCTCAAAGTCCATATTAGTGGATAGAGCATAGAGCATGGAACCAGGAAGGCTCATCTTTCTAAGTTCCAATTCAGCCTCAGACACTTCCTAGCTGTGTGACCCTGGGCAAGTCACTTTACCCTGTTTGTCTGAGTTTCCTTAGTTGTAAAATGAGTAGGAGGAGGAAATGGCAAACCACTCCAGTATCTCTGCAAGAAAACCCCAAATAGGGTCAAAAAGGTTTGGACACGACTGAACAAAGTCCATGGACTTTTTATTATAAAGGGCTTTTTAGAAAAAAAGGAAGGAAAACAATTTCTGGAGATCAACAATTTTTGCCTTTATTTTTTCATCTTGTTTCCTCCAAGTCTTGGTGAAGGAGTTTTTTGAAATACTCACCTGGCTGATACTTTCAAGACAGTTTTTCTTTGGATTAAACTTTATTTTCACTGAACTTGGGAGTCTCTGTAGGAGAACTCACTCTAGCTCATACTAAGCATTCCATATACTGTTCCTCCTGCTTTTAATGACTGAATATTAAATTATAAATCATGCAATGGTAATTTGCCTACTACCAAATGACTCTGGATTTAGCAATCCTCAGTTTTCAAACCCTAAATCTTTTTTATCCTCATGTAGATAAATGGTTGGGTCCTTAGACATATCTAGACCAGAGGGTAAGGTCTTTGTCTCTCCCACCTTTTCAATTAGCATTCCTAGACTTTTCAAAGGCAGGTAAGGCCAGTTTCAAAGCCTCAGTAGGGCTTGAGGGTACACTCTTAATTTAAGATTGTGTAGTGCTTCCAGATGGATGGTTAGGTGAAATAATGAAAGTAAATGTGGAGAAAGTGGGGCAGAACTTTACTGAGAATCTTCAGATGGCTTTCCTGGAAGGGATGGCATCCCACCTGCAAATTCTCATATCTTCCCTGGAAGGACCTGGCTCCCTCTCTGGCCTGGTTGCTAAACCTAAATTGGATTCATGTATCAATATAGTCAAATTTGGGGAAGTCTAGACCTAATGTCCTCCCTTCTCCGGGAAGGTGATGAAAAACATCAAAGTCATCCAAACAATGGAGAAAGGTGTTTAAAAAGTCATTATAAATATTCATTTAAAATGACACTTCTGAGGAGGAGTGGGAGTGATTGGAGGGACTGGAGACGAATGTTCCAGTTTAGGCATTTAGAATATTTAGAATATTCTAGGAGCAGCTAGATGGAACAGTGAGTGGTTAGAGTACCTGGGCCTGAAGTCAGAGAGACTTGAGTCAAACATCCAACCTCAAACATTTCCTAGGTATGTGAACCTGAGCATGTCACTTAGCCTCTGCCTTAATTTCCTCAACAGTAAAATGGGGATAATAACAGGACCTACTTCCTAGGTTTGTTGAAAGGATTAAATGAGATGATAATTGTAAAATGCTTAGCTGGCATATAGAAACTGGTTAAAAAATATTTGCTATCTTCCTTTCCTCTGGTGTATGATCTCCCTGTATGTTGATATTGATTCAGTATTCAATGTACTTTGGAAATAGTTATTCAACTAGTTATGAATCTCCCCAGCTGTACTATTATCTAGTTAACATTCTTTCCTATCCTGGAGATATCATGAATACCTGATGAAATAAAAAGGTAATATTTCTATGCATCCTTCCTGTCTACCAGCCGATAATTCTATAAAAAGTTGATGTGATTTGTTCATAATGAACTCATGCTAGCTTCTGGTGATTACCACTTTCCTTTCTAGTGTTCACAAACCATAACTTTCATTGCTGGTTTAGGTTTTTGCATTAGGATCAAAGCATTTGAGGACAGTCACTGAAGTTGGATTGGGAGATGTAGAGGAAACCAGCCTTCCCCCCCCCCCCCCCCCACTGCACTAATTACTTTCTTGAAGGGGCCAGAGCTTTTCTTGGTTGGGGGGGGGGGAGGGTAGGAGCTGAGAAGACAGCAGATCCATTCTGGGTTTTTTCCTAAAAAACACATGTAAATGAGATGCAAATATATATGTAAATAAAGGCATGAGTGTTCCCCACTCTCGTGGACGGGTGTCCGTGCTCCTGTCTCACTTGTTGTACTTTTGGATGACAAATAGGAAAGGGAAGCTAACAATGACCAGGGCTGTAGAGCTTGGAGTCCAACCATCAGGAAGGAAAAGGAGGGGCTGGGGACAGGCAATAGGGACAGAATGCTGGGGGGGAAAGTAGCTTTAAAGGGAGTCCTGGAAAGGGGGTGGGGTGAGCGATGTGTTGACCCCTAAGAGAGAAGCATTGTGGGTGCTGGTCTGTGTCAGACAGGTAGGATCAAGCTTAGCAGGATACCTTGGGGATGGGTGAGGAGTTGTAGGGGAGATGGAACAGGGGAAAACTGCAGTTCCAACCTCCTTCTTCCAATCTCCAGTTCTGCTTCCAGGATACTAAACTGTTATCGTGGATTATCCCATAGTTATTTAGTTTTTGTGGCCTTTTTCTACCTTCACCATGGTTTACCTTCTCCACCCCCCCTCCAACTGTGCAATACTGAGGTTGGGCATCATAATAATAATAATGCTGACAGTTCACATTTTTATGGCACTTTGTGGTTTACAAAGTTTTTTTTTTATTTTGAAGAACATATATATATATATATATATATATATATATATATATATACACGTGTATGTGTGTGTGTGTGTATGATGAGTAAAAATATAGACTCAGGAAATTCCTGCGACTTGACTGTAATCTCACAGCCAGTCAGTGGCAGGTCGCTTGACTCATTGCCTCTATTCTCATGACATCTTTTCATCCTCTCCAAGAGCAGGCAAACTTACTGCCACCACTTAGTCTGAGAAATACTTTTTCAGCTCTCTAGACAATGGACAAGGGAGAATTAGAGGGAGTGTCAGTAACTGTGGAACAGGGTCAGCTCCTGGGGGCCATGGGGAGATTCCTGGGTGGTCTCTGGTGGTGCCAGAAAGAGGTCAGGATCTTGGTCCCAAGAGTGTGAGGGCTATGGGTCTAGGAACATCCTGACATCTGGGAGTCCAGAGAGTTGGCGTCCTTGGCATGCAAGAGCAGGTGAAGACCAGTGTCACCCTCCTCAGCTGTCCTTCTTCAGGGGAGTGGTCACCCTCGCTGCCCTCTGAGCTTGCAGTCTCCTCCAGACTGCAGAAGGGCTGGGGCCCTGCAGGCAGCTGCGGCGGATCCTGGGCCAGAACACCCACCGGGGGAAGCTGCTGGGGAACAGAAGCCTTCTGTCCTGAACCTTCTCACTGCCCCCTGCTTTTGTCTTTGTTTCTTTCTTGCCTTTTCTTTCTCCTCCCTTTTTTCTATCTTCATCTCGGCCTCTTTTCTGCCTTTCTTCACCTACTCCGAAGTCTTTCTTCTAATTAAGCTTATCTAGTTAACACACACACCCTCCATGACTGTTCCTATTGTCTCTCACCGACTTTAACAAAAATCTCAGCTTCTCTGATCCTTATGTGCTCTCTTTCTGTCTGGGTCTGTCTCTGTTTCTGTCTCTCTGTCTGGCTCTTTGTCTCTCTCTGTCTTTCTGTCTGTCCCTCTGTCTCTCTTCCTCTCAGTTTTTGTCTTTTTCTCACCCTGTCTTTCTCCTACCCTTCCCCCAGCCCCACTGGTCTCCAATTCTTCAGTTTTATGAGAAACCACCCGGCCTACCCTGAATGGACCAACCACAACTGGAACCAGATGTGTAATTTGGTGCAGCGGAGGAAAAGGGGAAGGAGGGAAAAGGGGACTGGGTTGAGTTTGAGAGGTGGAGAGGGAGATGGGGGGGAGGCAGGCCCAGGAAATCTAGAGTCATCACTGGTTGAGAGGGAGGGGGAGAGGTGGAGCTGGAGAAGGGGAAGGGTAGCGCAAATTCATTCTCAGGGATAGCAAGACTTGGAGTCCCCTTTCCCAAAGTGAAAGCAGCTCTGTGTGTGTGTGTGTGTGTGTGTGTGTGTGTGTGTGTGTATGCACGTGTGCCCGTATGCATGCATGCATGCATGTATGTATATTGGGGAGGGGAAGGGAGGAAGTGGAGAAAGTTGTTTGAAGCATGGAATCTCTCGGGAAAGCTGGGGGTGGAAAATGGGGGGAGTGTTGGACAGCTCTTGGAAATATTGCCCTTTTTCTTAGAAAATCTGTGACTCTAGGTTCCTTTCTTTCTGTGGTCTCTTTAAACATGGTAGATCTAGCTGACTAAGAATATGGACACCTGGGTTTCATAGCCAGGTGTTCCTAGACTTCTTTCTCGTCCTCGATATTTGGTTGGGGATGGGGGATGGGGGGTGGAAAAGAGGATTCAACCCTGAAGGCTTCTTGGGAGTGGGAGGGGCTGGGGCCTCTAAGAACCCCCCCCCCCACCTCCCCTTGTCTGCCCTGGAGCTGAAGAATGATGGAATTCCTTGCAGTCCTGTAGGTATTAGGCAAATATTTTCATTCCTGTTGTCTCCATGTTCCAGCAGATTCAACCTGAACTTTCAGAGGGCAGGGACTGTGTCTCCCTGTGACTTTTTTTGGGTACAGTTCTGTTTGTAATTAAGCAATTAATAAAGTATTATTAATGACAATGATGGCAGAGGCATTTTGTGAGTCTGTGTGTCTGGAAGCTGGAATGAAGAGTGTTCTGTTCATCAGGGGATGAAGGAACAAAGGAAATGTTTTGTCAGTGCAGTGTCATTTAACAAAAGAAGCATTGGGTTTAGCTACAGAGAATCAAGGCTCAAGTCTTCAGGTCCATTGTAGGAAGAGTGCATCGACTGGAATCAAGGAAATCTAGGCTCCGAGACAGTATGCCTTGTCCATAGCTACTGTCAAAAGCAAAATGGAACCTAGGTCTTTCGTGATTCTCCTATCTAGCAGGATTATCCCCAAGAGGGATAATCTTTATGGCCTGTATTCAGCTGATCTGTATGTAAAGTGCTTCGAAAACATTAAAGAATAACTTCTTAACCATCGGTGGGTCCTGGACCCCTCTGGCAGACTGGCAAAGCCCTTGGACCTCATCTCAGAATAATACTCAGAATAAATGCATAAAATGATGGCCCTGGGATATGAGGCAATGAGGGTTAGATGACTTGTCCAAGGTCACACAACTAGTAAATCTCAAGTATCTGAGGTCATATTTGAACTGACTCCAGGACTGGTTCTCTATCCATTGTACCACCTTCTGACTTTTAATGCATAAAATAAAGTGAATAAGATTGCAAAGGAAACCAATTATATTAAAATAAAGATCTCATTGTTTTCCCCATCCAAAAGTGCACAGCATCCCTGAAATCTGTCTATGGATCTGTGGACCCCAGGTTAAGAACTCATACTTTGAAGGATTATAGTATTAATGTCAGATAATATTATTAGCAGCTGTGTGAACATCAGCACATCACTTATCTCTCCAAGCCTTATTTGTGAAATGGGATAATGTTACTTAAACTACCTATGGCACAGAGTTGTTGTGAGGAAAATATTTTTGTAAGGCACAGAGAAAATTGAGTTGTTATTACTATTATCAAAGTAGGCTTTAATAGGCAGCTATGTGGTGCAGTGGATAGAACACTGGGCTTGGAATCAGGAAGACTCATTTTCTTGAGTTCAAATCTGATCTCAGACATTTATAAGCTGTGAGACCTGGGAAGTCACTTGACTCTGATTGCCTTACATCCAGGACCTCAGTTTCCTCATCTGTAAAATGAGCCGGAGAAGGAAATGGCAAACCATTTCAGAATCTTTAGCAAGAAAACCCTCAAATGGAGTCACAAAGAGTCCCCTCCCCCTTCAGAGTTATGAGAGCCTTTTATGCCTGGAAGAAACCCAGTGTTCTACAAGGTCCCAGAATCCCAGAATGTGAGTGTTGGACCTCAGAGCTCTTCTAATCTGAACTTCTCCCTAAATAGCCCAGGTCCTCTGAAAGCCACAGTGATGTGGTGAAAAAAAAGGTAGTTGGAAATGACTAGAGGAGTTAGCCTCAGGTTAGCCTGAGATGATGTCCCATGACTAGGGAGACAGGGGATGCATGGGGAGAGACAGATATCAAGATGGGAATTATAGGATTCTCCTGGAAATGCCATTTATTTTCTGATTTTTCTGCAACGTGGGAGGGGTTGTACCCCCCCATCTAGACAGGGCTTCTTAATTTTGTGCATGTTATGAACTCTCTGGCAGTCTAGAGAAGCCTGTGGACACTTCAGAATAATATTTCTAAATGCATAAAATAAACATAGGATTATAATGGAAAACAGTCGTGTTGAAATACAATGAAAAAATATTAAAAAATAAAAAATAGTTCATGAACTCTTGGTTAAAAACTTGCCACAGAGAATTTTCTTTGATTTGAAGGAGGGTCTACAAAAAAGCAGACACAGGAGGCTCTGAAGTATAGGCTATAATAATAGTAATAATAATAATAATAACTATTATTTATAAAGCACTTTTAAAATATTAGTTTTATCTTTACAACCACCCTGGGAGGTAGGTGCTATTGTTATCATCCCCATTTTACAAACTAGAAGCAGATATAAGTTAAGTGATTTGCCTAGTACCTGTCTAAGGCTGGATTTGAACTCAGGTTTTCCTTACTCCAGTAGCACAGATAAAGTGCTGATCCTAGAGTCAGAAAGATATATCTTCCTGAGTTCACATCTGATCTCAGAAGCTTACTAGATGTTTGTCCCTGGGAAAGTCACTTGATCTTGTTTGCCTCAGTTTCCTCAGCTGCAGAAATAAGCTGCAGAAATAATGACAAACCATTCCAGAATCTGCCACAAAATCTCAAATAGGGTAATGAAGAGTCAAGCACAAGTGAAAAGCAAGTGAACAGTAACAACTTTCTTGTTCCAGGTCCAGTACTCTGCTGTACTATTCAGCTATTGGACCAGACAGTCCTTGTTGCATTGGATTGAAGTGAATTTTACAGATCTTTCTAGTGACCCGATATCTGATTGGGAACTTATTGATATCACCATGATAAATAAGGATGAAAACTGAGACTGAGATTGATAGGGGAAATGGAAGGTCACTTAGAGAACTGGTATTCTAACTTCTCAAATCCTGACTCCTACCATGGGCTTTAGAGCATGAGCTTTTTAGGGGCTCCTTGGTTCCTGACTCCCTTTGGCAGCAGTCCCATGGAGCCCAAGACCCCTTCTTAGAATCATATTTGTTGTCTACATTCATAATTGAAAGAATTGCGACATTTCAGTTAGAGAATTAGTGAGAAGAAAGATCTCTTTTCCCCCATCCAAGTTTCACAGCCTCAGGTTAAGAACCCCTGTCTGACCTCTATCAATAGATAGATAAGGGGTAGCTAGGTGGTGCAGTGGATAGAACACAGGCCCTGAAGTCAGGAGTACCTGAGTTCAAATCCAGCCTCAGACACTTAATAATTACCTAGCTGTGTGGCCTTGGGCAAGCCACTTAACCCCATTTGCCTTGCAAAAAGGAAAAAAAATAGATAAAAGACTTTTTAACTGTTTACTATGTGCCTGTCACCATCTTACTTGCCAGATTTGAGGGAAGACAATACATAAAAGGGAGTTGGAAGTGGAGCTGGGGGAGAAGGGGGAAGAGTTCCAGAAGTGAGTTGAGCCTGACTGGGACCTCTCCAGAAGGGATGTTCAAAGCTAGGAGCTCGCCGGTCCATCAGACAGTATCTTTAGGGTGAGAGAGTTGCTGCTGGGAGTGGGGATGTCCAGAGAGGGAATTTAGCTAGGAATATTCCTTCTGTGTATCCTAGTCACTCTAAAAAAATGCCACTCCCCCACCCCCACCCCAGGACATCACCTTTAAAGCTTAATATTATAATTATGATAAGTTTTGACATAGAATAGAACTTCTCAAGTTATGTTTTGCCTTAGTGCATCCTTATAAACATCCCTGTGAAGGAGACAGGGCTTTTTATACTTATTTTATAGATGAAAAGACTTGTTGGACTTGCCTCAAAGTAGGGGCAGAGTTGAAACCAAAACCAAAATGTTTTTCCTTCATTCTTGAAGAAGACCATAGCAGTAGGGAGGTGACGCCCATGACAAGCAAGTGAACTGGATTTGAGTGAGGGGCTCACCAGCCTCACTTTCTCCTTCCTGGGTCCAGTGGCTGGGTATTAATCAGGACAACTGGAGATGGCCCTGGATGGAAGGCAGTCAGGCTTAAGTGACTTGGCCAGGGTCACACAAATAATGTGTTAAATATCTGAGGTCAGATTTGAACTCAGGTCCTCCTGATTCCAAGACCAGTGCTCTGTCCACTGTGCCACCTAACCGTCCCTGTGGGGCCAAAACCTACCTCCTGGTCAAGCCCACTGTTTCCATAGAATATGCTGCTTTCACCAGCAATTGGGTGCTGGGGAGAAGGAAGGAGCCATGAGTGTTGAGCTATTTCCCCCCTTTTCCCTCTCCTGCTCTCCCCCTCCATTCTTTCTCTAGTTGATGTTTTGAGAGAACAAAAGTCTTGGGCATGGTTAGGGAAGGTTATTCCTAAAGCAATTAGCAAAGGACCTGGAGGGCATAGTAGGTGCTTAATAAAAATGTTATTCCCTTGTTCCCCTACTGGATAGAGGGGATAGAAAAAGCTTTGGACTAAAGTTGGGGAGATCTGGGTTTGAATCCTGCCTCTGTGCCTTTCTGCCTTTAATAAATTGGTAATACAGTTCAATCTCCTGAGGGTATTTTGGGAAAAGTGATCTGAAAACCTTGAAATTCTAGAGAAATGTGAATTCTATACAAGCTTATTTCTCCCAAGTCCCCACGAAGCTGCCCCTCCCTACTCTTGCTGATCTTGGAGACTTCCCAGCAGCTCTTTGATAGGTCCCTTCCCTGAGATGTCTCAGGCTTTGAGGCCTGGTCTGTCGGCATCCTGGGTCCTTTTCAGCCCCTTTTATTAGTCCAACCTGTCCTCAATTGTAAGTCTTCTGCCCTAGGGAAGCAGCAGCAGCCACAGTGGTCTGAGATGAATAGCACTGGCCCCTCCTCTGCCCCCTTGGGAGGCAGCTGGGCCGGAGCATTGGCCTTGGCCTGGACTGGCTCTGGGTTGTTCATGGGTTAAAGGAGGTGGAGAACTGGGAGGGAGGCTGGCTGGCTTGGAGGAGGAGGCGGTGCAGAGTGAGAAGGGAGACCAAGCCGACAGACGGGGCTCTCCTCTCAGTTGCTCTCAGCTGTGGACCTGGGATCAACTCTGCTCTTCGCTTCCCCCCTCCACTCGGCTTCCCCCACAAGCCTCACTCACTCATCCTTGGAATCCAGCTTGCCTCTACTTCCAGCTGCTGCTGCTGCTGTCCACTCCCCATCTTAACCAGCTTCCCTTTCTGCTGCCCCCCGGAGACCCACCCACCCCCAGTGGCTCCTCTGCCTGGAAAGGTGAGTGGTTGGGGCTGCAGATGCCAGAAAGGCAGGAGGGGTGGAGGCAGAGTTGATGAGGAAACTGGGGGTAGGGATAGTGGTGGCATCAAGGTAGCCGTGGGAAAATAAATGGCATGGGAAACTGGTCCCAGGTCACCGGGGTGGACAAGTCCATCCAAACAGAGCTCAACCTGCTCATTCTCCAGACACTGGGTGTGACTACCATCTCTACAATATGGTATCTGAATAGCCAGAGTCAAGTTTGGGTTCTGCACAAGCTTTGGGGGGGAATAGGGTGGGTGAAGGTGGGTAATATCTTTGCTCTGAGAGTTTAGGGGAGTTTTGTTGATAGAGGAAGTTAGTGGTGTTTGGGATCCAGCCCAGAAGGAAAAGAGGGGCTTGGGTCATCAGAAAAGATGGGACATCTCCACCTCCTTGTTTGTTTGATCCTCCCGGGTCCATGGGTTAGACTGTGGGGAGAAGTACAGTGAATGTCTGTCTGCAGGAGGTATAGTGAATGTCTGCCCCCCTCCAACTTATTCTTCCTCTCTCATCTCTAGGTTCTTTCTGCACTTGAACCCTGTCTCCTACCCCCGAATCTCTTTATCCAAATCACTCTGAGGGAAAGGAGTCTTCCCTATGCCGAATGAGTGATGGGGGCAGGGGGAGAGAAATTATAGGGAAGGGAAGACAGGAAAGGGTTAATATAAGCTTCACCTGCCTTTTGCCCAGCTCAGATGCCTGGTTCCGTGGTCCCTTGCCAAAGGGCCTAGGCTGGCATGGGGGTGTTAGGCTACTTTCTCTTTCTCCACCCCTGCCCCCTTCTTTACCCCTCTGGGCAGAAATGGCTAATCCAGGTGGTTAATGAACAGACATACATGCAGCTGCCTTCCAACCCCCCTCTGCCCTCCCTCTCCCCTTCATCTCTTCTGCTGACCCTCCAAAGCTCTAGTTCTTTCCCACCCCTCATGTAGATATTTTTTTGGCCAAAAGGCCAGGAGAGAGTTAACCTTAGACTGGGTGTTCTCACCTCCCCACAACAACTTGTGTCTACCCCCCCCCCCCATCCAGGGAACAGGGCCAGAGCTGCCCCAGCCCAGATGTTTTTAGGCTAGGTCGCTATTCCTAGAAGAGGAAATTGGGGGGGGGTAGGGGGAATGGCTGGGAGGAACCCACTATGTTCCCCCTATAATATACTGGTCTCGAGATTAGAGATAAAGGCTCAGGGATAGGAGGTAAAAGGGAATGGGGTGGAGTGAAGAGTAGGGGGTTAGAATAAAGGGAAAGAGGCAGGAAGAGTACATGGTAAGATTCCAAACCTGGAAGGGAAGGGCAGACAGCTGTTGGGATGAGACTAGTAGCTTACAGATGGCTAGGCAGAGAGTCTGGGAAACAGGATTCCTGGGTCTCTTGGCCTCTTTTTTTCCTCTATCATTTGGGGAATGGAGTTTTCTTTCTCATCTTCCATCACCTGTGTCAAAGAAACAGGGGCCGGGAGGGTCTGGTGATGGTGATAGTTTTAGAGATGTACCTGGCTGAGGTAGAGGAGGATGGTCACTGGTCAGGAAAAAGGAATGGGATAGCACTTCTGGCTTCTTGGATATTTCTTTTGGTCCCTTCCCCTATATCAATATCATGGGAAATGGGAGCATGGATGATTTCAGATTAAACCTTAGAAGTGGGGTTGGTTGCCTCATCTTCCCTTCCATGACTGGCCCCATCACAATAATATCTCCATTTGCTTCCCCCTCCCTTCCCCTCCTTTCTCCATCCAGAAATGTAAAGATTCTTGTTCATAGGGATTATCTGATTCTTTTCTATAGTGCCACATCTGACCCCCAAGGGTTGGTACGTGGTGGGTGTTTAACAAAGCCTTGTAGATGAGTTGATCACCTGAAGGTTTTAAAACACCTTATGGCCAGATTGCTCTCTTTCTTAGTCCACATTGACCATGTTCCCCAGGGAAGAGTAAAGGCCAAAGCCTCCTGGAATGGAGAGGGTTAGAGAGGCACAAGTTCAAGAGTGATAGAATGATAGATTTGGAGGTAGAAGGAACTTGAGAGTTTGCTGGTCCCAACTTCTCATTTTACTGCTGAGAGTTAATGAAGTCTCTGTGAGTTGGAAGTTTGCTGGGCTCTTCCTTCATTCCTTTTATTTTTTTTTAAAAGGATTTTGCAAGGCAGTGGGGTTAAATGACTTGCCCAAAGTCACACAGGTAGGTAATTAATTATTAAGTATCTGAGGCTGGATTTTAACTCAGATCCTCCTGATGCCAGGGCCAGTGCTCTATTCACTGTGCCACCTAGTTCCCCCCCTCCTTCATTTCTAATCTTTGGACCCTAGTTTCTGATGTTCCCTTTCCTCTGCCAACTGGGAATTGTGTTCAGAGATCCAGAAAAAAATTGGGATGGGAAAATGGGGCAAGGAATTTCAGCCTATTTTATTTAACTCCCATGCTTCCAAGGCAAAAACTTTTTAAGAGGCTGAGAGTTAGAGGGATTCTGATTCTATAGATCACTTATGCAGAGTGGGCATCTGGACTTTCTTCTAGTTCTTTAAATATCTCTCTCCCCTTCCTATCTTACTTCCTATTTTCCTAATTCCCTGCTTCCTAATTTCCTCCTCATGCCATTATGTTTTCATGTGCCCCACTTATCCTTGATTCAGTGTTTCTTATTAGTAGGGGAGGATTTGTTTAGGAGAATATAAATTGGAAGTTTTAGTTTGATGGTTTAAATGGGTGTGTTAATTGTGTGTGTGTGTGTGTGTGTGTGTGTGTGTGTATGTGTTCAAGGAGGAGGTTCATGTTTTGTAACCATTTTTAGTTTTATCATGGTTGTGATTCAGATGATGTTCACCAATAGTTCTTATCTTCCCTGAGAAATAGAAAAAGAAGAGGGAAGGGCAGGGCAGGAATGATAGTTTGGATAGAGAGAACTGTTTTACCCATGAAAGGTATAAGGAACAGAAATAAGAGAGTAAGATGGATTCTGGCTGGAGCCATAAGTAGCAATTTTGGCTACTGGGGCAAACAGCACCGATCACGCCTTCAAATTAACTTGCATTGGGAGAGACCCCAGAGCACCCGCTCAGTTGTAGTGCAGATTTCAGAATATTTTGGTAAGACTTCTAGTGGAGGAAATATCAGAACTGATGGGTGGGGGAATGGTGGAAACCAGGACTGGGTTCTTAGCTCAATTATTTCTACCTGTAGGAGAAGTATCAGTGCTGCTACTACCCTCTAAATTTCAGTCAACCTCACCTCTTCTTAGGATCTGACCATGGTAGCTTTTTCAAAGGAGATGAGATTAAAGAATGGAAAAAGGATGTTCTGTTGCCTATAGTTTTCTTGTTGAGAATAATGTAGTTGTATTAGATAACTTTTGGGGTCCCTTCCCATTTGAAATCTGGTAATTCCCATAATTGGCATCACTTTTTCAGCTCAGAGGAATGAAAAAAAAACCTCTCTGGGCCTCAGTTTCCTTGTCTGTAAAATGATGGGGTTGTGCAAAATGGTTTCCTACGTTCCTTTCAGTTCCCTCTGCCCCTCTGTTGTCTCTGTCTCTCTGTCTCTGTCTCTGTCTCTGTCTCTCTCTCAATCTCTCTCACTGTTTTTCTCTCTTAGTGGAAAAAAAGAATTTTTTTGCCCTCAATAGACTGGTCAGAGTCCTCAAAATGGTTGGCATGTGGGTAAAACCATAAGATCATAAATTTGGAGTTGAGCAGGGCTTTAGAGATCCATCCTAAACCTACAAATGAGGAAACTGAGGTAATTTGGAGAAGGAAAGCAACCTGTATATAAATACTAGCCTCATGAGTCTCTTGGCAGGTTGTACTGGTCCCCATTCCTGATTGAAATGTGCAGGTTTGGGGGCAGAGAATGGGCATTATGCCAGGATCAGACCCCCAAGTTCACATCCAGTCTTTGGGTTCAGATCTGTCTTCTCAAGTCCTTATCTTGACTGGTCATAGAGACTCAGCTAAGGAATAGGGAGAATAGGGTTGAGGGGCAGAGACAAGACAGGAAGATCTTTGGGGACCTGGAGCTAGTCTCTCATGTCCCTAGAATCAATTTTTCTCTTGAATCTTAGGTCACATTATCTATATGATGATCATGAGATAGCTAGGAAATACAAGTGACTTAGCATTTTAGACCTGGAGTTAGGAAGACCTGAGTTCAGATCCTACCTTTGAAACTACTGTGTGTGACCTGGGAAAAGTCAATTAGCCTCTCAGTCTCAGTTTCCTCATCTGTAAAATTAAGATAATAATTTCACCTTTGAGACAGGGATAGTACATAATGGATGTAGAACACTAAATTAAAAGTTAGCTTAGGGGCAGCTAGGTGGCACAGTGGATAGAGTACTGGCCCTGGAGTCAGGAGGACCTGAGTTCAAATTCAGCTTCAGACACTTAATAATTACCTAGCTGTGTGACTTTGGACAAGTCGCTCAGCCCCATTGCTTTGCAAAAACAAACAAACAAAAAGTTAGCTCTATGATATTGGTCTTGGCAGAGCAGTTACTGGAGGATATTCTTAGAAGTAAATACTTTTCTATCTGACTCTGGCTTGCTCCAGGGAAGTGGAGAAGGTCTTTCTTTCTCAGGGACTCTGCCATGTCTCCCCACCCAAGATTGCCCCCCAAACTCTACCGCTCTTCATCTCTTTCCCCACTGGTCCTTTAGTGCCCCTCCCAAATGGTGATTGTTGTAAACCTATTATTGAAAGGTCAGTGACTCATATGGCAGGTCTCCTTGGGTGGGTCTCTGGCATTCTTTGGGACCCTGTACTCCACCCTCTATTTCTTTCTTGGGGCCCAGTCTTCCACCCCTCAGGCCTCTGGACTAACTCTCTTTTTCTCTAACGGTGCTTCTTGGTCCTTCCTCATGTCCTCTGTTTCCCCTATTTTATTAGAGGGATGGAGTGGTGAACCCAAGGATCATCCAGCTATCCTTTCCCATTCTGGGAAGGGCTACCCTAACATGTTGATGAACTAAAATCACTTGTTCTCTAAAATCTTCAGAGAAGGGTTTGATGATCTTTTAAGGGAAAGTTTCCTTGACATGGAGCCTTAAGCCTTTGTGCTGCTGCTTCCAAAGCCATTCCCCCTTCACCCCCCACCCCGAATCCTGATATCATTCTCTATTTCTTTGAAATGTTTAAAATCTTGATGGAAGGGACCCTGGTAACACTTTGTTTTTCTGAGTTCTGCTTGCTCCCAAAGATCTCTTCCAGATTCTGAGGGAGGTTAACCAAGGTAGGAATTGCTCCTTCTTCTATGACTCCAGCTAGATGGTACAATGGTTAAAGCACTGGCATCACCTCCTTGATGTTATTATCTTCTTCGATAAATGAAGGATAAAGCATTATTATTATTATTATGAGAAATGTAATGAAGATATGGGGAAGACAGAGACAGCAGAAGACTGACAAGAGTCAGGGAAATGAGAGAGACAGCAAAACAGAGACACAGACATACAGACAGACATACAACCAAGACAGAGAGACATACAGAAAGGAATCTTTAGAAGTAGAATGACCAACTCAGGTCAAATATATGAGACAACAAGATCATCGAGCATGACTACAGTTGTAGAGTCCAATCCCTGGACTATTCAAACCGCTCAGAGGCTTGGGGGTATGGTTTGGTTGGTTGATGACATCCATCTCTCCTTCCTTCCCCTGAAAGGAGAGGGGGCTAGCTATGGGCCTCTTTTGATCCCATCTGAAAGCTATGTGTACTAGGACAACAGGCCAGGAAATACAGGCAGGTAAGGGTCAGTTCAGTTGGGCTCCTGGGTATGGACAGTGGTTGACTTCCCCTTTCTGCTTTGCATCCGTCTCCTCTTGGTCTGGTGGGTCCAGATCCTGCCTTTGTGGACCCGCCTGACTGCCTCTCCCTGCTGTTTTTCCTCAAGTCATTATATGTTCAGAGACTGGTGCACAAGGGAACTGGAATCAGGGTGGCTGGGCTGCCAACCTTGTGGGCTGTGCCCCCCCTTATAACCCCTCCCCCATCCAATATGCACAGTCACGTTTACTCCTCTCCTTGCTTCACCACCCAAGTGGCTTCAAGTTCTTTCCCATCCTTGGGGTGGGGAGGTTGGGGGGGGCAGAGAACCAAGCTGGGGGCACCCAAGGGGGTGAGGTAGTCATGTCTTCTTCTGAGAGTAGACCAGGATCTTCTGACTGTCCCCTTCTACCTATCTCTATTGTTTTTCCAGGTTTTTTCCCCTAACTCAGTTTCCTTGAGAAATCTCAGTCTCCCTCTCCTTTCCTCTTTGCTGATAAATCATAGATTTAGAGCTTGGAAGGGGTGGAATGGTTACCTGATTCAGTCCCATCATTTTACAAATAAGAAAAAGACTTGCCTAAGGTTTGATATTTGAGTAAGTGGTCCTTTGATTTCAAATTTATCACTGTTTCCTCTTACCAGGCTTCCTTCAAAAATCTAGTCTTTGAGACTTAGATTGTGTGTGGGTTTTGGGGGTATGTGGAGGAGACTTCTGAGAGTGAGTTGGGCTTGTTATGGCATCTAGTGGGGCTGGGCATGGGCAGTTCGGGAGCCCAAGTTAGTCCTTGGCACTGTGTCCTCTGAGGGCCATACTGGGACTGTGTAAACATGCCTTTTTAGGGCTTAGAGCTGGGAGATTGGGAGCAGGGACAGCGACGGGGGATGGGGAGTGTGTGGAGAGAACAGTTTATCCGTTAGGGGTCTCATGGAAAAAGTGTGTGGTGGGAGATGAAGCAAGGGTAATGAAGAGCTTCCAGAAGGCTTTCTGTATCTCCCTCACAGGGGTCTGTGCTGTCCAGTATGGGGGTCTGGCTTTAGTCTTCCTTGGCAAAACCTTCCTCCTCTACTCCAGTCCAAGGTGACCTTTCCTCTCAACAAACTCCTGAAATCTCTAGTGAGACATTTAACACTGACCTACTTCTCTGTAGTTGGTTAGCTTGTCTTAGTCCAGTTTTCTCTATTAAATTAGAAACTGTTTGAGGGCAGGGATTGGGGTCTTTGAATTTCCTGTTTCTCCATTGCAACCCCATAGTAACAGGTAAGAACCTGTTGACTCTGGGATGAGATACTGAAGGATGAAAGCAATTCCCAGAGCTGAATTTGGAAAATCCAGAGTAAGGATTTTGTCTCCTTGGACTCTTCCCAGCACCTGATTTTTTCTAACCTCTTCTTTCAAGTCTCAGTTTCCCCATTTCTTTTTTTTTGTGGGGCAATAGGGTTGAGTGACTTGCCCATCAGTTTCCCATTTCTAAGTACAAGCCACCTCTGAAAAAATAGGACAGGTGACTGAGGGAGGTTGAGGATAGAAAAAATTTGATTAGGAGTTTAGAACACCTATATGTGAGTCCCAGATCTACCACTTACTAACTATAACCTTAGGCAAGTAATTTCTCCCCAATAAACCTCAATTTCCTTCTTTGTAAAATGTGGTAGGTTTGTTTTCTAAGCCCCCTTCCAATTCCAGACATTACTATTTATTTTTTCTTAATAAGTGCCATATTATAGGATTCCTCCATAGTTATATCTACTACTCAGTCTCTCTGGTCCCAGAGGTGAAGTAGGGACAGGGAGAAGGGGTTAAATGACCTCCAGAGGCCCTCTCCAGCCCAGGGAGTCCATTAACATTTGTGTTTATAAAATGGTCTGAGAAAGTTGCCATGCAATGTAAACAAGAAACACTATTATAAATCAAGTAAACTGTTCTTTCTTGGATTATCTCCCACCCCTAAGCAAGAATTATGGAATATGAGGATCCTAGGGCTGGCCAGGGGCTTTCATTGTCCATCTCATACAGGACCCCAATTCTAGGCAAGTTCATTTCTTGTTCAGTCTAAAAAGATGGGGATTCAGCAAAGGAGAACCATGCCCACAACTTACTATGGCTTAGACTCTTCTCTGTTGGTTTTTAAGCTTAAACTTTTTTTGCTTTACAAAGACAGAAAAGTAGTGAAATGATTAGAGCACTGGAAGGCAAATGATTTACCCTCTGTTTGCCTTAGTTTCTTAATCTCTACCTCCTAGGAATGAAATGGTATAACATAGTTGTAGATCTTTATGAATAGGAGCTAAGGACATCAGGTAGCTTTGGAAACAGGAGCCAGGAATAATTTATCTATCATCTCACCCATGACTCCATTTCCTCAGCACCCATTCCTATTTCTGAATGACTTCTCTCTCTCTCTTTTTTTTTTTTTTGGTCCTCTTTCATTCAGAATGGTGCCCATATCTGAACCGAACCTGCAGAGATCCCTCAGTGGAATCAATCAATCAACCAACAAATGTTTATTAAACATTGACTACGTCAGTCATTTAGTCAACATAATGGAGAGGTGATCCTAGGGTCCTTTCAGGGGTTACCAAACTGAAATTAAATAAAACTATGTTCATTGTACAAGCACCAGGATAATGCCTTATTACATAGCTACTAAGCTTAGCAGCTTGAATGCTAAATTAGAGACATTCAGAGGAAAATAATGTCCTCGTGGGACTGGACAGGTCCATATGCTTAATGAAGAGGTGGAATGGGAGCTGAGGCTTGAAGGGTGGTTAAAGTCGGGGTAGGATACAAGTCTGAGGTCTCAGGCAAGGCAGAAGAATAGTGGCCTTTATCTGGGGCTCAGGAAAGTAGACACTTAGTCTTGGGACCATAGGCTCAAACTCTCAAGTAAGTAGGGAGGGCAAGATGAGGAAACTGAGACCCAGGAAAGAAACTGAGGCCCAGGGAAGTTTTACCTCAGATTATATAGAGACTAAGTCTAAGAAGAGAGATTTGAGCCCAGCTCAAATGATCTAAGAGTCAGTACTCATTCCAACTCAGGCCAGCCTCTGTAGAATAAAGGAACGGATAAAGCATTTATTAAAGCTTTTCTTTGTACAAAGATTATGTGTAATTATTTTCAAGTTATACTATGTTATAAAATAGCTTGTTTTATTCCATAAATTAAAAATAAAATATAATTTTTAAAAATTGCAAATACTAGGGCTAGCAAAATAAGTTAGTTCCTGCTCTTAAGAAGGTCACACTCTAACAGAGCAGACATGGTGTATGTAGTTTTAGGTGCAATGGATAGAGTACCCGGTCTGGGCTCAGAAAGACCTCAGACCTTTCTTAGTTATGTGACCCTGGGCAAGTCTCTTACCCTTGCTTGCGTCAGTTTGCTCATCTGTAAAATGAACTGGAGAAAGAAATAGCAAACCACTTATGTATCCTTGCCAAGAAAGCTCCAAATGGAATCACGGTGAGTCAACTGAACAACAAATAGTCCATGTTAATTTTGAACAGCGTGTGACCTTTGCCTTCCCCAGGCATCAGTTTATCTATCTGTAAAATAAAGATTCTGTGCCAATCTCTCTGGTGGATCTTACCTTGCAAGGTGGTGGGGCTACCTGAACTGTCCAGTGTACCCATAGAAGTGTTTGATACAAATCAGAAGATGGTGTTTTCCATGTTAGTTTATATGGAATTTACATGTTCTTTTGACAACAACGTACAAAAATTCCTCAGGGCTTGATCTATTCCCTGCTGAGTTTGATTGTAATTGCTCCAACTTGGGGTGGGGGGAACAAAAGCAACAATTTAACTCCAGATCGAACCTCATCCTTCCTCTGGGCTTCTCATTTCACCTTGAAAAGTTCTGAATTGAGAAAAACAACCTTCATCCTCAGTTCAGCTGCTAAGGAGTTTTTGCCCTTCCTCCCCTTCCCTAGGGGTCCTGGCTCCCCTCACTCAACCAGGAGAGACTGCCCCCTGCTCCAACACTAGATTGATTGCAAATGGGCAGAAGGAGGTCCCAGTCCAAATTTAGCTAGTATTTATTAGTGCCTACTATGTGTCTTACACAATCACCTTGGCAAGAAATTTAATCTCAGTTTCCTCATATTAGATGCAAAACAGTTCTCACCTTAAGGGAGATGGGACTAGCTAGGGTCCACTCCTAGGGTCATAGCTTTAGAGCCAGAAGATCAATCTTTTTATTTTATAGATGGGGGAAACAGAGACTGAGAGAAGTTAAATTGCCTTGTCTAAGTCCCACAAATCTTAAGGACAAGAACTAGAATTTGAACCCAAGTCCTCTAAGAGAGAAGCTAGGAGAAAGACTCATCATCTTGAATTCAAATCTGACCTCAGAGTCTAGCAGTGTGACCCTGGGCAAGTCACTTCACTGTTTACCCCAGTTTCCTCATCTGTGAAATGAGTTGATGAAGAAAAATGATAAATCACTCCAGAAAATCTCCAATAGGATCATGATTGAAAAAAACGACTGAACAACAGTCTCTTAAATATTTTATGTCCTTTCTAACATGTTAATAGTCTATGTTCAATATTCTGTACTTTTTTCCTATTTTCTTCAATCAGACTCTCCCCTTGAACCCAGACAGTGAACTTCACCCTGAGCTGACCTATTCTCTCCCCACCTCCCACCCTTTTCTCTCTGGCAGGAAGTGGCACTGATTAACTTCTTAATCAAAGGCAAAGCCTCCCAGCAAAAGGCAGAGCCAGATCTGAGGAGGGTTGCCAAGGGACCAGAGAAGAGATAATCAGGGAGAGATGGGTCCTTTCCCGTCTGGGGTGTGGGTGGTGGTGGGGCGTGTGATTAAGTTTAAGGGAAATAGGTATTGCTGAGTGGGGAATATTAGTGGGTACTCTGTTGGCATCCATCCATGGAGATGGGGAGAGGGAAGGGTGTTGGCCAATGGTGGTAAGGAGTTGGGCCGACGTGGCCCTAGCATCGGCTTTGATGGAAGTAGGGGCCATTGCTTTTGGCCAGTCTCTCATCCTACGAGCCCAAGTCATGGGGTACAATGATTCATTGCAGGGTATGATTTAACCCAAGCCTGTGAACTCCAGAGTTCTGCATTCAAGTACTCCACAGTAGCTTGATAACTTTAGGCAGCTCTTTCCTAATCCTGAGATTTCTGTCTTGATCTCCCCAGATTCATCAGGATTAGAAATCTGCCCCCCCTGAGATTCCTTAAAGCTTTATTACCCTCTCCTGAGTCCAAAACAAGATAGAAAAGGAAAGATAGACTGATGACAGCTTTTGGGGTACACTCCAGTGCTATCTGTTTGAGAAGCCATGACAAGACTCCTTTTCTCAGTCAGTAAGCATTTATTAAGTTACTGTGTTCAAGACTGTGCTAAATACTGGATGTAGAAAGCATGGCTCACATCCTAATAGGAGAGACTTTTACTAACAACTATATATATGGACACAGAGATACAGCTTTGTTGAGGGATTCCTGGAGGAGCATCCAGCTTGAAATAGGTAGCTGGGAGGCTTTATCAACTAAGAGATAGTGAGTGACAAATGGGAAAGAGGACTGGACTTGGTCTGGGTCTGAATCTGAATTTGAACTCTTACTGACTGTGTGACCCTGGATTTGTCACTTCATCTCTGTAAGATAGGGATAATGACACCTGTCCTACCGTCCTTATATGGTAATTTTGAATAAAACACTGAACTTTAAAGTGCTACATAAATATGATTTGCTATTCTCTAGACATTTATTAACCATCTATTAGATTCTAGATACTTTGGGAGGCAATAAGATCATATATTTAGTCGTGAAAGGTCTTAGAGCCCTCATAAAGTCTGACTTCCTCAGGTGAGGAAATGGAGGCAGACAGAGGTTAAGTGATTTGCCCATGATCAAACAGCTAATAAGTGTTTTAGGCTGAATTTGCATTCAGGTCTTCATGGTTTCAACTCCACAATCTCCTAAGGACTGAGGGAAAGAAAGTCCCCACTCTTAAGGAATGTACAGTTTGGGATTCTCCACCTTTTTTGTGTGTGTATGTCATGGACTTCCTCTTTAGCAATCTGGCATAACCTATGGCCCCTTCCCAGAATAACATTTTTAAATAATTGAAGGAAATGCTAAATTTCAGTAGGTCAGTGAAAATAAAGATGTAATGTTTTTCCCATTCAAGTTTATGGACTCCTCTTTGAATTCTATTTGCAGAGGCTTTGAGGGGCCATGGATCCCAGGTTAAGAACCCCTGGAATGGATGAATTCCTCCAGGGCAGATGCTGTCTCTTGTTTTTCTTTGTTTTCCCAATACTTAGCACATGTGGGTGCTTAATAAAAGTTTATTAATGTGTAATACTCAGAAATCAGGGTGAGGTGATAATAATTTTAAGGTTTTCAAAGCATTTGACTATTTTATTTCATTGATCTTCTCAATCACCTGTTGAGGTGAATCTTATTATTATTGCCTTTTTACAAATGAAGAAATAGAGTGATAAGTGACTTGCCTAGGTCACCCAACTAGTAAATGGCTGGGTTAGGATTTGAACTCAGGACTTTCTGACTCCAGATCCTGCACTCACTCAATGATCTCCTTTGACTAGCTTGGCCAATCTGTGAGCATACAGTCATGAAACCCTTTGGGCTCATCAGAGGAAGGCTGTTTGCTGCAAGTATGACTGGGCTGAGCTTGGCTGGGAGGTGGAGGAGAAGGGGGAGATAGAGGAGACTTGGAAAGAATCTGTCAGGGCCTTCCTTGTTGCTTCTGCTGGTGTAGTTCTGCCTGCCAAGTTGAGCGTGGGAGGGGAGGCAGGACCCTCGCCAAAAGCCAGATTCCAGGGTTGAAGCTGAGGGAGGGCAGGGAGGTGAAGGAGGGCTGGGAAAAAGGGGGAGCTCCAAGGGAAGGATTGTCTGCAATTGCCATTTGGGATCCTAAGAATCTCCTCCCTCTCCCATTCCCTCCTCCTTCTCCTCCTCCTCTCTTGCCAAGCTGTGCAGGATTTTAAAGTCTTTAGATGGGAGCAGCTAGGTGGCCCAGTGAATAGAGCACTGGCCCTGGAGTCAGGAGGACCTGAGTTCAAATCTGACCTCAGACAATAATTACCTAGCTGTGAGACCTTGGGCAAATCACTTAATCCCATTGCCCTCAATGCCCCCCCCCCAAAAAACCCCCCAACAAAAAATAAATTCTTTAGATGTCTATTCCAAAGAGGATGATACAAGATACTCACCTGTCTGTTAGGGGTCAATAATTCAATTCAGTAAACATAGAATAAATTCCTACAAAGACAAACAAAAACCAATGGATAGATCAGAGCCTGTCCTCAAAAAGGCTTCCAGTTTACTAGAGAGCTCTCAAGTTTCAGAGAACTGCCCTGGCAGAGATTTCCCCAGATTCCTTGCTGTCAGGACCTTCCTCTTTGTATTAGCCTCAGCTATCCATTGCTAGGCTAGTTCCTTTTGACTTTCTCAGGGTACAGTATTGAAAAGATGGTCACATGGATTTTCAGACTATAGACTAGAATAGATTTCAGGAGGTTCTTTAATTTGAATGAAGAAGAAACAACATCTTTATTTTCCATAACCTCCAATTGAACTGCATTATTTTCTTCAATGAAGAATTTTAAAAAGTTCTGAAGGGGAGTCTATAGGCTTCACAGATGGACAAAAGGTCTTTCCACTTAGGGCTGTGTGAAAGGAAAGGGTAGGAGGAGGCATCACTCAGCAGATACTGAGTCTTAGATGGGACCAAGAGACTGAAGGAGACTCATTAAAGAGGGTTGGGGGGGCTGGGGTGAAGGGAGATCTTTCAGAACAAGAAATATTTTTATTGTGGAGGAGCTGGTGGAGAAGCCTTCCAGTTTAGAGGCAGGCAGTTGGACAGTCGGATGACCTTTGGTCTCAGTATTGCAAACAACCCAGGGATCACTCAAAACAAAACAGGAGGACCCTAATCAGGAGGGTCAAAATCTTCCCAAGTTTCAATCCTAGTGACTCAGAGATGGTGGGCTGGCAGGATTTTCAGTTCCAGAGAACTAGAAGAGCATGTGATCATTCCCACTTCCCCTCATCTCCACCCCCACCCTTTCCAAAGGGATGGCGAAGACCGGGAGGAGAGGAAGGGGATGGGGAAGCCGGTGGCAGACTTTGAGTGATGAGGATGCATGAAAATGAAGGGCAAAATCTAGCTTCCAGAATGAGCTATGACATCTCAGCCCAGCAGGAAATGCCCGTAGATCCAGGTGGTAAGTCATAGAAACTTTGTTGACCCTTCTCTGCCCTCCTTCAGGAGTTAGGAGGTAAAAGTGGAAAAAGGAAGACCTTCATCCATTCCACACCATTAGACTCTCCTCACCATATCCTTGGACACAGCCCCACTTGCAATGGTTTTTTTGCCCCCACCTCAGGACGTGCAATAAATGTTCTTCCTTCTAGGGAAGGAACAGAACTCAGAAAGCTCAAAATTTCCAAATATTTTTCTTAGGCCCTGATTTTCACTTGGGGATGCCCCTGTTTTTAAATTTGCCTTTTGACTCCCCTCCATACTTCTCCCCCAGACTGGTTTCTCCCTTTTCTCATATAATCTTGCACTAAACAATTTTCTGTTACGAATCATCTCCTCTGTGTATTCATGTTGGCTACTGTTCCCAGGCCTCTTCCTCTCCCTCCTCCTCATTTCCTAATCCCATAATCCCCATTCCTTGTTTTTCCCAGTCCATGTCATTCACCTGCCTGGTTAGTCCCTGCCCCTTCCTTCTGAATCTCTTCCTGACCTCTCGGGATTGATAGAAGGACCCCAAGGGGTCCCCCAGGGTGTCCTAATTCACTTACACTATGTCTCACAGGATATGAACAATGAACATAGGTATTTCAATGCAGAAATGTTCCAGGTGCAAGTGTACCTCTGGGTCCCCCCACCTCTCCTGTTGTCTGCCCCTGCCCCTTTCCCCCTTCCTCGCTCCATCAAGACTTGAAATCACAAAACTACTTCTCCTCTCACTGCCAGAGAAGGGCTGTATCTCTTAATGATGCAAGTTAGGAAGGAAAATCATATCCATGTGAGTGTGTGCATAGGTGTAGGAGGGCTCAGACGTTTGTTGAATGGATGTGAGTTCTGGGTGTCTGTGTATATGTCTGAAACCATCATGGCAGAGGAGAAGACTTGCTTGGAGCCACAAGACCTAGGTGCTGAGTCCTACCTGGCTCTGCCACTTTTTACTGTGTGACTTGAACAAGTCACTTCTTGAACCTTCAGTTTCCTCATCACTCTTACAAGAATTCCCACAGGGTTTTGGGGACCAAATGAGATATTACAGGCCAAGCATTTTAAAAATATAAACTATGACTATTAACTGGATATTTCAGAGCTAGGTATAGTGACTAGCTAGATCACTGATCTTGAAGTCAGGAAGACCTGAGTTCAAATTCTGCCTTAGATACCAGTTCTATGACTTTGGGTAAATCATGTCAGTTTTCTCAGTTTCTGTTTTTTCATCAGTGAAAGTGGGAGGTTGGACTCTGATCCCTTTATTCTCTTCCTTCGGGAAACCTGTAGTCTCCTGATTGAATCGGGGAGACCTCCCTGTGGATACAAGTCATAGTATGTGTTGGATTTCATGGTTTTAAATCTGATCAATGATATTTCCAAGTTCACTGTGAACCTGACTCTTCCTCCCCCCTCCTCAATCTTTCTTTCTTTCTTTTTTAGCTACTGCTTCTTTTTAAAATTTTTAATTTTTTTAGATTTTAAATTTAATTTTTCCATTTACATGCAAAGGCAGTATACAACACTCTCAATCTTTCTTCTTGTCCCCCCCCCAAAAAAAAATGAACCAGAAACTAAACAAACAAACTTGGTTTCAGATTTATGTCCTTGGAGAAGCAGGGAGATGTGGCAGGGGAGGGAAACTGAGGGGTGGGGATAGGAGAGGTGGGAGGAGGGAGGGAGGGATATGCGTCAGATGGAGCCGAACAATTCTCGGTGACATGCAGGCCTCCTCTGGCCGGCCGTTCTGGCTGCTGTTCAAATCTCTGTTGCAGGCTAATTGGGAGATGCAGTGCAACTTCCTGAGATACTTACAGATGTATCTCCGGGAGCTCCATTGAACTCTGTTGCCAGGCCCTCTGCTTCCGGGGGCTCCCATCCCATCCCGTGCTTAAGCACCAAAATCAAATTGGGTTTGGGTTTCCTCACCCTGGATCCTGACCTTAATTAAACATGTTAATTACTTTATGCAGTTCCCTTGTTTCTTAGAATTATAAATGCTAGATCTGGAAAAGACCTCAGGAAAAAATATGGGAAAGCTGAGCTCCAGACTGAAGGTCATACAGGTGATCAACCCTAGACTTTGAACTCACACTTCCTCTTTTCTCAGCTCACTTCTCTTTTCTCTCTCCTCCATTGCTACAATTCTTTTTTATTTATTTTTTTTTTTTGGCAAGACGTTGGGGTTAAAAGATTTGCCCAAGGTCATACAGCTAGGTAATTATTACGTGTCTGAGCTCAGTTTTGAACTCCTGACTCCATAACCGGTGCTCTATCCACTGTACAACCTAGCTGCCCCCAATACCATCTAGAATTCTTAATGTAATTTAGCCTTTTCTCAATAACTTAGAGTCAATTTTTTGAGCATTAACTATTATACTGAACTTTTGTTGGGCAGTGATGGGCAGGGGTGTGGGGGGGTGGAATGGGTTGTTAAGGTGTATAAGATTGTTGGTAGTCCACTAAATGCCATTAAATCAATATACTCTTAAATAGGTAGCTTTTCCTGTCTCCTGTCTCAGGAATAAATCATCTATGTGCCCATATTGGTCAACTCAGACCCCAGTCATAGGATTGTAAAGTTTAGAAATAGAAGAGACCCTGAAGGATAATCCAAATCCTTAATTTTACACATTTGGAAATAACTCACAATTTAAATGATTTATCCAGGGTCACACTGGGTGAAAAGAATAAAGTAGGAATTCAAATGCAATGTACTTCTGACTAAACCTAAATTCACTGTTCTTTGCATTCCACCATAATGCTTTTTTGGTTCTAAGAGTATGCTATTTTATGTAGAGTTGTTTGGAACAAGACCTTTTCTACCAGGTAAAATGCAGGAGCTTTGTGGAATAACTATTTACCATTCAGAATCCCCCCCACCCTTATTTCCCTATTCAGGTCTGTCCTCTAGATAAGGTTGCTAGAAGTCCAACCTAAATTACAGTACTATGGACCTCCTAAATTTTTCTAATTAACTTTCTAGATAGCCAGAGCATTTCAACCATATTTTCATATTTAATCTTGCTACATCCCTTGGAGATAACTAGAAGAGCCTGGAACTTTTCCATTTTACAGAGGGGGAAAGAAAATCCCACAAAGGCTAAACTCCTTGTCATAGTGGTCCTCACAATAAATGAAAAGACAGTTAGGATTAAGACCCCAGGAACTCAAACTCTCTGTCTGGGGCTCCCTTTCCAGTAGCTCTCACAGCTGCCAAGGACATGGGTGGGTGGGTTATCACTTTGTCATTTCCTTCTTGAACTTGGTCTGGTTGGGGAGATATTACCTTTAGGAACTCTATGGGCTGCTGAATTTGGCCTCAGGCCATAGGGAGTTGGTGAACATGTCTAGACACTCCTGTTTAGAATAAATGGGTCCTGTTCCTCTTTCCCCATCGTTGAGTTGGTCTTAGGGTAGACAACACCCAGGATGATCTTAGAGTCATGCGATTTTAAGCTGGAAAGAAACTTGGGGTTCATCTATTCCAATCCCTTCATTCTCTCCCCCCCCACCCTGATTTTTATGAAGTAAAGGGGTCAAGTGACTCACCCAAGGTCACATAGCTAGTTAAGTATCAAGTGTCTGAGGTCAAATTTGAACTCAGGTCCTCCTGATTTCAGGAGCACTGTGTTCAGTCCACTGCACCACCTAGCTGTCCCTGCACTCTTCCATTTTTACTAATAAAGGAAAGTAAAGACAGAGAGGGGAGAAGATTTGGCCAAGGTTACCTGGGCCACTGGACTCAGATAGTCCTGGAGGAAAAAGTGAGGCTGGTGATTTTACACAGTCTTCCCTCACTTAAATCCAATTTGTTGCATGTTGTGGCATCATCTCTCCAACAGTATGATCCTCTTTGAGATCAAAGGACAAACAACAACAGCAATGGTGATAAGTAGAAGAGCTAGAATTCAGATCTGATTCCCTGTCCACTTTTTTTTAGGTTTTTGCAAGGCAATGGGGTTAAGTGACTTGCCCAAGGCCACACAGATAGGTAATTATTAAGTGTCTGAGACTGGATTTGAACCAGGTACTCCTGGGCCGGTGCTTTATCCACTGTGCCACCTAGGCGCTCCTTCCTATCCACTTTTAACTACATGGTTTCCCTATCCTTATTCCCACCTGCCAACCTGTTGCTGCCATGATGGGTAAATTTCTCTTAGGAATTCAGTTTCCTCTACAAGGTGGGAGAGTTCACTCTTGTGTTTTATGGCTCAGGTTGGAAGGAAAATTCCAAAGATGGAGGGCATTCTAGTATTTCTATATTTCGAATAGGCAATATCTTCCTGGGCCATAGTCTTACCTGGAAGTAAGTAGAAGAAAAAATTACCTCTGAGAGTAAAGGAATTAAGAAGGGGTCACACCCTGAGGACTTTTAAAGAAGAGATGATATATAGAGTTTTTTTTTTTTTTTTTACCTAAGTAAGCAATATGATAGGGTGGAATGTCACCCTCTTCCTTCTTTTTTGAAAAGCTCAGAACCTGATGAGAAGAGACAAGTTTCAGGTGTTCCAGATGGTGTTAGGTTAGACACCAGGAGGAACTTCTTACTGTCACCTCAGATATTTAAGTAAGGGAAGATACAGAATGCTCTCTATAGCAGATCCAACAGCAACAACATACAATTATATAATGTTTTAGCTTTTGCAAAGTCTTTCCACAGCCCTATCAGTTAGAATGTTATTTTAAAGATGAGGGTGAAAGTGATTAAGTATCAGAACTGGTATTTGAACCCCCCCTCCATGGTTCCAAATCCCATGTTCTTTTTTTTATTAAAGTCAATAGATGTTTTTTGGTCAAAATAGTTTGCTGAAGCCCTATTTGTGGTGGCAAAGAATTGGAAATTAAGTAAATGTCCTTCAGTTGGGGAATGACTTAATAAACTGTGGTATATGTATGTCATGGAACACTGTTGTTCTACTAGAAACCAGGAGGGATGGGAATTCAGGGAAGCCTGGAGGGATTTGCATGAACTGATGCTGAGAGAGATGATCAGAACCAGAAAAACATTGTACACCCTGATGGCAGTGTAGGGGCGATGATCAACCTTGATGGACTTGCTCACCATCAGTGCAACAATCAGGGACAATTTGGGGTCATCTTCAATGGAGAATGCCATCCGTATCCAGAGAAAGAATTGTGGAGTTTAAATAAAGACCAAAGACTATTACCTTTAATTTAGAAAAAAACCCATTGTCTTATTATGTAATTTTGCTATCTCTCATGCTTTATTTTTCTTCTTTAAGGATATGATTTCTCTCTCATCACATTCAACTTAGATCAATGTATACTCTGGAAACAATGTAAAGACTAACAGACTACCTTCTGTGGGGGGAGGGAAGCAAGGTTAGGGGAAAAAATGTAAAACTCAAAATAAGTAAAATCTTAAAAAAATACTCTGCTGAACTTGGAGATGATTCAGTGCAGTATAAAATATTTGCCTTTGACTTTCAGGAGTTGGTAGGGTTGTTGGAGAGAGGTGTTTTAGAAAGGTATGGTTGGTCCTATGGCCTGGGTGGGTTTAGGTTGGGGGAAATGGATGAGAGATTGATAGACAAGTAGATAGATCAACTTTTATTAAGTGCTTATTAAATGATAACTATTAGAAACTGAAAAATAAAATGGTCCCTACTCTCAATGAGTTTACATTCTAATGAGGAATACAAAATAGAAAGGGATGCTGGGAATGGTTTGTGGGGGTAAGTAACTGGTCGGGGTGGAGGAAAGGTGCTTGAGGATGGAGTGAGCCAGAAACAAGTGAGAAGGATAATTGCTGTCTGGGCAGGTCCTTACCGATCAATAAATAGGTCTCTGGATGGGGTCATGCTCAGGGGTCAAGCTGGGAAAGCAACAGAACCTGGAGAATTGAGATGCAAATGAAGTGAACAGCATGGGAGAGCAGTAGAAAAGGAGAGATTTCCACAGGATGCAAGATCCTTCCAATATTCTAATCCCCGAGTCTCTATCCAATGTAATCCTATTTATTCTTTAAAGACCAGCTGAAATGTCACTTGTTCCATGGTTTCCTTATGTTTCCCAGTCTCAGAATACAATTCTTTCTTCCTATAATCTCCTCTAGGGTTTGGGCTGAGGTGGGGTAGGAGTCCTTGATCTCCTAAATTCTCTAGACCAACTTGGTTCCAATCACCCTGGTTTCCAAAAATCTTGGCAATATAACTTGCTCCTTATGTTGTCCCCTGAAGTTTCTGCAGTCTGTGATATGATATAAGTTTCATTTCTCCCCTTTTCATTGGACATCAAGACCTTTGCTTCTTGGTTCTTAACATTATTCACACATTATTTTTTGGAGAAGTCTTTCCTGTCTTGCTCTATCAATGCAGCTTTGGGTTAGATATTTAGGTCAACCCAGGGTCAGAAAAATGGGGCAGAGCCAACCAACCTTCTACTTTGATTCTAGATATGACACAAGTGGTTTACTGAGAAAAGATCTGGAGTTTGAGATTTTGCATGAGAACAAGCTCTACTCAAAAAGGTTTTAGGGGAATTTCCATTTTCTATCAAATTAAGTTGAACCCTATTAGCCTTCCAGGCCCTCCACATCCTTCCCTCAGGTGCCATTTCCAATCTGTTCTCTCATCATTCTCCCACACATGGACTAAGCTATAATGAAAATCATCCATAGTAATGGATTTGAAGGCAGAAGATGAGGGTTTGAAAACTAGTTTTGCCATGAGGCACATTTGACTATGGCCAAGATACTTCCCCTTGCAGGGCATGGATGTTGTTTGAACCATAAATTTCTTTCAGCTCCATAGTCTGTGGTCCTTTCCTGGAAGTCACTATTCTTTCTAGCCTCCTTCTCTATCCTCACCAGAATATCCTCTCCTATTTCACATCTCTGCCTTATGAAATCCTACCCATCCATTAAGGTCTAATTCAAATGTCTTTTGCTGCAGTGAAAGCTTTCCTGATTCACCTCTTCCCATTCCTGCTCTTATCCCAGGAAGAGGGATCTCCCTTGGCTCAGACCTCATTTTGAACTTGGGTTGTACCTTTCTTATCACATGACACCTGTACAAAAGTAGGCAGATGGAGGATAGAATCCTCAATTCTTATCACATACCACCTTGTAATATGATCTATGTGTATCCTTAAAGTGCAAACTTAGGAAAGATGGGAAATATGCATTTCTCATAGAACCTAAAATATAATTTTGTAAGAAATAGGTGATTGATATATGCTTATTTAGTGGAATAATGAATAAATAAATCTTTCTTTTTTTTTACTTGGTAGCTTACCTACCTTCTACTTACCTGCAGTATCAAGTTACTTAAACCTATCTCCTAGCATAAATTTTATAATCTGTAAAATGAGGGAGTTGAAAGAGATGATATCTAGGATCCCTTCCAGCTCCAAATCTGTGAACTCAAGGAGAAAAAAAAATTGGAATTGACCCAGAAAAATAGCCAGGTCTTATTTCCTATCTTCCTATTCCCTTACCACCTCATTTGATCAAACTGTCTGGCTACTTCTTCAACACTAGGGTCTTCAGCCTGGCAGAAAGGTCTTCTCTTACTTTCCATATTTGGAAAAGAGAAAGTATAAGATGGCGGTAAAAGGAAAAGATTTGGAACCAAAAATTCTGAATTTGAATACCAGGTCTTCAGTTTACTACCTGTGAGCCTTTGACAAATCACCTAACCTCTGGAGGCCTCATTGTCTGCTTCTGGTGAAATGAGGGATTGGAACTGAATGATCTAAAAGGCATTCTTTCCTTCTGTTTCATTCCAGTTGGGTCCTGCCCTCCTTCAGGTATATATAGTTAAGTATACTGACCCCATAAATAGGACATAGATTCAACAGGGTTGTGAGGAAGATGGCAAAAGCTTTATAGTTTTAAATTTTAACATTTTATTTTTTCCCAATTACATGTAAAAACTACTTTAATATTCTTTTTTTCCTTCTAAATTTTGACTTCTAAATTCTCTCCACCCCTCTCCTCAGCCACTCCCCCTTTGAGAAGGAAAGCAATTTGACTTGGATTACAAATGTGGTACAAGGTTTTTTCCCAGTCAGGGCTCATTCTTAGTACAAAAGAGTCTGGATTTTGGAGAGATGGCTTATGAAACAGTTTTCCAAACTGGGCAGGCGAGGGTGCTTAGGGGGCATAATCTGAATCCCTGGATTTAAATGAAACTCATTCTTCTAGGGAAGGGGTTTCTCAAACTAGCTGTCATCCTGTGGCTTTCTGCTAAGGTCCAGAAGTCTGACCATGTCCCTCTGGTACTCAAAAATCTTTTGGTGGCTTCCTTTTGCTTCTAGGATGTAATACAGACTCTCCAGACTGCCTTTTTGGACCCTCCATGATCTTGTTTCAACCTATTTTTTTCCCCCAGATTTATTTTCTCTTACTTCCTTTTATACACCCTATGTTCTGGCCCCACTAGATTAGTTGTTCCCTGATCATCATGGTATTCTATTTTCCATCTCTGACCTTTTGCCCAGGCTGTCCCCATGTCTGCTGTGTACTTCTTTTTTTTAGGTTTTTGCAAGGCAAATGGGGTTAAGTGGCTTGCCCAAGGCCACACGGCTAGGTAATTATTAAGTGTCTGAGACTGGATTTGAACCCAGGTACTCCTGACTCCAGGGCCAGTGCTTTATCCTGTGCCACCTAGCCACCCCTGCTGTGTACTTTTTACTGACCCCATTTGATTAGAAACTTTTGCTTCTTTCAATGTTCAACTCAATTTCCCATTCTAAGGGAAACATCTTCTCACATCTAGGTGTAGATGGTCTGGGCCCCTTCCCATGATTACATATTTATGTTGCCCCTTTGGTAGAATGCTATGTCTAATCTTTGCCTATGTCTTTGGTTTCCAAACCTTTAAGCAGGACTTTTAATATAGTTAAGTTCCTAGTGAATGCTAATGGAATAGATTAGAGATTGGGAAGTCACTTGGGTTTATTCTAGAACCATCTTTCATTAAACTGGGTTGAAGAGAATTAAATCCAGAGGCCACAGTAATGAGATTTTCTCTTTTTCTTTGATGTTTGGATCTTTATAGCTTATATCTGAGAGCTCCAAGGACCTTTAGAAACCATCTCATCCAACTTTGAAGATGAGAAGTTTGAGTTCTAGAGAAGTAGTTTGACCAAGATCATACAGGTGGGAAGTGATAGACTTTGCCTCCAAAGGCAGTGAACTCTCCACTGCCTTTATTTTGAGTCAAGTTGATCTTTGAAGACTGAAAGCAGTTAACAAATGTTTAGGTGAACTCAGTACTTTCTTCTTTGGATTTGAATGGGTTGTGGAATGGCCCTTGGGTCAGGGCCAGGCATCTTCAAGAGGTAGGGAAATATTTCCTCTACAGAGAAACCTTCCTGCCTGCAAAGGTTGATATATGGTGGTGGGAGTTGGAAGAATATTGGGGAAGAAGGGGCCAGGCCAGGGGCAGGGGCTAAAATGGGTGGGGGCATACTAGGGAAATCCCTTGGGGTTTCTGTTCATTATACAAATCTCAGGAATTCTCTTCCCTTTGTTCACTGCTGTTCTGAATCTTCCATCTTTTGTATTATTTGGAGAAAGGGTCAGGGATCCACTCCAGGGGCCTTTTGGCTCAGAAGCAATGGGCTGGGACATCCCGCCCCTGGCTCTAGGTGTCCTTGAGAACAGGCCCCTTCTTGCCTCCAGGAACTCTGTGAATTTCCTTTCCTGGTTCCACAGCAGAACTCTATATAAGGGAAGGAAAGAGAGAGGAGAGGCCTGGAGCTCAGAAGGGACAGGCAGGCATATGTGATATGAAGAGACCTGGGGGGCAGTAGAGCTGGGGTGACAGAACCATGGCAGCCGCTCTAAGATGCCATCATTCCCTTCTTCCCTTTTCCCTCAAAGACTGGAGGGACAGTCGAGAGTGGACGCAAGTTGGGCAGGACTTGGGCATTGACAACTTTATCCATGAACTGACCCATAGGAAATCTGGAAGAGCCTTACAGATCACATATTCTAACATCCTCTATTTATGAATGAAGAAATTTAAACCAGTGACTTTTGAGATCACAGTAAATAGCAGATCTAGGATTTAAACCAAGGTTCTTTCACTCTGGAACCCAGTCTCAAAAACTTACTTTCCTCAACTGTAAAATGTGGGGAATAAGAAAGGTATTCCTTTCAAAATCAGGGATAACAGAAAGATAAATATAATAATTGATGGTTGAATTCAATAAATGGTTGGTTACTTTTATAGGAGGGGTGAATTTGAACTCATGATCTGGTCAGAGAGAAGGTAAAGGGATAAAACGAGAAGGAGGAATGGATCTTTAGAATCAGAGTTGAAAGTTTGCTACCTTAGCTGCCATTGAGGTTAATTGATTTTACCAGTGTCACATAGGCTGTGGATTGAACACAGGTTCTTCATTTTCTTTCTACTACCCTACTACTGTTTATTATTGGAATACTTGGCATCTCTTTCAAGGTTACCTATTGCCAAAAAACCTCTCCTCTCTCTTTTTACTAGTCCTCCCAACCTCCCTCCATTTAATAGCTAGTTAAGTTTCATAAAGAGCCGTCTACTCTATAACTCTGCCCATATGTTGAACCCTGAAGGGAGATGGGTTGGAGATGGACTTCTTTGTTCCCATAAATGATGTTGGACTCTTGACTTGTATGTGGTTCATGGACATCCATGAAATCAGGTTGAATCTTCTTGTGTCCTCAGCTCACCGGGCAGTGCTAGACTCACTGGGGGTTACCACAATGATTCAAGAGATAGCCAACAGCCAACACTCTCTAGCCTCAGGCCTGGAAGAATGAACAGAATGGGTGGAACTGTGGTCAAGGCTGGCTTCAGTTGGGTCTCCTCTTGGAAGGGAAGGAAACCAGTGGGCCCTGACAAATCTGGGTTGGTCACAGAGTTTGACTGAATGTGGCAGCTGTGAAGTGGATGGGGGAGCAAGGCAGGAAGCTATTGGGGGGGTCATGGAGCAGGTTTGTTTGGGGCTGAGAGTAGGCTATAGAGCTATTTTCTCAAGCTTGGAAAATCTGGGCTATGCTGTTAACTCTCCCTTTTTTCACTTATCACATAAAGGTTGATAATAGCTATGTTGGCTCTTCCTAGTCCTCCCCTCATCCTAGTATCGTAGCAGTAAATAGAAACCTGGGGAAACCTCTCCTCCCAGGCAGCCCCACCAAGAAGGTTGCTGGCACATTAGACTGTGTTTGAGTACACCCAACATGCTAGACATGTGCGCTATGGAAAAATGTAAGCAAGACTTCCCTTACATAATGGTGGTGGGGTGGGGAGAAGAACATTGGGGAAGAAGATCAAGACAGACAGGGGCTAAGTGGGTGGAGGGACTGGGGAAATGCCTTGGGGTTTCTGCTTAGGTATTGCACAAATCTAAGGGCAAGGACTTTTCACTTTTTGTTTAGTACCAAGCACAGGGTCTTGAGGTCTTGACTTGTCTAATGTTTAACGATTGCCCAACTGATTGATTGATTGAGGCGAAGAGGTGGTTAGGGCACTAGACTGAGTTCAAATATAGTTTCAGACATTTACTGGCTGTGACCGTGGGCAAATCACTTAACCACTGCATGACTCAATTTCTTCATTTGTAAAATGAAAGCACTTTATGGAGATATCAGGGTCCTTGTGAAGATAAAACAACAAAATACTTGTAAAACTTTTTTCAAAACCTTAAAAAATTCTATATAAATGCTGGCTGTTATTGTTAGTAACAGTAGAGTGGGGATGTTGACACTATGAGGGATAGAGGATCAGGTCTCACCCTGAGAAGATGGTGAGGAAAAGGATGAATAGGGAAAACAAATCTTTCCTTTCCTCTGAAAAATGGGGCCTTAGGGTGGGAGACAGACTTGGACATGTGGAACCAAGCTAAGTGTTTTAGGTGGATGCTTATGTTTCTGAGAAGAGTGAGGAGGAACTGGAAGATGTAGACTAAGGGATGGGGGGAGGGAGCTTCCCTTTCCCTCTTAAACTATCTAGTCTTAGTCCTTTGGGGGTGGGTACCCTCCAGGGAAGAGGAGTCATTTCGAAAGGGTGAGAGTAGACAATGCTCCTCAGATTGAGGAAGTTAGAACTAACAATCTCTAAGGCCTCTTCCAGAAATGATGTCTATATGTTACAGGGCAATAGAGTGCAATGAATCTGGGGGCAGATTTTGGCTAAGTCACTTCCCTGGGCTTCAGTTTCCTTCTCTGTCACTCTGTGATGAGCAAATGATTTCTCTCACTCACTCCCCTCTTTCCCCTCTCTATCACTCTAATTCCCTTCCCCTTTCTCTCCTTTTCTCACCCCCACCCCGGTACAGTCTATGGGTCTCATTTGACTTATTACAAACTCTAGTGGGCCATTCTAGCTCTATCTGGTAATCACTGGGTCCATCCCTATCCTTGGGATGCCTCTGATTCAGTGACTGATGCTGTTTCCCGTGCTTTGACAGCACCATCCCATGGTTATTGAGATGCAGTAGCTGAGATGTGGGTCACAAATCAGGAAGGATTGGGATGGTTCTGTGAAATGTTGGGATCAGGAGTAAGGCTTCCGTATATTCTCTAAGGGATTTTAAAGTTGATGAGACCCCCATCTGTTTAGATGGGGAGTACATGAATTCCTTTCCAGATCAGATAACATACCATCTGGAAAGGCATCTTGTGTTTTGTTTTTGTGTGTGAGGCAATTGGCATTAAGTGACCTGTCCAGGGTCACACAGCTAGGAAGTGTCAAATGTTTGAGGCTGAATTTGAATTCAGATCTTCCTAACTCCAGGGCCTGTCTCTATCAACCACATTACCTAGCTGCCTCTTGGAGAAGGATTTAAAGGATGGACTAAAGGAAGAAGGATGAAGGGACGTGCTCTCAAGCACCCTTGGAGTACATGAAGCAGAGAACACCAGCATGGCAGGGGGGCCCTTACCCTCCCTGGCACATTCCAAGCCCTCAGAGCGGGTGGACAGGGGCCAGAGCCGCCAGAGGGAAGGAGAGGGCCTTTTAAGGAAACATTTCTCCATTAAAAGAAAAAAAAAAGAAAGAAAAGAAACACCCAAACAGAAAACAAAGCCGGAGGTCCGGCCAGTATGGAATGCACAGCTGAGGGGGTGGAGAGATGGGGAAGGATGCTGGGGAGCAGTGCATTTGAGGGAGACCCAGACATTTGGGGGCCTGACCTTGGCCACTCTCTATCTTCTTGGTAGGATCACCTCTTTCTAAAGGCAGCTCTCCCTCTTGTGTTGCCCAGTCTTTCCCTGTTTCTATTCTAATTCTTTGTACTAAGAACTCTGGAGAAATCCTGGAGTAAGGGGCCTGGATACCTGAATCTAGCTCTCAACCTTGTAGAAAAATCCCTTCCTCTTACTTTTTTGAGATGGGAGGTTCCTGCTTTCCCATCCACTTCAGAAGGCTTCTTTCCCCATTCCTTCCATTTAAGTAGTGTCATCTTCCCCAGTCCCAAACCATAGGATTTAGAACTGAAAGAGACCATGAAGTTTAATTCAACTAAATTGAATTCAACTAAATTTTAATTCAAGTAATTCAACTCATGGTAAGGATGAGAAAATTGAGGTCTAGAGAGGGGGGAAATGATTAGGACCATCTAGGTAGGAGGTGTCTTTTGACTCTGAATCTAATATTCTTCTTCTGATTATACTATATTGACATCACCAAACCCTCTGGGGTTAAAAGAAAATCTCCATTTTAGCAAAAATGGTCAAAGTCATCTTTACAGAAAGAGGTTACAGAGAGCTGGAGGCAACATTTCATCTCCTTACATAGTTGTGATGATTTCTAAAATCTGACTTCAGCCCATTCTGGAAAGTGATTACTTCTTAGAGATGGACTCTTAACTTAAAGAGTTATCTTTGAAAACCTTTTCCCTACCTTCTCTCCCTCCTTCCCCAGACCTAGAGGGATCTGAGGTGGGGGCATGGTCAAAGGATTCTTTTTTTTTTTTTTAGTTTTTTTTTGCAAGGCAAATGGGGTTAAGTGGCTTGCCCAAGGCCACACAGCTAGGTTAATTATTAAGTGTCTGAGACCGGATTTGAAACCAGGTACTCCTGACTCCAAGGCCGGTGCTTTGTCCACTGCGCCACCTTAGTCGCCCCCAAAGGATTCTTAAGGGAGGAAATGAATCCTAGAGAGTCATCTAAGCGGAGATAAGAACTCACAGACTCAGAGTTTAGAAGGTGTTGGTCTGAGCCTGGCTTGTTCCTTTATGGTCCAGGGGTGAGGAAGACAGAGGAAGGGAGGTGACAGAGAAGCTGGTTCTCTTTAGAAATAGATTTCGCTTGCTCACGTAAGTCTCTTTCCCTGTTTCCCTCTAGTCTGGGGGCTTGCCTTCCTTTCTGGGGATTCCTCTCCCTCTGTTATGTGGCTCTTTGGCCCTCTCCCTGCTCTGTTGTCTAGATCCAGGGCTCTTAATCTTGTTTCTTTGACATCCCTTTGACTGTCTGCTAAAGACTATGGATAACCTTCTCAAAATAATATTTTTAAATAATGTATTTGTTAAATTTCAGTTTGAGGTTAGTGAAAATAAAGATGTGATGGTTTTCTTATCTAATATTATGGAGTTCCCCTATAATCTATAATCTAGTCCTCCAGACTAAAGGAAAAGGGGAACAAAGGAGAGAGACCTTTATCCTTTTGGAAGTACCTTTATTCATAAGCAAGTGAGGTCAATAATCAAACTGATCATTCATTTTCCAAGGTCTCTTTGATTTCTGTTCTCACAGACAATTTTTTTCTGGAGGAAACCCATTGCACAGAAAAGGAAAGTAAAGCCCAAGCATTTGAGTTGCCCTGGAGTCACACAAGGAGAGGTAGTGGTTGTGATTTGGAAGTCAGAAAGACAGTGTCCCAAGTCTACTATTTTACTGAGTATGTGACTCTGATAAACTGCCTTTTTGGGTCTCAGTTTCCTCAATATTAAAATGAAATGGATAAATGAAAGCTATGATTTTCACCATCTATGACTGGGACTGGGGGAATAAAATACTCTAAAAATAAAATGAAATGGGGGATCTTTAGGGTCCTCACCAGGTCTAGCCTTCTGTGAGTTTCTGTCTGGGCTGAGATAAGAACTAAGTAGTTCCAACTGCTTAGACAGAGACTCTTTTCACTGACTTCTGTTTTCTTCCCATAGTATGTCTGGTGATGTGTGGGGTCTTCCCTAATACCATTGGGGTGGGTGCTGGTCTGGATTGATCTAATGGGCTTGTTTGGTGAAATCTGGCTTTTAGCCAGTAGGACCCAAGAAGGAACCCTGAGGATCCAGGCTGCAGGGACTGGTCCCAAACCAGAGATCTTTCCCTGGCTTTGCTCCTAACCTGGCTTGTGGGGACAGCGGCTGAGGCCCATGGGCTGGCACCCTTTCCACATCTGTCTGTGTCCTTTGCCTCTCAGACATGGGGGGGGGGGTTGGGGGCTGAGATGGAGGCCGGGCAGCCGCCTATGATGTGACAGTTACAGATTGTGCCCAGTGCCCGCTCTGAGGAGGGCTGGCCAGCTTGCCAGCGGGCCAGAGGGAAAGTCTCCCCCTCTGGCCCCCTTCCCCTGCCGGCTGGCCTGGGGAACCAGAGCCAAGGCTGACGACTGTGCTCCAAGAAAAACGTGTCCCGGGCTGGAAGGAAAGAACAAGTTGAGACTTTCTGATAAATGGCCCTGCTAATTGTCAGGATAATGGTTTGGCTGCCCTGACTGGGAGGGGGGATGTTATCACAGGGAGGAGAGAGTTCCCTCCCTCTCTCTCCATTCCTTTGTCTCTCTGCCTCTACACGTCTCTTTTTCTCTTTTCCCTCTTCCTCTTCTTCCTCTCTTTTCCCCTCTCCTCCCCTCCCATCTTCTTCACTTCACTTTACTTCTTTTCCCCTCCCTCCCCTCCTCCCTTCCCTTCCCCTCTCCTCCTTTCCCTTCTCCTCTCCTCTCCTCCTCCCCTTCCAAGCCTTCCTCTGTCCTCCTTCCTTCCCCTCCCCTCCCCTCCTCTTCCTTCATCTTCCCCTTCCTCCATTCCTCTTCCTTCTCTTTCCCTCCTTTTTCCTCCCCCCCTTATTTCCCCCTCCCTTCCTCTCCTTCAGAGCAAATGAAGTATCTGTAAAGTATCTAGTGCACAGTAGACACTTGATAGACAAATGCTTCTTTTCTTCCTTCCTTCTCATTCTGAAGATGGCTGGATTTTAATAAAATCAGGAGAGAGACCCGGGTTTGCATACATTTTCTGCTGTTTGCTATGCTTGTGACTTTGGGCAAAGCCCATAACCTCTTTCGTCCCATTTTCCTTTTATGTAAAATGAGGAGCCTCAACCTGATGGCCTCCGAAGTCCCTGCAGGCTCTAATTCTAAAATCTTATTATGCTACACACATTTGTGTAACACTTCAGAATGGTTTTTTAAAAAATCCTTCATTGACTCTCTTGGTGCTTCTTGCCCAGAATCATTTGCTTATAGGGTTAGAGAGCACTTGAGAAACCAAGTCATTCAGAAGTTCTTTACCTGGGATCTGTGACCATTTAGAATATCTATATAATCAGAATAGTGTTTCCCAGAATTCCTTTTGTGATCCTCTGTATTTTACTTTCTGCATTTAAAAACAAGCATTAGGCTTTACCTGGAGGGATTGGGGACACACACACAAATATGAAAAACCTCTGGTCTAGAATAGCCTTCTTATTTTACAGAAGAGCAGCTGAGGCTCAAAGGATTTAGGGGCTTGTTGAAGGTTCCATAGCTAGGAAGTGTCGGAGCTTGGAGAACTCCAGACTTTTGTCGGGACCTAAGACACAACTTTGGGAGTCCTCTTTTTACCTGCTGGGTGGGATAGTCCACCTGGGAAAAAACAGGAGAAGACGAAGACAAGGCAAAGAACATTTGGCAGTCATAATGGGCAGGAGATATGGGCCTTAGGAGGTGATGATATCTGCTTCTTTGAAGACCTTTCAGTAGGGATTACCATACTTGACTGAATGGGGAGAAGGACTTGACCTGAGCTCTGGAAAGCTCCATTGGTTCTGCTTTGACCAGTGATGCTGATGATGGAGCCTAACCTTGTCCTTTCTGTTTCCTCCTTTATAGGTGGCTGCCCCCTGCATTCCTCCTTCTAGCCATGAACTGGTGGTGAGTAAGAGCCTTCTCCTTATCTTGCCTCAACAGCCTGCTGAGGTTAAGTCTACTGTGTTTGGCATGTGTGAAAGGGGATGGGGCAAGAGGAGGCATTCAGGGAAATTTGGGTGGGAAGTAAAGGCCAGTGACTTCTGTGTCCCCAACCTAGATCAGGAGGAAATGATCACAGCCCCTTATGAGACACAGCCTAGGAGGCCTTCCTCCACCCTGCTGTGACCATCTGTAGGCCCAGAGATGAGGTCTCTAGAGACAACTTCACAAGGGAACAGTTTCTTTCTCACTGGTCCTATCCAAGTTCCCGCTGCCTTTTGATTCTTATAATAAGGGCCAGAAAAATATTGAAACTGGAGATGTGGTGCTATCATTTTCCCTGTAGACTTCTAGAGTAAATGTTCTTAACATGGAGTTCCTTGGACTTGTTTCTAAAATATATTTGGATAACTATATTTCAATATAATTGGTTTCTTTTGTAATCCTATATATTGTATTTTATTCAGTAAAGAACATTATTCTGAGAAGGGCTGTATAGCCTGCCAGAGGAGTTCATGATGAAAAAAAGATTAAGAATCCCTGGAGAGGCCCCTTTTGACTAGTAATAGTTATATTTAATATAACAGTTATCATTATTATTATCATATCTAACATTTATATTGTGCTTATTATGTACCAAACACTTTCCTATAATTATCTCATTAGATCTTTACAAAAATTCTAGGAAGTAGTATTAATAGCCTCTTCTTACAGATGAGGAAACCGAGGCAGACAGAGGTTAAGTGTCTTGCCCAGAGTCACATAACTAGTAACTTCTGATTTGAATTTAGGTCTTCCTGACTCTAGGCTGTTTTTGGAGTTGAGACCCTCTTTAAACAGAGGTGATTGGTAGCTTGACTTAAGTATAATCTTTCAAAATAAAAAAAATTAGTTTCTAGAGTTTTCCTCTTTGTATTTTTATCCTTTTATTTAGTTTTTGGTTAGGGGTTTCCACAACCACATCCTAATGGTGTTTGTAAATTTTGCAACCCCCTGCTTTATCCACTCTGGCCACCTGAAAACTATCAGAGATGTTCACCCTGAGCCCCCATAATTATGGACTGGGGAGAAGGGGGCCTCCAGCTTTTGACTGATCCCAGTTCTTCTCTAGGAAGGAAGGGCCCCTTTCCTTTGACTTATTCCTCCCCATCCTGAGATGCCCCCCCTTTCTATTCTTTGTTCCTTTCCAGAGTTTTCCAAATTATCTTTCCCCAGTTCTTTAAACCACAGCTGGAGACAGACTGAGTTTTGGAGGTTGGAAGGGGGTCTTGTGTATATGGTCTTGGAAGCCTTTGGGTGGGATCAGACTATAGAAAAATGAGGAAGGCCTGCAGAGGGGAGAGAAGGCAGCAAGACAGGGGAGAGCCTGGATGTAGGGGTTGCTATCTCCAACTGGCTGCAACTTTCTGGGGCAAAGTATGTCTCACTAGGAGACTCGTTTCCATACCTGTAACAGTTCTCCAGAGATGGGTTTCTAGACCTTAGGTTGATTTGTGTTCTTGTTAGCACATGTGAGTAACTGTGATTGATCAGATGGGTTTGAAGCTGTACCAGAAGGCACTCGGGTTAGATGCCAGGAAGAATTAATTGCTTGGTTGAATAGATGAATAGATGAAGGTAGCTGGGGGCAATTCCTTTACTCTAGTCTGTTTTAACTCATATTTATTAAACCCCATAAGAAACTGTGCTAGACCATGGTGTTGCAAAGACAGAATCAAAAGGAACTATTGCTTTCAAGTATTTTACATTCCACCTCAGCGGAATAGATCCCACCAACAAATAAAGATACCCCCCAGACTTGTGATCTCATCAATTTGGGTGTTTCCCCCGAGGGTGCAGATGGAGACTTCTCATTGGCTGCCCATCCTGTGTGACTCACCCATGTCCCCTCCCCAAAATTCACTGTAGGGAGACAACCAGTATACTGGAGACCTTCCTCAGTTTCTCCTGTCATTGCTGAGGTGGGAACAGCTCCTTTCTCACTGGTCCTGTCTGAGTTCCTGTTGCCTTTTGATTCTTCCACTAAGGACCAGAAAAATACTGAAATAGGAGATGTAGTGCTATCTTTTCCCCTATAGACTTTCTAGCATAAATATTCTTAAATTGGAGTTCTTTGGGCTTGTTTCTCACTCTTCACCTGTGACCAGTCCATCTTCCCTTTTTATCATTCTTTTAACACATCCTTTAACCCTCTTCGTCTTCATTCTCTATGAAGTCATCCTGCACCTACCCACCATGCACTTCTCCACTGCCCCCTGAGGGATGCTCCTCTGTTACTTCTTTGGAGACGGTGATGCTCTGGATCACAGATAGTGATACTGTGCACATATCTGTATTAAAAAGACAGGTCTTTGCTGCTGTTACAGAAAACTTGGGGTCAGCAAAAATGCCCTTCATTTAATTTGCCAAAGACAAAAAAGCAGTACACAAGCTCAGAGACTCTGCTGGAAGTGAGAGAGTCTAAGAGTGTGTGTGTGTGTGTGTGTGTGTGTGTGTGTGTGTGTGTGTGCGCGTGCTCACACACATGTGTGTAGTACATTTCTCAATTGGGTTGGAACACAGAGTTCGTGAAAATAATTTGTAAAAAGTCTGGAAAGGTTTAGGATAGGCTTTAAATGCCAAGCCAAGAAGTTTGTATTTTGTGCTCGAGGGAACAGGGGACCACCAGAGGATTTGAGCAAGAGGGTGACTTGGTCAGATTTATACTTTAAAGATCTTCCCTGGAGATTTTTCATAACAAAAGAGATACTTAATCATTTCTCCAGGGGGAGAGGAGGAGGTGGAGGAGGAAGAAGAAGAAGAGGAGGGCTGGTGGATTTGAGTTATAGCGGGTGCCCCATCTTTGAGGATGGGAAATAGAGAGCCTTGAAGATCTTCTGAGGTAGTATGGTGCTGTGGAGAAGGTTTCAAATTTGGAATCCTTCCTCTTAGTACCTGTATAATATGAGCAAATTACTTTACATTTCTAGATTCAGAGATATCTATGAAATGAAAGGGTGGGACCAGGTGGCTTCCCAAGTCCCTCCTAGCTTTAGAATGGTCATCCAGGCCAAACCTCTCATTTTACAGTTGAGTAAATTGAGGCCCAGAGATAGTAAATGACAAGATTAAACAAATAGTGTCAGAGGAAGAATTTGATTAGGGCTTCCAGAACCAATAGTATGCTTCCCTCTGTAATATGTTGCTGTTGAGGAGACCTGGGCTCTGGACAGAGCCATAACTCAGAGTAGTAGGAGGGTGTTTGAAGTAACTAGGTTTTTGTTTCAGAGCACTAAAATGTGGAGGGTTATTTAAAACACTTATCCTTCAGCAATAATAAAAAGAAAAACAACTGGTTCAGCACCTCATTAGCAAAAAAAAAAAAAGTTAAAATAGGAAGCTACTTTTTCTTCCCTACCAACAGTCATAACAATTCCTCCCTAGGGTGGACCTGCCCTCTTCAAAGAACACTCCTTCCATCCTCTAATCTGCCTTGGTGATCTCCCTGGCAACTGTCTTTCCAGTACGAGGGCCTTGGAATATTCTGGGTCTCTCTCTTTCCTATTCACAGAGTGGTTTCTAGTGGAATCTGCCCTGGGGGAGAGTGTATTCCCTGAATTCTCCTTGCTCTCCACCATGTATATTTTCAAAAGTAGATCTCATGACACTTGTATTTTGTGAGGCTTGCCCTAGGTACCAGCATTGCCAGTTACAACTCTACAAAGTATAGATTTGGGTGCCCTAGTTCGGGAAGCTGGATTATGCTCAGAAAAAACCAACTAGACTTTAGAAGGTTATCAAGGCTATGTTGCAGGAAGATCAGTGGAAGGGATTTGGAATGTTTAGTCTGGCTAAGAGGAGACTTAATTGGGGGGATAGATCTTGAATTTGTCACGTGGAGAAGTGTTAGATCACAGTGTTAGATTAGAACTATCCCAAAGTGGAATGTGGTGAGTAGGTTCATCTTCATTGGCAGTCTTCAGTAAAGACTGAATGACCCTTTGTGGGGATATTTGAAAAAGGAAATTCTTGTTCAGGTATGTGTCAGACTCAATGACCTCTGAGCTGAAATTTTGTCCCTTTGGGTTTTAGTTTCCTCCTCATCTGTCAGATGGGGAATAGTCATATGTACTCCACCCTACCTCAATGCTAATAAATGTGCCTTGAAAAACCTAAAAGGTTACATATTGTTATTGCTGTTAAGTGTGGTCGGCTAGAAGGGGAAGGATCAAATACTTTGACTTGGACATTGACCTGGTCTCTGAAATGGTCAGTGTGGGTCCCTGCATGCTTGCTTCCTGCCTTTTCTTGTTTTGTCTTCTGTTGTTGGAGAGCTAACTTGTCTTGGTAGGGTTGGACCAGCCCTTCCCGGGGCTGTGGCAAAATTGCTTTCAGAATTTGAATTTTCTCTTACTGATTGTTTTGTTTTGGGCTCTGAAGTCCTAGTAGTTTAATTATCATCATATTTGCTTGTCTGTTTTCAGTAATGCTCCCCTCTGCTCCTCCTCTCTCCCTGCCTCCCCTCAACTTTTCTCAAAGGGGTTGTATCTCCACCCAGATGTGCCCTCCAGATGTGAAGTATTCATCACACACAGAGCAGGATTTGGGCACAGCCAAGCCTCCTTATGGAGCTGGTCATATAACAGCATCAGAGGGCAGCATTAGCTATGGGGTTGAGTTGAAGGTTTGGCCCAAGCTGGGATGGACTTAATGGGATGCCAAAAAAAGATGGTAGGGGGATATTTTGAAAGAGGGGTGGGAAGAAGTAAGGCAGTGGAGGAAAGAAAGATATAGTCCAGCTCCTACACTCCAACAGAGCTACCTCTACTCTCCTTTCCTCTCCTCCCTTTCCCCCACCCCTCAAGAATGGAATGTCCTTGCCTAACCCAGAGGAACAATGGGTGGTCCAAGGGTCCAAGGGAGTGCCAGCTAGAATGCCTGAGATGTAGTAAAGTCTCAGCTCCCTCACTGCCATGCCTTTGTTTCTGGAAGGATCAGGGGAATGGGCTGTAATGGCAGAGGTTAGGCATGGAGAAGGATAGAGGGAGCGATAGGATGTATTTATGAAAGTTTGATTTTTCACAAAACTCCTATTGAAGGGCAATCTCAACATGGACCCTTTTTGGAGGTTAGAAACAGGCACTCTGAGGTGGGCTATTCATGGCTAATGACCTCGTGTCCACAAGCTATTCAAGCCAACAGCTCCTGCTCTCTTCATAATGATATTTGCCAGGGCCTGCCACATTTCTGGGAGAGGGCGAGTGGAGAAACAAGGTCACAATTCCAGAGATTTCACATTTCTAGGGAAGTGGAGGGTTTGAGACATTTCATTAACCCATGTGTGGGCTGCCGGAAGCTCTGCTCTCAAACTAACTGGAGTTAGCAGGTGATGGAGAGAAAGATGGAGAGAAGATGGAGAAAGAATTTCTAGGACTTGGCACAGGTTTAGGAGAGAGAGAGAGAGAGAGAGAGAGAGAGAGAGAGAGAGAGAGAGAGAGAGAGAGAGGGTCAAGTGATTACTTTTGCTTATCCTTTTAAATTCTCTGCCCCTCTGACACAGTCTCTGTCTCTAATGATAATAATAAAAAGAATAGAAAATATCCATATAGCACTTTAAAGTTTACAAAGCAATGAATATATGTTAACTCATTCAATACCCACAGCAACTTGGGGAAATAGGTGTTATTGTCTCCACTTTATTCATGAAGAAATTGAGACACAGAGAAGGTCAAATGATTTGTTCAGGGTCACTCAGCTGTAAAAGAGGCAGGATTTGAACTCTAGTCTCGTTGGCTCCACCTAGTTGCCTCTGTTAATTTTATTTATAGAGATATCTAACAAAGCCAGTATTTCAGATCACTGCTTCTGGGATGTGGATTTGGGAAACAGAGAATCTGAGTTCAAATTCTAGTTTTGCCTCTTACTGGACCAGAGACGATCCAGTTCCCTCTCTGGTCCCCAAATTTTGTCTGTAAAATGAAGGGTTTTTACTAACTGTGTCTCTAATCCCTTTGTGTTTCCAAATCTATGATTCTGTGATCCCTTACCCTCCTACCTCTTACTTCTCCTATAGCTTGGGTTCCAGGGTGGGATTGAGAATTCTGGCTCAGTCAATCAGTGTTCCTCTTGGATCTTGCCAGCTGGACACAGTTTTCACTCTGTACCCAAGCTGCAGGCCAAACTGGGCAGAGTGGCTTAATCTTCAACTTCTTACTCATCGGGGATCAACCGAGGCCTGGAGAAGAGAGACTTCCCCAGCTACCTCCTTCTTTCCAGGGACCAGCAAGAGGGAACAGAGAAGAGAGAGGGTCTGTTAGCTAGAGGATGACCAGGTCTTTGGGAAAAGCCAATGTGGCCTTTCTCAGCCTTTTGAAAAACTTAGTCAACAGGGGCTTCTGGGAGAGGACGGGTATGTGTTTGTCTGAGTCAAGTCCAGAGAGTTTGGTGACCAAGGTCATCTGGCTACCAGACCTCTCCTGGACAGCTTCCAGCCTCTGACCCGGAGATAGGGATCTCTGCTCTGGGAGCTGTTGCCAGTTGTGTCTGAAAAACCCAATTATACTGTCTGTAGCCATGTGACCCAGAGTCAGAGGAAGTAAGGCAAGAGGCTGAAAAGGGATAACAATATAGTATAGGATGTTAGAACTGGAGAGAGCTTAGACAATAGCCTGTTTAACTCCTCATATTTTACAGATAGGCAAACTGAGGCCCAGACTGGATCTGAAGTATGAGAATCTGGATGTGTTTCCTGGTCCCACCACTTTCTGGATGACCTTAATTATATCAATTGAAGGCTTTAGATTAGAGCCTCAAGTCCTCTTGTGATCCAGACCTCCTGGCTCCCTTTACTCTTTACTTAAAGACTTTAAATCAAGTTCATTAACCAGGCTACCATTTTGGCCCTCTGTATTCAGGTATGATTGCAGATGTTTCCATGTGCTTATGCGTTGGTTCTTGGAGATGGGAACAGTGGAAGAAGAAGGGCTAGGGTCAGTGGGGACTATAAGTAGAACCAAGATAGGTGGCAGCCTGGAGATTTCAGGAAACCTCTCTCCCCACCGTGGAATGACTTTTGGTGCTATCTGTAGCTGATGTACAGCAAGTTTATTGACTCATAGATTATTAGAACTAAAAGGAATTTTATATACAGATTATCTAGCCTATGATCAATTAGTCATCGAGTCTTCTTGATTCTATTTCTGCAATGTCTCTTCTTTCTATTGCCTTCGTAGCCACTGTAAGCAGTCTGGTTCAGATCTGATCAAACACTTTCCTAACTTATCTCCTCGACTCTCCCTATGCAGAGTACTCCTTGAATAATCTTCTTAAAAGAAAAAAAAGAAAAATTCTTGTCATATCACTGTTCCATCCAAAAATCTCCTGTGACTCACCATGGAAATGAAGTAAAAGGAATAAAATCTCAACTCGGTCTGCCATTGAAGGCTCTGCAGGATTTGCCATCAATCTACTTTTCCTGGATTATTTTCCACCTTTTTCTCTACTCAAATCCTATGCTTCAATCAAACTGAACTAATTGGTTTCCTCTAAAGTTCTGGGTTTCTCCTCTTTTATACTTTGGCACCCTCTCCTCATAATATCCTTTTGTTCATATTCAACCTTTTTTTTTTATTCATGCCGATGCCTTAAGATCCAGTTGGAATGACATTTCCTTTAGGAAGTTTTTTGTCCTTTTCTCATTTTTGTCCTTCCTAGTGCTCCTTTTTAGCCTCTATAGCAATTAACAATAGTTTGTCTTGTTTTATAGTTATTAGCATTTGTGTCTTAATATCCTTTATAGATTATGAATGATTTGAAAGTAGGGATAGTACCATGTTTACATTTGTACTGATTCTTCCCCTCAACAATCAGCATAAATAGATAATTGTCCATAGTGGCACTTAATATAAATTTTAGGAATGAATTATTGGAAGACATGCCTAATAAGTTTGCTGATCATAAAATAAGCATAACACTGATCCAGGCAGTTTATGATAGACCAAAATTAAGAAGGTGAAATTTAACAGGGGTAAATCTTAGATTTTAAAAAGTTTAGATTTAGATTAAAAAAACCAATGGCACAAGTAAAAGAAAAAGGAAACCCGATTTGACAATTCATAGAAAAAAATCTTAGAAGCCTTCTTTGGTCATAAGCTGAATCTAAGCAATACTGTCATAGAAATGCCTTAATACAAATTTAGATTTCATTAATATGCATGAGTATTCAGACCACAGTGGGGAACAGCCCTTCTTCACTCAGCTCTGGCCAGATGATATTCATAGTACTCCAGTAAAGTTCTTCTCTGATACCTCATTATGTTATGCCTTGCGTATTAGGAAGCTTTTTCAGAAAGATGAAAATTCCCACAAGGCTACAAAATCAGGAAGACTTAAAATATTGGGCTCCGGAAAAGATTGTTTATTAAAAATCTTACACTGAATGTCATTCAAGGAGCAGCCTAGCTTATCTTGGAGATTGTCATCTTGACAGACTCGAACAACCTAGTGCTGATTTTTTTTTTCTGGCAGAGCAACTCAGAAAAAACAGTTTTATTAGAGAATGGAGAAATCACAGTCTACATTGGTGTCCAGTACAGTGACTGACACATAGTAGCTATTTAATAAATATTTATTGATTGATTGGTCAAGGATGGGAATAAATGTGAGGTAGGGAGTGCTAGAGACCTAAGAGGTATATAGTAACCACCCGGACATAATGATGGATTTTTGAAGAGTTTGGCTCTTGGTGTCATATTTTTGGGAAATATATTGTAAATGAACCAATGAAGAAGCATTAAGCACCTACTGGCTATTGGGGAAATTAGTAAAGAAGTAATCTCTGTCTTTAAGGAGTCTACGTTTTTAAATGAAAGACTTGGCACTGAGAATACATGAAAAATAATACAACTTGTCACCTCAGATGACTTGTAATTTAATGGGGGGTAGGTAGAGGATTGGGTGAGGAGATATAGTACTGTATGAACATGTGAGTAAAATGCTAGGTTGGGAGTAGTGGAAACAGATGAACTCTAGACAAAATGACATAAGAGAGTTAGAGGAGGAAGATATCTTTAATTAGGTGGCTATATAATGAAAGCTTCATGGAGAAGGTAAGACCTAAACTAGTCATTGAAGAATGAGAAGGATCTCAAACAATAGAGATGTTGATAGAGGGATCTCCACGTATGCAATTGCACAAAAGTAGGAGAGTAGAAGATAAACCTACTTCAGGAATATAGAACAGTCCAGTTTGGTTTGAGTGTAGAACATCCAAAGGGAAGGAAAATTTTAAAAAGATCCCAACCAGATTTTAGAGAGTTTTAAATGTTCAAAAATCTATAATGGTCCCCCATTTCCTATTGCATATAGCATTCCAAAATGGGGAATCACTATAGATTTTTGATTAAGAGAATGAGGTGAATGGATCAGAGCTTGAGAAGATTATTTTGGTTGTTGTCTTAAGGATGTGAGATAGGAGATGGGGTGACCATTTAGGAGACTGCTCTACAAAGCCAGGTGAGAGTTGAGGCACCTCCACTGAGGTGGAATGATAGCAGTGTTAAGTGAAGAGGAGGAAAAAGATGAGAGTGACAGTTAAAAAATAAAACCAACAGGATATATAAATTTATTAGATAGGTGGGATCCAGGAAGAGGAAGAACTAATGATGATTCTAAGGTAATGAACCTGGGTAAATGGAAAGTAATGGTATCTTCAAAAAAATAAAAGGAAAAAGAAAGCTGGGAGAAGGGGCAAGTTTGGGTGGGGTAATGAATTTAGTTTTTGGACATACTGAACTTGTGAAGCCATGGGACATACAGGTGGAGATGCCCAGCATGCATTTAGATATAAGGGACTAAAGCTCAGGGGAGATAATGAGGCTTCATATGTAGATGAGATAGTCAGGGGTTAAAGTGGAGCATGTTAAAAATAAGGAAAAAATAAATTACACTTATATAATAATAATTGACTTTTGCATAATGCATTAGAATTTGTTAATGCTTTCCTCCCAAACAATTTTGTGAATGAGGAAGTTCTTTTTCTTCCATTTTTCAGATGAAAAAATTAGATTGAGAATTTAAGTGACTTACCCATGGTCCCATATGCTGGTGACACCATGCAAGAGATCAGCATAGGCTTGATTAATTGAAGAAGACTTCATGTTGGAGATATGACAATGAATGAGTGGAGTTCATATAAGAAGTGGGAGGAGAGGAAACATTTGAGGTGAGGGGAACGCCAGAAGAAAGGGCTCTGAGATAGCAACAATGATAATGACAGTAGACATCTAAATCATACTTTAAAATTTGCAAAGAACTTTATATAATTCTTTTATTTGACCCTCACAGCCATCTTGGAAGGTGAGTGCTTTTATTATTTCCATTTTATAGATGAAGTCACTGAGATTCAGAAAAATTAGGTGACTTGCCCAGAGTTACCTAGCTAGCTGGTGACTCAAGTAGGTACCTTCTCAATTCTAAATCCAGTTCTTCATTCACTTTTTATGTGCCTTTGACTCTGGGAAGATCAATGACTGAGATGGCTGAGGGGACATGCAGAGACTGGCCAGATGGAACAATGGTTACATTTTCCAGTAGTTGGAAAATCAGTTTGCGTCGATAACCAACCTTGAAAACCAGCAGTTTCTGGTGAAAGGAATGTAAAGAGTCTGAGGAACTATGGAATGCTGAGATGCAGGAAAGAAAATAGTCTTTACTTCTGTTTGTTTCCACTATAGTGTCAGACTTAAATTCAAATCTGGCCTCAGACACTTATTAGTTGTGTGACCAATCACCTAACCTCTATATGCCTCAGTTTCCTCAGCTGTAAAATAGGAATAACAATAACACCCACAGCTGATGTGAGGATTGAATGAGCTAATATTTATAAAGTACTTAACACAAATAATAGGTAACATATAAATTCATCCTTCTCCCTCCCCAATACTGAGGGGATTGAACTTCTGAGGATGGTAAAGAGGCACCATTTTTGTTATATGCTTGGTTCTCAATGTCTGTATCATGCATTCTTCTCTGAGATTGGGACTTGGGGTATGCATTCAGCTTATATTTTCAGACAGGCAGCCAGATGTGATTTCAGTTTTGTCAACATGTGTTTATTTTCAATGTTTACTCCTATTTTGGTACACACTATGTGGGAATATTCCATCTTGACACAGAAGATACCTGTGAACACATTCCCACAAAAAGGGTCAGCATCCTTAGGACCCAATATTAAAGCCCACAGACAACTACTTAGAGTTTCCCATCCCCCATTCTCTGCCTTTTTATGCTTATTGCATTCTTTTACACAGCCAGGAATTGGCTAGTTCAATTCAAGATATACCAATTCAGTTCAATTCAGTTTAGTCCAATCCAATCTCATCCAATATGTACAATTAAATTCAACTTGATAAACATTTATTAAGTGTCTTCTATGTGTAAGACACTATTCTAGGCTGTGGCTACAAGGTAGAAATGAATCAGTCCCTGTTCTTAAAGAGTTTTCATTAGCTTCCTTCCTAATATCCACTCTCCCAAATGTCCTGGTGACATTCTCTCTCCCCCCCCCACTCATATTGAAAGGTATCACTTACTCTCATCTGGGCCCAGCATCACATGGTTTTTCCAATGATTATTACAGGATTTTAGACTTGATACATTAGAAAATGGGGAGCCAACACAGATTCTTGAGTAAGGGCGTGACAAGATGAGAATCATTTAAAACATCAAGAGGTTTGTTTTAAGAAGTAGCTGGTTGGGTATCAGTGGCATATGCTGGTAATCTGTGCAAGTAGGAGAGTAAGGATGAGGGTGAAGGTTGTCTTGAGATGGGGGGATTCAGAATGTAGAATTAAGCCAATTTGGCATCTGTACTGTGACTGGCACCAATATGATGAACAACTAGGAAGGGCAAACCAACCCAGGTTGGGAAAATGGAGGTCAAAGCTCTTGTTCACCTTATTAGTGGAGCTGGATCTGTGAATGATTGCTATACTCTCAGCCTAGGCAAGATAAGGAGATTGACTTTTAAATAAAAAAATTAACTGTTGGTAGGCAGGATGGATTATGATGTGAAGAGACTGGAAGACAACTAGACTAGGGTGGCAGCAGTAAGAATAGAAAGACAATCCAAGAAGCATTTATAAAAATAAATATTTATTGATATCTTTTGGTTTTACATTATTGACCTTTTCCACTTCTCTCTCTCTAGAAAACCATCTTTAGGAACTAAGAATTTTTTAAAAGAAGAGATAAAAATCAATAAAATTCATCAGCATAGCAGAAAAAAAACTAACATATACAATATTCTTAATCCACACTCTTTCCTCTGCTAAAGCATGAAAGAAGTTTCTTTTTAAATCTGTTCTTAATGGCCAAGCTTGGTCTTTAGAATTTTGCAGAATTTACTTCCTGTTGCTTTGTGGTTGTCATTATTTCTACTTAAATTGTTAAGGTATTTATTATTATATTGTGTGTATATTATTTTCCTGGCTCTGCTTACTTTGTCTTGCATTGTTTATATAAGCTATCTGAATATATCATGTTTGTCATCTCTTTTATGAGGATAGTGTTCCATTATGGTGATTACCACAATTTGTTTAGGCACTCCCAATTAATAGCAACAACTTTGTTTGCAATTCTTTGCTATAACAAAAAAAAGAAATTGTATAAATATTTTGGTGAATATGGAGATTACATTTTTGCCAGATTCATCCCTTCCAACACTTCCCTTCTTTGGAGAATACATGTGCAGTGACTCTCTTGGTCAAAGGGTTTGGACATTTTAATCCCTTTATTTTCTTAATTGAAATTTTGAAATTATTTTCCAAAATGACTAATTCACAACTCCACCAACAATGCATTAGTATCCTTGTCTTTGGACAGCGCATCCAGCATTTATTACTTTTATCTTTAGCCATCTCTTCCAGTTTGCTAGAGTATGCATAGCTTTGCACTGATTTTTAATTTTCTTATTATTTGCAATTTGGAACTTTATTTATTTTACTTGGCTGTTGCTTGCTTGCAATTCTTTTAAAAATTACTTAGGCATGGGGCAGCTAGGTGGCGCAGTGGATAGAGCACTGGCTCTGGAGTCAGGAGTACCTGGGTTCAAATGCAGCCTCAGACATTTAATAATTACCTAGCTGTGTGACCTTGGGAAAGCCACTTAATCCCACTGCCTTGTAAAAAAAACAGACAGACAAATAAATAATTAAAACCTAAAAATTACTGAGTCATGTCCTTTGACTTCTTTTCTTTTGGTGATAAGTGGTCTTACCCAGAAACATTTTGAAGGAAGAATAAAGAAGATTTATGGGGAGAAAGAACAGTTTATAGAAGGATTATGGAATGAAAGTGGCTGGAATAACCCAGCCTGGAACAGGGCCAGTATGTTGAAGCCAGCCAGAGGGAGCCAGCATAGACTGGTGGTAAATGTGAGAGGTGAATAGGGGAAGTTGTTTGTTGAAGTGAGAAGAATCTGGTTATCAAGTCAGGAGACTTGGTCTTGGTTCTAGTTCTGTCCATGCATGTGTGCGTGTGTGTGTGTGTGTGTGTCTTTGTGTATGTGTGCATTTGTCTGTGTCTCTGTGTACATGTGAGTTTGTATACGTATGTGAGTGTCTCTGTGTGTTTGTGTACGTGTCTCTGTGTGTATGTGTGTGTTTTTGTGTGTATATATGAGAGACAGAGAGAGAGAGAGAGAGAGAGAGAAGAAGAAGGAGGAGGAGGAGGAAGAGGGGGAGGAGGAGGAGGAGGAGAAGAGAGAATGAAAGCCCCCCCCCCTTTGGATCTCCTTATTTTTATCTATAAAATTAGGCAGTTGGATTAGGTCCCTCCCAGTTCTCACTTTCTGTGTTCTGGGTCACATAGCATCAGAATTTCAGTAGGAATCAGTGTTTTGGATCCCTTAGAGTCAAAAATTTTTGAACTGGAAGGAACCTTAGTGATTAGTTCAACTTCTGAATTTTACCTATGAGGAAACTGAGGCCCTTAGTGATTAAATAAGTGGCTCAAGGTAACAAGTGGTGGGACTGGGGTTTAATTCATTCAATTAATGGACGCTTATTAAGCACCTTCTATGTGCTTAACATGTTGAGTTCTGGGAATTGAAAAAAAGGCAAGGCAGATTCATGTTCTAATGGCAGGAAGAACAATGTGCTTTTAAATCCAAATTCATTTCTCTTTCTTCTTTAGTAGCTAACAAGTGGAAATTATTCATTTGTTTGCTTGTTTGTTCAATCATTAGTTCATTTTATTTATTTTTATCTATCTATCTGTCTGTCTGTCTGTCTATCTATCTATCTCTTCTCACATCTAGTGGGACTGAGAGAAGTTTGACTGGGAGGAAATGGAATTGAGAATTTCAACTTAAACCTTAGCACACGCTCTGTTCAAACCCTGACTAAATAATCTGGTATGATCAATGGCTAAGGTAACTAAAGGAGAAGGGCAGTGAATGGGGTAGGGGAGGGTCTCCAAGTGTTGTCCTTGACCATCTCCTCCAGTCCACCCTCTAGTTCGAGTTAGCGACCACTAGCCATGGCCTCAAAGTTTGCTTTCCATTTTTCAGTTGACTTCTCCCAACTTTCCCTTTTCCTGTTGAGGGCCCTGCCACCATCTGTCCAGTGCCACAGGCACATAATCAATTGTCAGCTTTGTCATCAACAGTGCAGCTCTCATTTAGACCCCTTTTCTTCCACTGATATAGCTACCACCTTGGTTCTGGGCCTCCTTGCCTCTCATTTTTACTATTGCAGGAACCTCCCAAGCAAGTTTACTTCTTCCAGACTTCTCTCCCCAACCAGCGCTTCCTCCATCCAATTGTCTAAATTCAAGCAGAGCTCGAACCACATTATTCTCCTGTTCAAGAATCCGCAACGGCTGCCTATGCTGCTAGGATATGACTATCCTAGACTAAAAGACTTTACTTTGGTCTTAAATTCCTCCACAATTTGACTGCAGCCTACTCTTCCAGATTTATTTCACATTGCCTTCTTTTATGCATGCGATGGTTCAGTAACAGCATTCTATATTCTGTCTCTATGCCTTTGCCCTGAGAGTCCTCCATGCCTAGAAGAATGTGCTCTTTTCTCCTTTTATCTTCCTTCCTTGAAGACTCAGATCATGGATTGAATGTATTGTCCAAAGTTACATGACACACGACCAGCAAAGTTTAGGAAAATTATTATAAAACTTTCGGCTTAAGAGAAGGATGCCCTTCCACTCCCCTTCCCACCCTATAGGCTCTTCTCCCACTTTCTTCAGCCTCCTGATTGGCTTGAGATGCCATTGACCTCACAGTTCATTACTGTGGTGGCCCTGTGATGTCACATGCTTGGGTTGGGTTCTCTTGGCAGGCTGTACTGGCCTGAATTCCAGTACTCCCAGGGGGCAGTGTGGGGAGAGTTTTTGGGGGGTGGGAGGAGGGAGCAGTTTTGGCACAGGGAAGGGAGGGTGTGAGGAATTTCTGGACGGAATGTTCTTCAGGAGTCTGAGAGCATTCTGTAGCCCCCAAGCTCTGGGATCCTTCCCTAGCACCCTCTCCTCCATGGTTATGTGGCCCTTTGCTTTCTCTCTTGGTTCAAAACACTTATCAACCCACAGATGCATTTTTTCCCAGCCCACCCTCCCATTAGGCTACTCAGATCTTTCTTACATAGTGATTTTGAGAACTGTAGGGCCTTCCAGCAAGCCATTTTAGTCATCTCTTTGTCTAGAGGATGGGTCTTCTTTTAGTCCAAACAGATTTATTTTTTGGGGGGGGGGTTGTGGGAGGACTGATAAATAGGAGGAATGATAGGGCATTACTGGAGCTCCATTCATCAAGTACAAATTCAGTCTCAATCACTTAGCCTTTGTCTGCCTCAGTTTCTTCATCTGTAAAATGGGAATAATAACACCTACTTCTCAGAGTTGTTGTGAGATCATCTTTATAAAGTGTTATTAAAAGCTCATCATTATTAAGTCTCAAGGAAAGAAGACAAGCTGCCCAAAGACACTCTTGTAGCCCCTGGATGTCAACTTCAAGAAGTCCTACCTTGTGTCTAAGCCCCAATCTTCTCTCTTACTTATTGCAGGATTGAAATGGGCTTGACAAATGGGGTTGAAGCATAATCTTTAGTGTTCAGAAAGATTTGTTCCAAAGAGAAAGGTGACCATCTTCATTGAGAGTGGCGCAGGAGCAAGAGGAATTTAGATTAGGAAAGCTCTTTGGAAAGTGAGATGCCATGATGCCCCTTGTATGATTGAGATGGATTAGGAACAAGGAGGCAGGAGCATAGCGAAGAAGATAGCCAGAAGATCCGATGACTCAGCTTGACTGAGCTTGGGAAAGAAAGTAGCAGGATCCCAAGAGGCCAAGACTTTGACCTTAAGAGTGGGGAATGTCTCCTGCCCCCAGGGTAGGGCAGTGTGACTGGGGGTGGGCAGCAGAGGTGGTCAGGGTCACTGCTTTGGCTCTGTTTTACATGCTTTTTAGCAACAGGGGAAAGGAAGTAAACAACCAGATAATATAATCTGCTTCCAAGCCAGAGCCTGGCCTGGCCTGGATGGGAGACAGCTGTGGGCAGTGCAAAGTGCAGGGGAGGGGTGTCCAGGAGCCCTGAGTTCTAGTCTAGTCCATAATCATTGACTAAGTTGTCCAGCCCTGAGCAAAAGTCCTTTTATCTCCCTCAACCTTGTTGTTTTCATCTGTAAAAATGAAGGTGTCAAACTATCAACTTATAAAAGCATTTTCAAAGGTCCTTTTCATTTCTTCTTCTGAGGTTTTAAAGAAATGAAACAGTATGCAGATTCATAATTGTTTGTTTGTTTGTTTTTTGCCCCTGGGTGCTGACCCAGAAATCTATAGATACTCCCTAGACATAGGGACACTCCATAGACAGTCTTTTAGATGATTGAAAGACATTGAAGTCCAGAGTTAATGAATTCAAGGGGGCTGTAGAAGTTAGGGGAAAAGAGGGAGGGATTAGGAAGCCTTCCCATACTTTCTTCTAACCAGCTTTACCTTCTTCTCCTTAGCTGTGGCACTCCCTCTTCCACCACCACCACGCTTTTGACTTTTTTTCCTTTCTTTACTCTCATGCAATCCCTTCTTTCCTTCAATATTTAGCTTAAGCACCACTTTTTTAAAGGCTTTTTGCAAGGCAAATAGGGTTAAGTGGCTTGCCCAAGGCCACACAACTAGGTAATTATTAAGTGTCTGAGACCGGATTTGAACCCAGGTACTCCTGACTCCAGGACTGGTGCTCTATCCACTGTGCCACCTAGCCGCCCCAAGCACCACTTCTACATGAAACCTCTCTTGATTTCTCCTCTGCCTCATCTGCTTTTACCCTTCCTCCACATGTTTCTTCTTTATCTGCACATATACCATTGTCTCCCTGCTAAAATGTAAGCTCTTTGAGGGTAGGGGACTATTTCATGTTTGTGTTTATACTCTGAGTACCTTAAAAAGTTCCTACCACCTCACATGTACTTTATCAATGTTTGTTGATCAATAGTCAAAGTGTAAAGAGACCTCTGCTGACAGACCTCCAATGAATATGGGATTGATCTGTAGAGAAGTGATGGAGCCACCCCAGACTTCATGCCTTCCTGATGAGGGGCCAACCTGTGGGAAGTTTATCCTCCTCTCCTATCAATCTCATCCTTGACTACCCATGAGAAATCAAGAGCCCCAGGGTCTGGCGTCGTCGGGGCTATAAAAATAGAGAAGGAGGGAAACTGAGAAATAGGACGCAAAACCCAAGAGATTTGGTGATGGTAAGAGTGAGGGCATTAGTGGAAAAAGAATGGAGTGGAAGAGAGCCCAGCAAGCATGCTGAGCTATGTTTACTAACATTGTAAGAAAACTCTGTGTTTAGGTTGGGTGGGTTTGGGGACATTTTTTTTTTTTAGTCCTCAAAACAACTCAACTTAGTGAGTATAAAGCAACCCAAACAACGCTGGCAAGCCTCAACCTGTGGCTGGCATCCAGTTGGCACCAAAGGAAGATGGGGGGGTTGTGAGGGGGTGGTGGAGGGGATGGTGTTCAGATGATTGCTGGCAGGCAGAGAATAGTTTCTGTGGCCCCGCTGAGTCTTGTGGTTTCTAATATTGACATTGACTCCTTGATTGGGAGCATGCCAGGCTCAGGGTGGGGCTGGGAGGGCAGGCAAAGGTGTGTGTATGGGGGGGGGGCAGCTGGCTTTTGGGGAGAAGTAGCTAGCCTTGAGGAATCTTGAGTGACCTCTGAGATTGAGGAATGGGTACTGGTGGGGATGGGGTTAGTGAGGAGCCCCCCAATCATAGAGACAGGACTAGGAGACCCAGCTCCTGGGTGATCAACTAAAACATGGGTCTGACCTTATCCAGTGAACTCCAGGGCTCCCCATCGTCTCTAGGATCAAATGTAAAATCCCTCGTTTAGCTCTTAAAGTCCTCCATAACCCGGCCCCTTCTGACCTTTCTGGCCTTTTTGGCTCCTTCTGTCCCTCTCCTTTAAACACCCTTCCATGAATCAAACAGCATGTAAGCTATTCTATTTACCAGATGCCTATGTTCGACTCTTATGTTTCACTTGCTGCCTCTCATGCCTCGAACTCATTTCTTCATCTTGTACTCCTGACTTCCCTGACTTCGGGTCTCAACCAGTTCTGCAAGAAGCCTTTCCTGACTCCCTTTAATGCCAATGCTTTCTTTCTACCAGTTGATTATCTTTAGCTTGTTTGTTCTGTCACCCACATGTTTTGAGCTTCCTGAGGACAGGGACTGTCTTTTGCTTTTCTTTCTATCTCTATTTCTTCATATAGTGTTTGGTACATAGTGAGCACTTAAATGTTCATTGATGGTTTGAAGACAAGATTGACTCTAACAGACTAGTGGCGCCACGTCCTTGACCCAGTTGGACTCTCAGAACACTCAAGTAACGTGGAGGAGGAATGATTTCAGGTGTTCATTTTCGGGCTTGTTTAATTCTCTTCCATTCTTCCCATATGAGTTAGGTGTTATTGGGGTGTCAAAAGCCCTGCTCTATGGGGCTATGTAATTGGGAAAGGCTACCCCCCCACATATATATACTGCTAAGGACTAGGAGGGAAGCAGGCCTGAGAGCCACCTACCTTAAAGGAGGGGTAAGAGCAGGCTGAAAGCATCAGGAGAAGGCTGCCTGGGGAACGTGGGGGTCTGAAGAGTGACTAGAATTTCAACATGTGATAAGGATACATGTGTGGATAAAACTGAAGCCTTAAGAGGAATTTGGAAAACATAATCGAAAACCTGTCTCTTGGGGCAGCTAGGATAGAGCACTGGTCCTGAAGTCAGGAGGACCTGAGTTCAAATGCAGCCTCAGATATATGACCCTCGCAGCATGACCCTGACTGCCTTGCAAAAAAAAAAAGAAAAACAAGAGAAAGAAGGGTATCTATGAGAATATCTAGTTGTAGGATGATAGCCCCTAAAGATCTAGTCTAATCCTCATTTTACAGATTAGGGAACCTGAGGTAGAGGGAGGTTAAAGTTTCTTGCCTCAGGTCACAAGAAGGTGGCAAACCTGGCATCCAAACCCAGGTCTTCTGACAAGTCTAGGATTCATTCCCATAGAGATTTTCTGCTACCTAGCTGGGACCCTGCTACCAATCCTAAGTATTAAGGAGGAGGAAAGAGTCTCCCTGAAGTTCTCACATCTATTTCTGTCTCCAGGCAGAGACTCTTTCCTTAATCCCCAGTAGGATGTTGTACAGGATGAAGGAAAAGGGGAAATGAGAAGAAGAAAGATTCTCCTGCTCTGAGAGAGATGCTTTCCTGACCTTATACTTAATCTCTGATTTTCCTGTTTCTACTTTTTAGATCAATTGATTTTCCCCAACCCTTGGGAGGGAGAATGGGGTCAGAAAGGCAAAATTTCTCCTTCCCATTTTACAGAGTGGCTAACTGAGGCCAAGGAGATTGGCCAGTGTTCTTCCCATGAGTTGGAAGATAGACCAGGAATTGGAAACTTGCTTTCCTAGAATAGAATGAGCTAGGGATGTGGTGGAAGTCTTTCTTTAGATGCCTTTAAAACAGGAAGGAACTCTGTTCATGTGGAATTAGGGGAAGGACCATTAACTAAAAAGTGCAATGACAGATGGGATTAAAAATATTAATCTAGTAGAGCCTATATTAGATTGTTTTCTGTCAGGGGGAAGGGGGGAGGGAAGGGAGAGAGGGAGAAAAATGTAAAACTCAAAATCTTGCAAAAAATGATTGCTGAAAACCACTATTGTACATGTAGTTGGAAAAATAAAAATATTTTAAAAAAATAATTAAAGGATCTCAGATTTAGAGCTGGAAGGGAGCTTAAAGATCATTTTATTCAACCCCTTGTTTTAAAGTTGAGGAAAGTGAAGCCCTCAATGTTACCCAAGTTTTTTTTTTGTTTGTTTGTTTTGTAAGGCAATGGGGTTAAAGTGACTTGCCCAGGGTCACACAGCTAGTAAATATCAAGTGTCTGAGATCAAATTTGAACTCAGGTCCTCCTGCCTCCAGGGCCAGTATTCTATCCACTGAGACTCTTGGCTGCCTCATGTTATCCCCCCACCCATGTTACCCAACTTGTAAGTAGTGAGGAGCTGGAAATGATTGAAATCAGATTTCTAGTTTTACATCCAATGATTGTTCTACTATAATATTACTGCTGAAATTATTTATTGAAACCAATCTAATGTTTTCAGCATTAAGATAAGTTACAGAAGGAAATTACAGAAGTGTTTGTGACCTGATCTCTGCCCTCAAGGAGTCCACAGTCACAATCGGTATGATCTCTAGGGGATTTAGTTTCCCCATCTTTGAGTAAGAGGGTTCTGTGTTGATAAACCCATCAGATCAAAGACTCTCATGGCCTTTATTTTGAGCCCCTGGGTAGGCGTAGAGTGGAGGAAATGAGTCCCTTCAGTTGTATTGTGCTGATGATCAGCTCTTCTAGCGCTGACAGAGATGAAGGGAAATGGGCCTCCACCCTGCAGCCAGAGGGAGTGAGGCATGAGGAAGGTGTGACCAAGGTCCCGTCTGATTGGACTGGAGCTGAAAGCACTGGAAGTTAAGGTCAGAGAGGTGGACCCAGTCAGACCTTGAATGGCCTTGAGTACTAGCACTGACATTAAAAAATGTTTATTGATAGACTGAGTACTAGATGTGTGGCAATGGGTAAGTTACTTCACTTCTGCTGCCTCCGTTTTTTCATCTGTAAAATGGGGGTTCCAATAGTATCTACCTCCCTGGTTTTGTTGTGAGGATCCCAATATTTATAAAGCACTTTGCAAACCTGATGATGATGATGATGATGATGATGATGATGATGATGATGTTTCTCATGCTGACTTCCTTCTCTGTCCTTGTCCACAGCCCATTAAGACTGAGAGTGCTCCGAAGAATGTAGTAGACACGGTGAGTAATGGTAGAGCTGGCCGGGAGGGCCTGGGGAGGGAATTCTGTGTAGCAAGAATACACTGAGCAAAGTGTGTGTGTGTGTGTGTGTGTGTGTGTGTGTGTGTGTGTGTGTGTCTGAATATGTGTGTGGGGAATGGGAAAATATATTTGAGATGCATTATATTTCTTCTTTAAAAATTCTGCCTCCTTTTAAAATTTAGTATTTTATTTTTCCCCAGTTGGGTATAAAAACAGTTTTTAACATCCATTTTAAAAACTATGAGTTCCAAATTCTCTCCCCTGGCTAGCAAGTTGCAGTATATCTTTAGAGAATCTTGCCAGGGTTCCTTTTGGCAACTTTGGGGAACTGGCCATGATGTGGGTGATGTTTGGAGTTGGGTATCGGACCATTCCAAATAAAATCAGAAATGTGTAGCAGGAGAGAGAGAGTCAGGTTAAGAGATGGCATGGGGGAAGGGAGATGAAACTCCTATGGAGAGGATGATGTTGCAAGCAAGTGGTTAATCAGAAGGCTTTCTTTATGAAATATGCAGAGGGTGAGAAAGCCAGTAGGTCTTTTCAAAACATTTTATACTTAGCCATGAGACATCTCTCCAGTGCTGCACCAAAAAAGGAAGGAAAGAAACTGGCTGATGCTGCAGCAATTAGGATTGAGGTTGGAAGCAGGAGTCATGTCTTGATGTGAAAGGGCTATGGACAGGGACTGAAATTGGTGACAGAAGGTACCTTTCCTAAGGAAAGTCAGGAGGATATCCCATTTGTCTGGACTGGTGAGAGGGGCAGAGAGCTAGGACTTAGAATCAGGAAGACCTGAGTTTGAGTCCTACCTTAAACACTTACTAGTGATATGACCTGGGTAAGTCACTTAATCTCCATTTGCCTCAGTTTCCTTATCTGTAAAATGAAGATAACAGCAACTGATTCACAGGATTGTTGTGAGGATCAGTTGAGATAACATGTTAAGAGAGATAGCTTACTTAGAGGCAGGGAAGGGATGACATGTTTAGAGAGAGGTACATGGCCTGGTAGATGAGTAGTGGACATGGAGTCAAGAAGACCTGAATTTGAATCTACTTAAAGTATTTGTGAGATTGAGCAAGTTGCTTACCTAACCTTGCTCAGCAATGGCATCTCATTCATAGATTAGTTGGGAAGACTAAGGGAGATAACCCATGTAAACAGCTTTTGCAAACCTTAAAGGATCTGATGATCCCTGAATGCCTTGCCAGATTTCTGAAAGGCACTGATTGGTTCTGTGATCATCACAGTCAAATAAATAAAAGTTTGATTTCCCTGCATCTTTCTCTGACTTCCTTTTCTCTTTTTGTCCATAGGGGGAAGGAGCCTTCCGAGGTGGAACCACACTCAAGAGCCTCGAGCAAGAAGTAAGTTTTGAGGATAGACTTTAAGTCCATCCTGTATGAGACTGGTTGGAGACAAGATCCATTGAGAAATGGAATACCAGAATGGGGAAAGTGAAGAGGAAGGGCAGCTCTGAAGCCTAGATTTGTTGCATTTGACTTTTCAAAGGGGCTCACTCTAACTGAAGAGAAGGTATATAGATTATGGGATGCATCCTTCTACTCAAAATCCTTTGATTCTCTGATTACAAACTGTATTTTTGCCTATGAGGTGAAAGCATGAACATTTTAGCTTATCCTCAGGTATTGCCTTTAGCCAATTGAGAAAAAAGGAACCCTGGTGTCCAGATTTTATTCTTCAAACTTTACTCATTGATTCCTCTCACCTCTACTTTTTTAATTTTTTTAAAAATTTTATTTAAGGCAGTGGGGTTAAGTGACTTGCCCAAGTTCACACAGCTAGACAATTATTAAGTGTCCGAGGTCGGATTTGAACTCAGGTCCTCCTGACTCCAAGGTCAGTGCTGTATCCACTGTACCACCTAGCTTCCCCTCACTCTGCTTTTTAACCCTAGGGTAGGGTGGAAAGGAAGGAGTACAATCTAGAAATAATGTACTACTCTTCATTTACACAGAGGAAAGGACAAGGGAAATGAGCCTGTACTGTAGCAGAAGGGACTTGGGCCTAGATAAGGAAGAACTTCCTGCCTTTTGGGGGCCATAAGATAAAGGGATGGGTTATCAAAAGAAGTTGTGAAGTCTTTCTTTGTGAGGAAGGGGAGGATGGCAGCAGTCTCTGTTTTATGTGATATGGGCAGGGAATAGATGTTTGATGAATCTCATGGAGCCTCATGGCTTCTTCAGGCTCTTCTGCATCTGCTTTGGATTCCTTAATCATTGGAAACCCTTAAAGGAAAAGAGACCCAGAGAACAGGTAGAGAGGGATTGTTTTGGGTCCTGCTGAAGGACAGAGACTATCTATTCTTCATCCCGTAAGGCCAGAATCCCAGAGGTGGTCTTTCTTTTGCAGTACCCTCTTTTTTTCTTCTTGTCTCTCCACCCATCCTCAGAGGATAAGGGAGTGGTTTTGGCAGTTGGCACAAGGAGAGTCGTTAATGGCACGAGGCTCTATCATCTGACAGCTGTCTGACTTGCTGGGAGGAGGGCTAAGGGCGGGGGTTGGAGGATGGACAGGCAGCTCAAGCGTTGCTTCGTGCTTTGCTTCTCCCTGTGGGGCTTTGGAGAGACCCTGGGGACCAGTTCTTATGTCCATGAAGGAAGAAGCATTATAAACAAAGTGGATTAAAGCTCAGGCTTGGGGTATCATGCATGTTGCTGAAGTGGGTGATGAAGACTCTAGCTAAGGTAACCCCTTGCTTCCTGGGACTGGTTGTGCTTAGGATTCAAAGATCCCCATTGGGAATAGCATTGGGAATAGGAGGAATGATTTCGTGGGGTTTCTTGTGGAAGGAGGTTTGGAGGACCAGAGCCCCACTTTGGTTCTTGAGATAACTCCTACTTGGTATCAATCTCCTTCAATCCAAACAATCCCCAACCCCCAGGCTCTGCAACAGCTATTCTTTGGACCTTCCAATAATGACTCCTGGGAAGTGGTTTTTCTCCATCACTTTGAGTTTGACTTTTGCACCTGTAAGTTTCTGTGTAAGACTTTTTCCTTGGCTCACAAACCATTATTTTTATTCTGCTGTTTTTGTTTCTCAATCTAGTCATGTTATTTCACTGAGTTGGAGCTGCAGTAGGAAAAAAAGCATAGTTAGATGTTAGGATCCCTCCTGGTATGGAGGGCTTGTGAACCTGGAACAAGCAACCTGGTAGAGGAATTGGAAAGAGGCTATGTTGTATCCTTCTTTGGAGATATTTTTGGAAATCAGAACTTGGCTAGAGAAGAGAGAGAAGGGGGAGAAGGGCATCTTGCCCAAAGTCAGGGGGAAGAACAAGATTACCTTTAGCCAAGAGAATCCATGAAGGGGTAAGATAAGTAAGCAGTGGTGTATTGATTTAGAGAAGGGAAGGTTCTTAGACATTATCTCTTTTTTATCTCTGGAGTCCATTCTAGCACCATATCTCTGATCTGTGAACCCTCTCATTTTATAGATGAGGAAATTAAGATCAAAAGAAATTAAGTGAAAATAGATAGTAAGTAAGAAGAAATTAAGAAATTAGTAGTGAGTAGAGGAGTTGGGATTCTCTGACTCTTTCACTTGTACCACACTTGTGGTTTCTATGGCTTTCAAATAATAGTCTTTCCTCCTTTTAGAAATGATCATGTTTGTCCCCATCTCTAGGATGCCTCCGGTGGTTTGGGGGATGAATGATTTCTCATCCCAAGGAAAGGAATATTGTTTGAGTATCAACTTTGCCTTCTCACTAAGACCAAGTCTGTCCCTGGGTTGTATTCTTATGTCAGAATGACACTCTCAGAGAAACAGAGGCCAGAAATTGCCTTCCTCCAACAGAGTCAGTGTGGAGTGAATTTCACGGATACTATGCTGTGTCGCAGTTTGTTTTGGAAAAATCCAACTTAGTGGAGAGGAAGGATCGAGGAAAAGGCGTGGCCTGAGGGGGGATGGACATAGGGAAAAAAGAGGAGAAGCCACTGCCCTGAAGATGAGGCACAGAAATGGGGACTGGGTTACAGAATCCTTAATTTCTCAACTCTCCTTTAATGACTGAGTTTGGGAGCCTTGGATGTCACTTTTGCTCCCCTGTCTTACTTGGGTCCTTCTATGTGACTCAGTCTTTGGGGATGACTCCTAATGGTTAACACAATCATAGAAGAAACATCTAGCCCAATTTCTGCTTCCCTCAATTTAAAGTTGAGGAGACTGAGGTCTAAAGAGTTTCAATAACTTCCCTAAGGTCATTGGCATTCAGGTAGTGTCACAGGTGAAGTTTGAGTCTAGGTTCCCTGACTCCAGGGCCAGTTCTCTTTGTAGAATATTACCTTTGCTTTCCAAATGTTTTGTTTTTCTCATCTCATGAAGGTACTTGGACAGGAAATAAGACTCCTGATTTCATTCCCAGATTTGTCATTGGCTTGTCATGTTCCCATTAGCTCTTTTGCTTCTACCGCCATGCTGCTGTTGGGAAAGAGGGGAAAAGTACTCAAGGATAAGTGCTTAGTGTTGTTGGGTGGAATGATTCCTAGGCTTTTGGTGAGAGGACCAGGCTTAGATTTTGACTATTGTTTCCTAACCATGTGATCCTGGGCAAGTAATTCCACTTCACTGGGCCTCAGTTTCCTTAACTGTAAAATGACAAGATAATCTCTCAGGGTTTAATGTCTCAATCTAGGAATTCTATGACCCTAAGTCCTGAAAGAATTATTCTCTGGAAGAAAGTGAGTAGATGTTTTCTAAGTGCAATGAAGACAGAGCTCAAAAGGAATTGGTTGGGAATGTTGAGGGAAGAATGGAGATAAGATGGTGATTAATGGCAATTTCCTGAGAGGTGTGAGATAGTGGGTGATTTAGGATAATACTGGAGCATTTTTTCCTTGGAGAATTCTCAGTTTAGGAGTTTGCAGTTTATCTTTATGATTTGAAAAGTAGAGATTTGCCAATGGGTGGGATGTTCCTAGGACATCCTAATATGGGATGAACCATGTCTTAGGAGTTTCATAGTAGTAGATAGAGCATTGGATTTTTCCTTAAGCTTTGCTAACTTAAGAGGACTTGCGTTTAAGTCCAGATTTTGATTCTTGCTACATGAGTTATCTTGAGGGCTTCATGATGTCTGTGGCTTCAGTTTCCTTCTCTCTGTGGGAGGAAGCCTAGAGGGTAGCATGGTGTGGTGGATAGATGTTGAACTAAGTAAGACAAGAATTTGAATCCTATCTCAAATACCAATTTTACTTAGTTTGACGATCGACAAGTCACTTAATTTTTTTAGTCAGTTTTTTAATTAATTTATTTTTCCAACTACATACAAAGATAGTTTTCAACATTCATTAATTTATATATATATAAAAGAAAAGTTTGGACTCAATGACCTCCAATGGCTTTTCCAGTTTTGAATGTATGATCCTATTAAGGCCTTTTCTTAGTCTAAAATCCTATGATCTTGAGAACAAAATCAAGTCAACAAAATATTTCAAAATCCTCAAAGGAAAATAGAAAACTTTGAATGGTATTTTTAACTGACGATTTTGATCTTAGAATATATTTGCCACACCCCTGTTTTTCAGTGGGGGCCTGATTGGACTAGGCAGGGGAATGGGTCATCATTGTCTTTTCTGTTTTAAATGTGGGTTAACTGAGGGATTAACCCATCTGAGATCATGAATTATTTCATGTGTTTGTATTTAACTGTGGAAGATGCTTTCCCACAAACATGCCTGTGTATAGGAATGTATAGTTTATCATAGTTTCTCTATCAACATCTTCTGTAAATCTTCCAGCCATTTTGTGAGTATGTTATTTCAGCCCTAAATACCATGGATTCTGGGGCGTTTTCATGGGTGTGTGTGAGCAGGTATGCTTTGGGGGTGAGAGTGTTGGAAATTCACTAGGCTATTACTTGTTTTGAGGCCCTGTTATTCCCCTTTCCCCACTTAATGTTCCAGCCAATTTGTCCTTGTTCCTTAACACACAATATTCCATTTCCTTTCTCTATGCTTTTACAAGGGTCTCATCCTGCAAATTCATTCCCTCCTGACACCCACCTTCGATTAAAAGAATTTTCTTCATTCAGCTGCCAACCCCTCCCCTGCTGAAGTGACTTTGTGTCTACTTTTTATACATTTTGAATCTGCTTACATGTGTTTATATACTGTTTCCCCCTCAATAGCTTGGGAATTCCTTGATGGCAGCAACTGTATCATTTTTGTCTTTTTTCCCCCTTAGCAATAATGTGCTGCATACAGTAGATACTTAATATTTATTGATCAATTGACCCTGAGACCCTGACTTCTTCCCTCTTTAAAATCCATCACTATTTCTGGAGCCCCCCATCCTTTTAAAAAAATTATTCATTTAAGGCAATGGGATTAAGTGACTTGCCCAAGGCCACACAGCTAGGCAATTATTAAGTGCCTGAGGTCATATTTGTACTCAGGCACTCCTGGCTCCAGGGCTGGTGCTCTATCCACTGCACCACCCCATCCTTTAATACAAAATTCCTGTACACCAGCCCGATGGATGGCTCCTTTATAGTCATTTTAGCTTATATGTCTCTCAAAGTAAATTTTGTCTATACCCACCCATGCATGTTTGTGCACCCCAGCATGTATTTGTTACCCCCACACATGTACACAGTATCCATGCAGTCCGGCTCTTTGCCAACATCAGTCACATGCTGGAAACTGCAGAAAACAGGAAGCTCAAACAGTCAGAGAGCAACCCAGTGATTCATCAGGGGTCCATCTGTCTGTGGGTCTGTCTGTCTTCTTTGGGTGACCTGGGCCCCTGATTGGAGCCATCTCTTTCCCTCCATCCCTTCCTCCTGCTTTTCCATCCCCCCCCCTTGGGTGCCTCCTCCCCATTTGCTTCTCCTGTCTCCACTCGATGCACCCTCTCCCCTTTTACAGTCTCCTTAGTGTCCTCAACCTATCAAAAGACTTTTGGCTGTAGCCTTATCACCCTGGAGGTCACTTGGCCCCGAGTCTGTTTGGGCCAGGTTTTTATTTATCTTGCTTGGCTTTTTTTTGGGGTGGAGAGTCTGAGGAATGTGGTGTGTTGTAATGTCCGGAAGAGGGAGGTGAAGAAAACAGGAGCCAGGTCTCCTGCCTAACCCTCACCCTTGCTCCTTCAGTAGCAACCTCCCCCCACTCCCCTTTTCACCACTGACTCTTCTCCCTATCTCCTTTCCATTTGTTTTACTGCCGTCTTCTAATGCACCAGCCTAGCATCCATTATCTGGGACTCTGTCCACCCCTGTGGCCACAGTCACAGCCACAGCCATGGCCAACAGCTGTTCAAAGCATCTACTCCAGAAGTGGCTATGGAGCAGCAACAGATAAAAACCACTTCGCTATTTGGAGTTGGGGGGGATGGTCCCAGAGGCCCTGTGCCCAGCTGGGGCATGGGAAGTTTCAACAATTCCTCATCAGGGACCACGAAGAAGGAGATGGATGAGGTGCTGGGTTTTTGTGTTTCCCTGAATGAGTGGGAGGAACAGGGAGATGCTGGGGGGGGTGGGGGCGGTGGTTTTGGAAACTCTTGCTTTGGTTTGGGGCTTGGAAACCCAACCCAAGCCCTCCCTTGGCCCTCCTCCTGGCTGGCCCCATGCAAGTCCCAATCCTCAAGACCAGAGAGGTTGTGTATACAAAGAAACTTTCCATTCTGACAGCTCAGCTTGGGCTGTTTCCTTCTCCTCCTGCCACCTCCTCTGCTGCCACTGCTTCTGCCACTTCTCTTCTCTCTCTCTCTCTCTCTCTCTCTCTCTCTCTCTCTCTCTCCAACAAGGACCTGGAGGCAGCTCAGGCTGAGGAAACTTGAGGCAAAGACTTTTAGGTCTCCACCCTCCTTCCTGAGGGCTGGAGTCCTGGAAAGGAAAGTCTCTCTTCTCCAGAGACAGGAGGGAGCATCTCTGCCCCTATAGGGGTGGCCCATTTCTTAGACAGCCTCTCTGCGGGGGTAGGAGGGGCCCAGGTATGCTGACCAGGAACTGGAAACCTGACCACTATCAGCTTCTTAGGTGACTAGGGTAAGTTCCTTTATCCTTATCAGTGCCTCAGTTCCCCCAGTCTCCTGAAATATTGGAAAGTTTCCTTGCTCCTCTTTTGCCTCTTTGGATGGTGTTTGTGGAGGGATTTGGAGAGATTGTTTTGGAAATAGGGAAGTTTATATTGAAAGGGGGAAGGGACTCTGGGGATTTATCTCCATCAATTTCTAGTTGTAGAGTCAAACCTGGAGTCCCCCAATAGGATTCTGATCTTTACACAGGTTCCTCTGAGGAACTGAAGAGGGGTGGACCTCCTCTGGAGTATCCCCAGACAAGATCAGAAGCTGAGATAGAATGGAAGAGACAAGGGAACATCTTGAGTATGGTCTAGAGAGCAGGGCCCAGGCTATCCCATAGGAACCAAAGTCCACCCAGACTTAGTGGCAGAGGAAATATGAATGGGTTGTTTTGGAAGAAAATTCCTAAATCATTGTAAGGAACCAAAGGAAGTTTGTGCGGACAGTGGGTCATGGAACTGTTGACTTTGAAGAAATTAAGCTGCCTCAGCATGTGCTCTCCCCACCCCCCAATGAGACCAGAGGGAGGCTTGGGAGCATAGAGCTTTAGAGCTGGAAGAGATCTTGAAGATTATCTAATACAACACTTCTTCCCCATTCTACAGATGAATAAACTGAGGCCCAGAGAGATAGTAACTAATGTAGCTAGGTTATGTAGGTTAAATGGCAAGTTAAGATTTGAACCTAGGTCCATGGAAGATGTATCTTAAAGAAGCTAGGTCCTACTGTGGATATATAGTGCTGGGTCTGGAGTCAGGAAGGTTTTTGTTATTCAATCATTTTTTTCAGTTGTATTCAATTCTTCATGACCCCATTTAGGTATTTTTTTTTTTTGGCAGTGATATTGGGTGGTTGGCCGTTTCATTCTCAGCTCATTATACAGATGAGGAAACCAAGGAAAACAGAATTAAATGACTTGTTCAGGGTCACTTAGATAATAGGAGTCTGAAGCCAGATTGAACTGGAGAAGAGGGGCTTTCCTGACTCTAGAACCAGTATTCTGTCCACTGCTCGAGCTACCCCAGGAGTCAGGGACATCTGAGTTCAAATCTAGTCTTAAACATACAAGTTTTGTGATCTTGGGCAAGTAATTTAATCTCTGCCTGCCTCAGTGTTCTCAAGTGTAAAATGAAAATAATAATAGCACCTGCCATCTATTATTATGATGTTATTATTAATTTTACATTTCAGGGTAAATTTTAGAAATCAAATGAAATAATATTTGTAAAGTGCATTAGCATGTGACTAGCCCTTCATAAATGTTTGTTCCTTCTTTTAATGGGGTCTACCTTCAGTCATGGTGACTTTACTGTGGGTTGGGAAGCTTAATGTCACAGTTAATCCTCTTGAGGTCCCTCTGAAAAAGTGTGCCTTGGGGCAGAAGCATTGAGGAGATGAGACCTTAAAGCCCCTCATTCCTTTGTCTCCCACGTGTTAACTTGGAATGGAATAAGAGCCATGGGTCTGAGTTCTGGTACATATGAGTTGTATGGCCTTAGTCAAGTTACTTCACCTACCCTGCCTAAGTTTCTTCATCTGTAAAATGGGGCTAAAGCTATCTTGCAATGAATCCTGACATGATAGGAATAAATATTTATAACATTGTTATTATTATTATTCATTTATATTATAATTTTTATAATAACATTATTATACTTATATAATTTATACATATAATATATTGATATATTATATATACTGATGTTATATTATTATGCTTTTTATTCCTATTTGGAGAATATTTGATAACTTAAAACTATATAAGATATATAAAAACTATATAAAATATATGAAACTATATAAGATTATCTCATGATCTCATGATCTCTTGAGCTCTTAAACAACCTTTAACTATGCAACAACCCCATAGCCTTCAAAAGCCATCCTTGCTCATATCCCTGTGACATTCCATGGACCAGTGCCAAATCAGAATTCACAAGCCCCCAGCCCAAGAGACTCATTTTCCACTTTCCTAATTTAAGGTTGGCATTCCCTCAAACAGTGAGCGTGGTGGTACGTGGTCCACACACCCTTTTCCCATACAGATTCCCCAAAGATGTCTGCTCCCATTCATGAGTTCTTATGATCTTGGGCAGGGACCGTTTGGCTTTATGTCGATTTAGAAGAGTAGCAACCCTTTTCCCATAAAGCTCTAGAGAAAAATCTCCATGATTCTTTCCTCCTCACTTCCATTTATGCCAATTAAATGTTCTATAAGATTCTTGGTCATGATGTTCTTCCTTATATTGAGCTATTTTTTTGCCCTACTTCCTGTAATCTTTGCTGTTGTAAGAACTGAGGCCCCTTTAAGCTTAGCCTGTTTGATCTGATCTTGTGTAGGAAACTGGGATTTCTTGATGATAATAAGATTCTTTTACCAAAATGAAATTGCCTCTATCACTAAAGGTGGCTGTGATTTGGTGGTTTGGGAAAGTTGGGTTACAGAGAAACCTTTAGTCTAGCCTGAGCACCTAAATGGTAGCAAAACACCTTTGGGGAATCTGTGTTAGGAAAGGGCTGTGTGGACCACATACCACCACGCTCACTGTTTGAGGGAATGCCAACCTTAAAATTAGGAAACTGGGAACTGAGTCCCTTGGGCTGGGAATTTATGAATGCTAATTCACTACTGGTCCATGGAATGTCACAGGATATGAGCTGAAGACTTTGAGGGGTAGGGTTATCCTGCATAATTAATTACTCTGGGAAGCCCTTATAGCATGTACATTTGTTAGGGGCCTGGGCCCTCATGTGTATTTTTGTAGCCCATAGTAGGAGCTAAGTAAATAGGTATTGAGTAATTTGACTATTTGTCATATCAGTCCTATTTCATAATCTTGGATACTTAGACACAGGTGGACTGAGGACCCAAGCTTAGACTAAGCTTCCCAAAATTAGTGTCAGCAGATAGTTATGTAATTGATAACATGCAGAGTGGGGGGGGGGGGAGAAGGTATTTGGGAGGGAGAGGTACCAGATTTGGGGAATCTTAGAGAACCACCTCTTGCTACTAGTTCACATGCTATACATACATTTGTATGGTTTTTTTTTAGGGTTTTAGGTAGGTTTAATGAAATGAAAACTTTCTATAAGCCTCAGTTTCCCTATATGTGAAACATCTAAGGTTCCTTACAGTTCTTAATTTATGATTCATTGTTCCTCAACAAACAACCAGTCAATCTCTGCTTATACACATGCAATGACAGGGAGCTCATTACCTACCAAAGTGGTCCATTTTATTATCAGATAACATTAAATTGTTCTCATGGAAATTTCTCAAGAAATGTGAGTTAGGGGGTGGCTAGGTTGCACAGTGGATAGAGCACTGGCACTGGAGTCAGGAGTACCTGAGTTCAAATCCAGCCTCAGACATTTAATAATTGCCTAGCTGTGTGGCCTTGGGCAAGCCACTTAACCCCATTGCCTTGCAAAATCCTAAAAAAAAAAAAAAAAAAAAAAAAAAAAAAAAAAGAAATGTGAGTTAGGCTTTAATGCAATTAGATATATTTGGAACAGTTTGAATGCCAACTCAAAGATTAGTTTTTAATGTTCAAATGCCAGCTTTGAGAAGGTCTCTAGAGGGATGACAACAGAATCTGCAAAATTACTGGTAAAGACCTCCCTTTTACCAGTAATTTTGATAATGACATAGGTAATATGTTTATCAAATTTACATTTGATTTGAGACTAGAAGGGATATGCTAAGGATTCAAAGAGAACTGAAAGGCTACATATAGTATTTACCTTAGTATAAGAAAAAAGGCAGTAGGGGTGGGTGGAGGGAGAAGGGGGGAAAAAACTTTATTAAGTATTTACTATGTATTGGGCTTTGGGTGTTTTACAAATCCTATTTAAGTAGTAATTAATATTTTTGTTACAGTTGAGGGAACTGAGACAGACAGAGGTTAAACGATTTGCCCAGAGTCACACAATTTAATAAGTAGCTGAAACTAGATTTGAACTCAGATTTCCTGACTCTAGGCCCAGCACTCTATCCACTATACCACCCAGCTTCCTCATGTAAATGTAAAGTCTTATACATTGGTTCAAAAAATAATCAACATCTCAGATGAAGAATGGGAGGGAGAGGCATAGTTTAGATAGAACTTCGATAGGAAGAGATCCGGGAGTTTTAGTGGATTACTAGCTTAATTTGAGTTAATATGTGTGAGGTAGAAACCAAAAAAGGGATTTTGGATGAGGGAGGGTTCTTGCCTTGTTCTTTGCTTTGATTAGGCTACATCTGTGGTATTGTGTTTGGGTTCCATGGTTTGGAAACGACATTGCTAAGAGAACATTGGGAACAGGACAGGAAGGATGTTGAAAGGTCTTCATTGGTTATAGGAAGACTGGCATATGGAAGAGGGATTTGATCTAGACTTGGGAGGGACCTCAAATGCCATTTATTCTGATGTATACTTTAGAGCTATAGGAAACTTAGGCATAGGGAGTTAATGACTTGCACAAATGGCTTCTAAAAGCCTGAGGGTAGAATTTGAACCAAGGACCTCTCATTCCAGAGCCAGCATCCTTTCCTTCTGTACATCCATTTAGTTGTTATCCTCCAACTGCCTCATTTTACAGATGGGAAAATTGAGCTACAGAGAAGCAATTTGTTCTAAATTCTATAGCTGCTAAGTGTCAACAGAGCCAATCTTTGTACCTAGGTCTTCTTATTGCAAGTACAGTGCATCCTATCTGGGTCATCTGAATGCCATACTAGATTCTATCATGAGCTCTTGGTCTTAAGTTGAGTCAGCTGAATAATTTTGTTTTTCTTTATTTTTCTTTTGTTCTAGGGTCCCAGTAAAATCACCAAGAGCCCCCAGCTCCGACCCCCAACTGTCAGGTATGCTGATCCCAGGAAAACTGTGAAAGGAGATTTGTGAGAGGGTTGTTGAGACTGGGGACATGAATTGATCACTTACGATTTGATTCTAGTCTTAATCTCTTGTAATACAGGATAGATGAACCAGAGGCTAGGAAACTAAGGATGGGATGATGATAAGCCTGAAAATGATTATTGAAAGAAATTTAATTGAAGTGTACAAAAGGGACCCTCTGTCATCCAGGTTTTACCTGCTGCCAGGAAGGGGATCCACCTTAGGAGGCTGCATGCAACCATTACCTTCATCACATCAAGTGATTGGGCAGAGGCATGAAGTCCCTTGCCTTGACTAGGAGTTCATTTTTTCTATTAGGTTCATTAAACTTATTCTCCCTATCCCACTTCCATTTATCTTGGCTATCAGTTTCTCTGTCTATGGTTTCTATCACTTCGCCCCCTTTATATCAATACTATTGATACTGGGACTCCCTTGGGGGTGAAGGAAGTAACAGAATGAGCCATTTCTTAGCTCTTTATAGGGGAGTCCAATAGAAGGGTTGGAACTTTGTTAAAATCTCAAGGTAAGGGGCAGCTAGGTGGTGCAGTGGATAGAGCCCCAGCCCTGGAGTCAGGAGGACCTGTGACCTTGGGCAAGAAACTTAACCCCACTACCTTGCAAAAACCCAAAAGAAAAAAAGAAAAAATCTCAAGGTAAACTATGGATTAACCTCCGAATCAATCTGTGTTGTTGTCCACCTGACACCAGCAAATTTCCTTTGAACTCTTAATGAACTTCCTGGGGCCACATTCATTCATTCATTCATTCATTCATTCATTTGCCAAGACCACTGTGTTCAGTCCTTGGCATGGGAGAAATATGATGATAAATAAGAAACTCTTTTGGATCTCTACATTCAAAGAATTTGCAGTCAGGTAGAAGAGCTGAGCATTCATACAGAAGTTTAAGGTTTACAAAGCACTTTATGTGTTATCTCATCTGATAGCTTGATTTTCAGAACAATCCTATTAGGAAGGTGCTATCTCTCCATTTTACAAATGAGGAAATGGAAGCTGATAGAACTTAAATGACTTTCTCAGTGTCAACATAGGAAGTATCTGAGGCAAGATTAGAATTCAGGTCTTCATGACTCCAAGTCATGAAGTCAACAGTATCCATCTAGCTGTCTCACAGTCTATCTATATTTCATTCTTGTCCTCTTGGCAAAACCTGAGAAGTACTAAGAATGTTGGGAGGCAAAGAAATTATCCCTAAGTTATCCAGGTATCTGATTATACTACCTGGAAGAGTGCCTAAGATTTGGGGACAGATCAATGGAGTGTTGCAGCATGCAATCCAATTCTCCAATGACAGTCAACTACCATCCAACACTGTGCCTCCTCCTCTCCCCTTGCCTTAGGGGTAGAAAGAGGGGAGCTTTCTGCTAATTTGTTGCATCCAGTCCAAGATATCCTCTTCAGAGATGAGAGAGTAGCTTCAGATGGGTTGGAAAAGCATTCCTTGGAAAATCTTGGCACATCCAAGTGGACTAACCATTATTGACTGGGAGGGGGAAATTAATAAGCTGGTGTTCTTTGACCTTTATGCTCCTTGAACCTTGACCAACAGGCCTCAAGACAACAGGACCTACAAGTCACCCCTGGGTTGGGGGAGAGAGAGGTCTTAGTGGAAGTGCCATTACAAGGAGGCAGTGTTCCACATTGGTTAGAGTAGGGGACTCCAAGAGTAAGCAAAATGTGAATTCATATCCCTCCTCAGATCCTTCCTAGCATACTGTATAGTCCTAGGCAAATTGCTTTCTTTTTCTCAGACTGTTTTTACATCTGTGAGAGATAATAGGAACATCAACCTCATAGAGTTGCTATGAAGATCAAATAAGGACATATATGTGAAGTATTTTGTAAACCTTAAACCAATATACAACTGTTTTCATTTTTGTTTTTATTATCATTGTTGTTATTATTTCTGGTGAACTTTCAGGGAGAGCTTGTGAAAGAACAGAGGACAGAGATGAAAATGGACAAGAATACTCAAATTGGACTTCTTAAGACTCTCTACAACAGCCCTTTTCTCACACTTTGTCTGACCCTATTTTTACCACAGGGGAAGACTTCTCTCTCTAATTTTTCTAGTTGGAGAGCTGTGCTCAGTTGAACATGGGCCAGAGGAGATAGAATGTAAGCTCCATGAGGACAGGGACTCTTGTTTCCTTGTCTTTGTATCTCTGGTACCTAGTTCAGTGACTGGTATACAGAAGATACTTAATAAATATTTGATTGGTTGGATGATTGATTCTCAGACCAGGAGCACATCTTCGGGTCCTGAAACTTTAATCCTAGAAACCCCCATGCTCTTCCACCTCCCAGCAGGGTGCTCACCTTTATCTTGTGGCAGGCAGGGAGCAGGAGTGTGAACATTGCTAGTTCTATAAGCTTGTGACATTTCATAGATGGAGAATTTGAAACCCTGTGTGATTGGGACTCAGGCAGAAGATGGGAGTGGGGGGTGGAATCTGGGGGGGTAAAAAAGAGGATGGAGCTTAGAACTATACCCAGGAACCCTAGTTATCACCCCAGTCTCTCCCTTTTATTTGTACTTCCCCTTTATTTTCTAAAGGAATCTCTCAGCCCCAACTCAAGAGGAGGAAGGGGAGGGGCCTCGCAATGCAGAATATGACCTCTCAGCTTCCCTGCCCCTGTCTCTGGGCATTGCTATTGGTGGTTGAAGGCTAAACCTCCCTGGCCAGCTTACCCTCTGATATCTAGGAGTACAGAGGTGCTGTGGTTGTCTGCCATGTGAGAGGCCCCTTTCCTCCCTCCTGCTCCCAATGGGCTCAGACTCAGCTGTCTCTCATTCTTAGTGTCCTTAGGAATAAGGCACCTGGCTGCCAAGAAGCAGCCTCAGTGAGGCGAGGGGGGCAGGGGCATGCAGGAACAATGGGCTGGAGGCTGCCGAGAGGAGAGGTGGAATGTAAGCTGTGGTCTGGCTCACCTGGGGCCCAGGTGAGGGGTATCTCTCATCCCTCCCTGGAAAGAACTCTACTCCACTGCAGGCAGTGTGGATGGATACCTGGGGGGGGGGTGCAACAGGAAGCTAAATTTCAAGAGCTGCCTTGAGCTGGTACTGCCCCTCTCCAAAACTGACCTTTTTTTGAGTTCTTCTCCTTATCTAACCTGGCCTGCCCCAGTCAAATTCCCTGAGGCCTTCTCTCTGACAGCAAGGAGGGCTGCTAATCAGTGCTCTGAGAGAGAGACATGGGTCCCTGGTCAGTTCTAGCCCTGGCATTGACCTCAGGAACACCAAGGGGATAGAGGCCAAGACTAAAGAGCTGGCAACAAGCCTAAAAATTTGCCTGTTGGGTAGAAATCTGCCTTTCTCTTTGGTTGCCTCCCTCCATGTCCTACCCATTTCTCTTTATGTTCCCTTCAGTCCTTCTACCTCTTCTGTTCCAATCTTTGTCCCTTTTTATCAAGTATCTAATTTCTCTCCCATTCATTCCAGGCCTTTGACCCTCTCCCCACCATATTTTCACTCTTGTGTGTCACATAATGTTAGTCAAGCCTAGAAAAACCCTGTTTTGACATGTCCACCTGATCTGTAGTGCTGTTGTTTGTCTGACCAAGGTGGGAAGGAGATGGTTACCATGACTCAAAGACGCTTGGGGATCTCAGGTGCTGAGCTTTGACCATTGCTTTGTCTCTTGTCTTTTCAGGAAAATGAGCATCAACCAGACCATGGAGGACAGCTGTGAATTGGACCTAGTATACGTAACGGAGAGGATCATTTCCGTCTCTTTCCCTAGCACCACCGATGAGGAGAACTTCAAGAACAACATCCGGGAGGTGGCCCAAATGCTCAAGTCCAAACATGGGGGCAATTACCTGGTGAGGGCAAGATGATCTCATCCACACCTTTGTTCATTGGACTCTGCCTGTTTTTTCTTTTGGTCATCTCTAAAGTTGGTGCCTTCTCTGCCTGCTCGTTACTTTGCGCTGCTGCCTTTCTATCCTGTGGATATTATTTCACTTTTGAAGTTAATAACTCCTGAGACTGACATCAACTATCTGTTAACTCCCTGAAGTTCCAAATCCATTATTAAGAGCCAATCTAGAGGATGGTGACAAGAATGGTGAATGGTCATGTGGAACACTTGAGTGAACTGGGGAGATTTAGTTTAGAGACTGGTAGACTGGGAGCAGGATCTGATTGCTGACTTCGAGGATGGATGCATCTGTGAGGAAGTGTGACTGAGTGGAAAGAGCAATGAATTTTAGTCAGGAGACCTAGGTTGGAGTCCCAGCTGTGGGTCCAAGGCAAGCTTCAGTCTCCTCATTTATAGCATAGGGATAAAAATACTTGTTCTACTGAGCTTTCAGGGTTGTTGAGAAGAAAGTGTCTTGTACATCTTAAGGCTATATAAATATGAATTACACCCATAAGACTTTTTCTTCGTGGTTCCAGAGAGAAGAAGGAGGATTGATATTTGTAAATTTTAGAAAGATAGATTTAAGCTCAGTTTAATGAAGTATTGCTTAATCAATAGAGTTATCTCAGAATGAAGTGGGTTACTTTCTAAAATGGTGAGCTCCCCATCTCTAGAAGTATGGAAATAAAAGTTGGATGACTAGACTTCTGCATTACAGATGATGTGGAAGGAATTCCAGACATAAGTAAAGGTTCTATTATATGTACAAGAGGTTCCTTTCTAGCTGGGAGGGCTCATGGTTCTTCTTGGTCCTTGGCCCTTCCAATTATCTGCCTGCTTTTTTGATTGTCTACCTAGAATGTGTTTCCTTTTCCATTATTGGACAGAAAAAACACTGACTCAGGAGCTCAAATACCACCTCTGATATATCCTGTATGACCTTGGCAAAGTCATCTAACTTTACATTTTGCATAATTGCACATGTATAACCTACATCAGATTGCTTATTGTCTCAGGGAGGGAAGCAGGGGGAAAAGGAGGGAAGGAAATAATTTGGAACTCAACAATAAATGAATGTTAAAAATAGTTTTTTACATGCAACTAGGAAAAATAAGATATTATTTTAAAACATTGAAAAAAGAACCTTTTAATCTTAGTTTCCTCAAGTGTAAAAATTGAACTAGAGCTCCCTCTCCCTTCTAAATCCATGATCTTATAAGATCCTGTTCAGCAAAACTGTGTCCACGTTAATAGGCCAACTCCTTGGGATTATCTCACCTGACAGCTAGGTATCCTAGCTGAGTTGAAATTAAGAAAACCTGGGGTGGCTAAGTGGTACAGTGGATAGAGCACTGGCCCTGGAGTCAGGAGTACCTGAGTTCAAATTAGGCCTCAGACATTTAATAATTACCTAGCTGTTGGCCTTGGGCAAGCCACTGAACACCATTGCCTTGCAAAAACCTAAAAAAAAAAAAGAAATTAAGAAAACCTGAGTTTGAATCCTGTCTCAGAGACTTACTGACTCTGTGATCTTGGACAAGTCACCTAGCCTCTGCTTGCCTCAGATTCCTCAGTTGTGAAATGGAGATAACAAAAGTATCTATTTTATATATCATAAGACTCAAATGAGATAGTATACATTCAGCATTTAAGACTTAAAATGCTATAAACTCTTGTTATCAGTGCTAATACTAATACTTCTTGTACTTCTGCATTAATAGCTGTGCTGTGGAAAGGTGATTGTCATGACTATGAAATGAGGCTGGGGCTTCTGGGTTCCTGTGTAGGGTTTTCTATGGGGGTGGTTAGGTGTTACAGAACTGGGTTTGTGTGAAGCTGTGAAAATGAGTGTGTCTTGGAGGTAAAGTTTTTGTGTGTGGTATTCTCCTTTCTTACTTAATATATGTCTCTGTGCATGAATGTAGTCCATACAAGGGATGTATATGTGTGAGTGTGTGTGTGTGTGTGTGTGTGTGTGTGTGTGTGAGAGAGAGAGAGAGAGAGAGAGAGAGAGAGAGAGAGAGACAGACAGAGAGACAGAGAGAGAGAGAGACAGAGAGTTAGTAGGGGAGAGAGAGAGATGACAGAGAAAGAGAGATGAGAGAAGAAGAGAGAGGGAGGGAGGGAGGGAGGGAGGGAGAGAGAGAGAGAGAGAGAGAGATCGAGATCTAGTTTGATGGAACCCGGTGGTACCCCCTTTCTCTCTGCTGTCTCTCTTCCCTAGAAGGTGGCTCAGCAGGGTGGCCCTGAATGCCATCAGACTGGAGGCCAACAAAAGTCAGGGTGCTCTGCTTCTGGACTCCCTCTCCAGTACTGGCCTTCCCCTCCCTCCTCATCCTTGGTTCTTTTTTCTTCCTGCAGCTTTTTAACCTTTCTGAGAGGAGACATGACATCACGAAGCTCCACTCCAAGGTATGTTCCCCACTGCAAGGTGAACAGGAGGCAGCAGAGGAGACCCTTTGGAAGTCTTTACATCTCCTTTGGTCTTGTCTCCTTTGAGGCTGGGGGAGGTGGTGGGTGGAGGGTCAAGGTGGGAATTGCAGAAAGATGGAGAATCCTAATCAAGAAGAAGGGACCAGAACCTGGGGCAAGGGGGAAGGGGCATGAACATGCACCAGGACAGGGCACCATAGGTAATTGGGAAAAGGGCTCTGTGAGACTCAGGCCTCCAGGCTCTTGGTGCCACAAATAAAACATCCTTTCACCCTCCACCTTAGTTCAAGACAGAAGGAGCTCAGGTGTTCCTTCTCCCAGTTATTTTAGGTCCTCTGGGGTCTCAGAGCTTATATTCAAGAAGCCTTATGGGGGGGGTAAGATTTTGGTTAGACTTCAGGACGTTGACAGACAGTTGAACCCTGCAACAGGAACCAGCTTGGATTTCCTGTTGCTTTGACTATGCCTGTACCTCCTCTGGCAAGCATCTGTGTTCTGGCCTCTCTGCCCCTTCAGCCCAGGGATCTGATTGGGATCCTGACCCACCTGTCCTGGCTCCAGGAGATGGGCCCAGTCTGCTCCTGGCCTTTCTCGGGAAGTTGCTAATGCTATGGCTAAGCACCAGCTCCCGGGCCCTGGGTGAGCCTTAGGAAGCAAGCAGGAGCTGGTCTTTCCAGATCTCCATCAGTGGTATCTTGATCACACATCCTTTTCAGTCATCTCCTCACTCATTCTCAGGGTAGGCTGGCAGGCCCTGGAGGTATTTGGAGTGGCAGGGGACCCCAGAATCGGGGAGCCAATAAGGGGGGATACGAGGTGTGGAGAAGGGAAAAGGCTGGCCAGCTATCTGTGGAGGCTTACCGGGAATGAGGAAATCAGGACTCAGGCTTCCTTGGGCCCCCACAACTAGAGCTGATTTTTCTTAGTCGGAAAGCTCTTTCTGTGTATAGTCCTATAGAGAATTACAGATTTAGAGCCAGTAGAAGCCTTAAGGATCATTTAGTTTAACTCCCTTATTTCAGAGATGAAAAAATTTGTCACATCTATAATAAGTTTCAGAGCCAGGATTTAACCTAGATCTTTTGACACTAAAGTCAATGGTCTGACTACTACAGAATGCTATTAGAAGTGAAAAGGACAAGGAAAGTTACCTCTTCATTTAACAGATGAGAAAACTGAGGGCTTGGGAGGTGAATTCACCCTTCTGTCTTTTTCATTTCTTGATTCCCAGGAGTCTCCCTCCTTCCTTCCTTCCTTCCTTCCTTCCTTCCTTCCTTCCTTCCTTCCTTCCTTCCTTCCTTCCTTCTTTCCTTCCCCTCCCTTCATCTCCCCGCCCTTCCTTCCTCCTTCATCCCTTTCTCCCTTCATCCCTTCCTTCCTTCCTTCCTTCCTTTCTCCCTTCCTTCCTTCTTCCCCCCTCCCCTAGCTATAGTAGAGATACCTATATAAGTGCATTACTGATGGCAGCTGCTGAATGATTTTGACCAAACATATCTTATACCTGTACCTCACTCTTGCCTTGTCCTCTCAGCCCCGTTGCCTAATTTTTTTTTTTCTCTCTGTGTCTTAGGTGCTGGACTTTGGTTGGCCGGACTTACACACTCCTGCCCTGGAGAAGATCTGCAGTGTCTGCAAGGCGATGGACACGTGGCTCAACGCCAACCCCCACAATGTCGTGGTCCTACACAACAAGGTCAGAGCCCCAGGGCTTGTGCACACCCCTTGTGCCTGTATTGCTATATTTCTGTCCCTGTGGTCTTGTGGGCTCCTGGATCCTGTTGTTTACCTGGGTCTGGGATTGGGTGTGAGGGGTACTCATGTATCTCTCTGTGTACAGGTGCTCTTATGTTTTGACTGTGTTTCTGTAAGCCTGTGCCTCTGTGTGTGTGTGTGTGTGTGTGTGTGTGTATGTGTCTGTGTTTCCTTCTCTGAGACATGCATGTTTATGCCTTACCCTCTGGGGCTGCTCTTCCAGGTAGGAAGAGAATGCCAGGCTGGCACCAAGTGGATCTGAGTGGGTGGCTGAAAAAATAGTGGTGGATCAATTGCCTGTTCTTTGTTTAAGACCTGAAGCGTTTTTAACCCTCTTCCCATTGAAGCTCCTTTGTTCTTTTCTGCAAACCCAAATCCCTCATTACAAAGACACCACATTTTTTTCATCAGGAACTGTTGAGTCCCTTTCTGGACTCCCTCAATCTTTCCCCAGGTGAGCATGGAAGGGGTGGGAGACAAGGAAGATAAGTTCTCCCTTTGTACACCAAGGTGTCCAAGGTCTCTCTTTATTTACCAAAATACCAGTGCTTAAATGCCTCCCCAGTCATTAATCCACTCTCACTCCTGTAGCTCTTAGTAAAATAAGGCTCTGGTGCTCAAGGACACCAGGTAATGATAGTTTACATTGCTATCACATACAACAGTCCCTAACAAGGAACCCTGTTAGGATTTTCAAGCTGTACTGGCAAATCTAGAGTAGAAATTCTTTACTGGGTTAAACTGAGGTGTGCCTGGCCTTGAGAGTGAATGCCTTTGTAATTTGGACTCTTTCAGGGAAACCGAGGCAGGACTGGAGTTGTCATTGCTGCTTACATGCACTACAGCAATATTTCTGCCAGGTAAAAGGGACCCCATGTTATTTATTGCCTAAGCTGAGAGAGCAGGGACAAAGGTGATTTCTTCTCTTCCATCTTACTGACAATGAAGATGAGATACATTTGGAGTGGCAGGGGACCCCAGAATTGGGGAGCTAACAAGGGGGATACTAGGTGTAGAGAAGGGAAAAGTCTGGCCAGCCATCTGTGGGAGCTTACCGGGAATGAGGAAGTCAGGACTCAGGCTTCCTCGGGCCCCCACAACTAGATCTGATTTGGACCTGTGGGGTCTGAAAGTCAATTAGTTTTGGCTTTTGAATTCTGGGTGGTGAGGGGAGCAATGATTTGAAGACTATAGTTAAGCTCATAGGAGGAAGGTGGAAGGAAGGAAAGTGGCCTAGGTGGTAACTAAGGATCTTCAGTTCATAGAAGGGACCTGTTGGGAAGGATTTAGAAAAGTTGGTTCTAATTCTAGGTCTCCAAAAATCTGGAGTCCATGGGCAGCCTTCCTTCTTAAAGATGGGATAGCGGGGAAGAGCTACATTAGCAAAATGGCAGGATATGGAATAAATCCATATAAATCATCAGAATTTTTATATATGATCAATAAAGCCCCAACAGCAAGGTTAATGGTGGTGAAAAGAAACCTATGAAGACAGAATTTAAGGTCAAGAGAACCCTCCAGAGAGAGAGATCATGCTACCTGTCCCCTCTTTTTCTACTTAATAAGATGCCAGTGGAAAAGTGGTGGTATTTTTTTGACACTTCCATTTCTTACTTGTAAGCAGAAGGATGGATTTAGTGACATCTGTATAGCCTGCCCACCCTGGGATTCTGATTTTATTATTCTCAGTAAACTTGACCAAACCCTGGCTTTTGAAGTTGATTTCTATTTCCCGAGACACTATCAGAATCACTCAGCAAGGCTGAAAATTTTTTCTTCCTAGAGATCTCTTTGCATTGTGGGCAGGGGGGAGAACTCCATTTTTGCTCAAGGGAGGGACCCTTCTTACCTGGAAGCCAGACAGGATGTACTCTATGAAAGTCTGCTAACTGGATTAGAAGACAGCCAGTGTAACTTTGGGCAAGTTCCATCTGTTTTCAGGGTTCATTCTCATTGGTAAAATGAAGGGATTAGGCTCTTGGAGGATCCATCTCAAGATGTTGGGCATTTCAGGGTTCAGTTTCTCCAAATGTCTCCTTTTCTGGTCTTCTCCCTACAGTGCAGACCAGGCCCTGGATCGATTCGCCATGAAGAGATTCTATGAGGACAAAGTGGTTCCTGTGGGGCAGCCATCCCAGAAGAGGTTGGTTTTGAGCTCATGTGTTTGTGTGTATTACATATGAGCTCCACTACCTCCTGGTGTGGGGCAGAATGGATTACTAGGCACATGTATGTATGTATGTATGTATGTGCCAAACTTCCATGTTTGGGCTTCAGTCTGTGGGTCCTGAAGGGAAAGCTTTTCATATGCTAATAATTCTTTCCTACTTCAGTGGCTCTATGGATGATCTCATCCAAGTTAGTAACCTATCTATGACTTCTTGTACTAAATATTCCTTCCATAACTGCCTGTAAATCTCCTATGAGGAGTCTTCTCAGTGTTTGGGGAGGGGGCATTCCTCTAGATCTGGGGTCAAAAAACTATGACCCATAGGCCTGGTTACAGAACCATAGGTTTAGAAACAGAAAGGCTTTTGGAGGTCCTTTAGACCAATCCCATCATTTTATAAATGAATACGTAGCAGAGCAAAGATTCAAATGTAGGTCCTCTGACATTAAAATCAATGCTCTTGCAACTGTACTACATAGTCTCTTATCTCCTGAAAGAGAGATACTATGGACAACTGGAGTGTTGAACCTAGAGAAGTTCAAATCAATTCCTAGTTTTGTGACCCTGAGCAAGTCATTTAACCTTTTTCTGCCTTGGTTTCCTTATCTGTAAAAAGGAGATAATAGTAGCCTTTATCACCCAGGGTCATTGTAAGGATCAAATAAGATACTACTTTTAAAATACTTTGCAAACCTTAAAGCACTATATAAATGCTATTATCAATAGATTGCATAACTCTCCATCTGTTATCTCAGTGGCATCAAACTCAATAGAAATTGATTCCTGCTAGCCTTATATTGCCTTAGAAAACCACTAACATTATATGTATTATATTTTTATTTATTCTTGTTTAACATGTCCCAACTATATTTCAGTTAGTTCTAGTGCACTCATGAGTTTGGCAGCTCACTTGGGGCTCACAGGCAGGGGAATTGGACATCTCTGTATGACTGTCAAGGCTCTAACTAGGGTGGGGTGATCAGAACTTTGACCCAGGGTTCTAAAACTCAGAAGACAATGACAACAACCTCGAACAATTGAGATGAACACTTAATGAACAAAAATAATTCAAGTGGGTATGTCTAGGAGCTTTCTTCCTCCTCTACCCCCTCTATCTATACCCCAGATATATCCTGACCTGATTTTGTATACTTTCTCCCTGGAAGCAGCTTTATGGTATCCTAGGGTGTTCTTCCTCCTCTTATTCTGTGTCCATATTCCAGCGAGTTTCTCTTTCCTTCTAAGATACTTTGTCTTGTACTATTTATTATGGGTACAAAAATGATGAGCTGTTGCTGGTGCCCAATTCTTTGTTAATAATGTGCTGCTCCCCATTCATACCTACCCATGAGTCTTTCCAATTTCTCTTAGGGTAACCTCTTGTGTTCATTTTTAGGAGACTGTATTTTAATTAAAAATGATACTTGAAACTTGTTTAGCATTTTATAATTTAAACAATTGTTTTGATATCTTTTTAAAACTATTTCCTTAATTTTCAAATATTTCCTTCTCTATTTCATTACTAGAAAACTCAATCTTATAACAAAGAATATAAAGAAAGAGGGGAAGAAAAAGTAGAACATTGAAACTAACCAACCTATCAAGTGAGTCTGAGAGGGTAGGCAATGTTCTATACTCATATTTAGTTGGTTCTTGGCCTTCATTATTTTTTTAGGTATTTTTTGCAAGGCAAATGGGGTTAAGTGGCTTGCCCAAGGCCACACAGCTAGGTAATTATTAAGTGTCTGAGGTCGGATTTGAACTTGGGTACTCCTGACTCCAGGACCAGTGCTCTATCCACTGCACCACCTAGCTGCCCCTTGGCCTTCATTATTGAAGACCAAAATGACCTATTATGTTTGAGACAAATTGCAGTGAGTCTGATTGTGGCTGATCAGCCCAATAGGATCTCAAAATGTTCTACCACAGGTCGGGCACAAAGAGTTCATGTAAACACCTGGGCTGGGTACTCTAAACTTACGGATATCATGTTTCCTTTGAGAAACAGTAAGCATTTATTAAGTCTCTATTAGATGCCAGTCATTATGCTAATCACTAAGGATACAAAGAAAAACAAAAAAACAGCCCTTACTCTCTAGGAGCCTAGTCTAAGCATGAAAACGACTGTGTACAAACAAAATAAATTGAAGATAACCAATGGAGGAAAGACAGGAGCATCAGGGAGGGAGAAAATGATTTATAATTTAAAATACCTTTGATCCTCCCAACATCTCCATGAGGGGAGGCAGGAGGCACAAAGAAGTATGTGACTTGCCTAAGATGATACAACTAATTAGAAGAGCACCAAGATTCAAACTGAGATCACCCAACTCATAGTCCAGGATTGTCTCCTACACCACAACAGAGAGGGGATGTGCTCAGGAACATGGAGAGAAAGTATATTAATATCCATGTGGACAGACTTTAGTGGTGAGATGAGCATAGATCTATAGACCTCTATCCTGATAGAAGTTTTTTCCTAACTTGTAATGGGGGGAACTAGTCTTTGGGATGAGTTCTTATTTTTGTGTTTCAGAGTACACGTGCAGGGAGAAATGCACTTGTCTTTGGTCTACCCTTCAGAAGTGATGGGGATGCATAGAACTGAGACACTCTCTCCTTCATATGTGAAGGGAATAAATTGAGAATGAGCCTAGGGGAAAAAAGGTAGAGACCATGAATTAGCCCACACTGTTGAAGTCAGAAAGAATTTTGGAGAAGTTAGATCTGGGAGCCAACCAAATGTAGTCTTCCAGGCAAGGGGTTCACTGTTTAATGGTGCCCTAATCTGCTAAGAGGTTCAGAATGCCAAGTTTCAGACCAATTTCTTTGGGGAGAATGGTATAATTAGAATAAGGCAACGATGTGACTAAAAGCTAAAGACAGAATAGGATATAATAGGATAGGAAGGGACAAAAGATGTTTTTATAACATTTTAAGGATTTTCACATGCATTATTTCATTTAAACATTATAACAAACCTATAAGATATATACTATAAAACACTGGAGTCCCTGTTTTAGAGATGAAGAAACTGAGATGAATTGACTTACATATAGTTATGTAGTTAGTAAGTGGTGGAAGGAAAATTGGAGCTGAGGTTTTCTTGATTTAATTACAGAATTCTACTCCCTATGCCATATTGTGGTTTAGAGAACAGTACTTGTGTCTTACCTCCAATCTGTTTATGGGTTCCACTGGACTCATTATAGACCTGATTTCTTCAGCAAGTTCATTGGTGTGACCTCAAAATACTGCTGAACTTTATTTTTAAGTTACACTTAATTTTAAAAAATTAACCAGCATTTATTTTCTCTCTCTTTTACCTCCTCTCTCCTTACTGAGTTTAAAAAACCCCCAAAATTCTTTTTTTTCCTTTAAAAGGTTTTTGCAAAGCAATGGGGTTAAGTGGCTTGACCAAGGCCACACAGCTAGGTAATTATTAAGTGTCTGAGGCTGGATTTGAACTGAGGTCCTCCTGACTCCAGGGCCAGTGCTTTATCCACTGTGCCACCTAGCTGCCCCTAACCCCAATTTTTCTTTTAGGTTTTTGCAAGGCAAATGGGGTTAAGTGGCTTGCCCAAGGCCACAAAGCTAGGTAATTATTAAGTGTCTGAGACCGGATTTGAACCTAGGTACTCCTGACTCCAGGGCCTGTGCTTTATCCACTACACCACCTAGCCGCCCTAACCCAAATTTCTTAACAAATATGCACAGTCAAACAAAACCCATTCCCATATTGACTATGTTAAAAAATGAATGTCTCATTCTACATCTTGATTTCTTTTCCTCTTTGTCAGGCTTCATCATTGGTTCTCTGGAATTAAGATTGGCCATTTCATGGATCAGAATTCTTAAGTCTTTAAGGGTTCTTTTTGACCATGTTATTACATGCATTCTTTTCCTGGTTCTTCTTACTTCTCTCTACAACTGGTGAATGTTCATTCAATGTCAGGCAGAACTTCCGGCCCTAAATCCTCCAGCTTAACCTATTAACTTAGCCTTCTTATCTAGGAAAAAAAAGACAGTGCATTTTAATGGTAAGGGCATTGGATTTGGAGTCTAGTAGTTCCAAACTTGAATCCCACCTCTGCTATGAACTATCCTGAGTAACTCATTTAGTTTTTCTGGGTCTCAATTTCATCTCCTATATAATGGGAATAATGATACCTGTGTTACATCCACCTGGAAGGATTATTATTATTATTACAAAGGTAATGTATGCAAAGCTCTTTGAAAACCTGAAAGTACCATATAAATGACAACTAATTATATCATTAACTAATCTCAGCTTCTTCAGAACTAAAATGGAGAATTGAACTGGTAGGCAGGGCTAATGAAGCAGTTTCAGGACCAGCCCTTTCTACCATGGGGATAACTAAAAAGGAATAATGGCAGTAGTAGACAAGGCTAGTATGCCTTTGGCGATGTGGGTTGGGAACAGGGAAGCTCTATTTTTTTTTTGAGCAAAGATTCTGGCAAAAAGCCACCAAGATAACAGCTGCAGATCAAAGAACAGTCTTCACATTGCTCAGTGTAGAGGGGGCTGGGTATGTAATCTGGTCATTTCTTTTTTGTCCTTAGAAGTTTCAATGCAGTCCTTGAATCAAAGGACAGAGCAATAAGCAAAATGTTGGGTAATGATATGGTTTGGGGGCATCATGGGGAATGATCAGATTCCACTGATGCCTCACAATCATACATCCAGGGGATTCCTCTGTAGAAATCACATGTAACTTATACTTGGTGGTGAAGTGTGAGAAAAATTCTGAGTGGTTTCAATTTGGAAGATGAGCTCTGAGCTAGTTACTAGCTGTGGGCAACCTTGGCAGAGACTTTGGGCAAGTCTTTCAATTTTTCTTTTAGTTATCTAGGTGGTACAGAGTGGTTGGCCTGGAATCAAAGAGACTTGAGTTCAAATTTAACCTTTAGATGCTTCCTAACTGGGTGACCTGATATTTGTCTCAGATTCTCAATTATAAAATGAGGATAATAAAAGCACCATCTCCTCATCTTATCTGAGGAGAAAATGAAAAAGTATTTGCCAAGTGTTTTGCAATCCTTAAAGCTCTTTATAACTATTCCCTGTTATTCTTTGAACCTCTATTTTCTCATTTGTAAAATGCAGGAAATAATCTTTACATTGCTTGTGCCACAGAGTTTTTGAGAAGACTTGATGAAATCATATCTATCAAGTGCATTGTAACTGGGAAACACTATATGAATATGTATTTGTTATTTATGTATATCTTCTTATTCACAGATGCTTTTATGTATGTTTATATCTGCTTACCTGTCTATTTATGACTGATGATAAAAACATACCTTCATCTACTTAATATATATATATATATAATATATATATATATATATATATATAATACATCTACACATTACTTTCCTGTCATTTCTATCTCTTCAAGGTCTCTGATTCTGTGGTTCTACTGTGAATAAAGAGAGAAGTATTGCCCAAGGAGAGCCTTTACCCATGGCTCCCCTGTCTGTCCCCTCCAGGGCTCATTGTCCCCTTGTACACACACATATCCTGTTGGCACGATCTGGGGTCTTGATAGGGATCCAGCCACTCTGGGTTTCCTGTCAGCTGGGTGGGCGAAGGGCAGAGAAAGGAGACTGAATAGGGAAGACTGGTGCCCATCAGATTACCCTGGCTTAGTAGCCAAAGGCAGCCACACCTAGGTGCCCCTTCTGTGTGTATTTGAATCCTTGAAACAGTTCAGTGAAGTAGCCTGTGAACAGAGGAAGAGTAATGATCTTGGTCACAAGTTCAGATACCACTAAGATGGTAGACTTCCTATTCATTCATTCAATAAATATTTATTTATTTATTACCCAATTAGGGTAAAGTTTTGCAGTCACGTCACCATATCAGGAAATGTTCTGATCATCTTCACTTGAAGGCTTTCTGACTAATAGAAAAAAAATGACAAGAGGATGACCAGTAATAGGCAGAATATTGCAGATGCTCTTCTGGGTCATATTGCCCAAGAAAAACTATATATAGAATTATGACTACAATGTAAGCCATATTACCAGTGAGTAGAATAATAAAATGTAATGTTTTAAAGCTGATTGTGGCCTAGTGGCTATGGGTAGACACATCTACTCTAGAATGATACACTATGATGCTTGGCTTTTAGACTTTTTCTCTTTGCCTTCCCCCCCAATCCTTCCCAACTTTGTGTGGTCCTCTCCTAGCCTCAGTTTCCCTTCTATGACTAGACAGATTAGAGGTGATACTGAACTTCTTACTCTAAGAGATGTTGAAGAAAAACTTTAAATTACATTGAAAGAACTAGGAATATTTAATGGAGAGAAGAGGAGGCTTGACAGGGCAAGTTTATGCCCCGTTGTTCCTCTAGTAGAGAAATTCTATGAAGAATTGGAGAGCTTTCAGATCAAATCAACATATACTCTGATACTTGGTGCCTTCATTGCAAGGATGGGAAAAGATGAGGATGGAGATAAATATATGGGAAAGTGTGGTTCTGAAGACTTGTAGATTGGTCAGAAAACTCATCCGTTTCTTATCTACACTTAAAAAAAGAAGACACTTTTAGAAGACACTGGGCAAGGTAAGCATCAAATAACATCACTAGGAATGAACTTGATTTCATTTTCATAGATAGGAAAAGACTTTTTATTGATGTGGGAGCTATCCCAGAGTTGGCTGTCTGTTCACAGTCAGACCAGCAGGTCTTCAGAGCTAAGATTAGAATTTATAATAAACAAGAAGAAAGAATAATAATGAGAAAAAGATATGCATATAATTTAGAAAATTTAACCCTCAATTATTTAAACAAACTAGTAAAAATAAAAAATGGGAAAGGACATCAGATATAACAATGACATTGAAAATAACATTGACATTGATAACTTTATCCAGAAGTTAATTGCTATAACAAAGAGACCAAAAGAACCCCAGCAAGCACCTTAGTCAGCAAACATTTAACTTACTTGCCAAATGGAGAGAGATGTCTGCCAAAGGCAACATTGGGCTAAAATATAAGCTTCTCTGTAGAAATCTTATGAAGAAGAATGATGTATGCTTATGAACAATATCATTCTATAAAGCAGAGACACAGCAGAGGGTGGACTAATTTGAAGAAAACTTGGCAAGATGTTCAACTAAACAAAGTCATTCCAAAGGTATTCAAAGATGAAATTAAAAAGAAAACAACAAAGAGAAGAAAAATGGAAAAGGCTTACAAAAACCATTTCAACAAACTGTTTATTCCATCAAGACTCATGGAACCACTGTACTTGGACCCTAACATTACATTCTTTCAAGTGCTTATAGAGGAGGTAGAAATCACCTTAAAGCACAAAAATGGGAAAAAACATCTGGATTAAATATATATATATATATATATATATATATATATATATATATATATATATATATATATATATATAAGATCTATTCTAGTTGTGATACAATTGTGAGGTGTTTGATGGACAATACAAGGTATCTTAAGGAGGGGAAGATATAGAAGATGTGAAAAAACCTCAGCCTTGTTAATAAACTAAATTACTCATTTCTATGCTTTATATCTGTACAAAGTTTTTATGAGCGTCAACTAAATGAATCAAGGTAATCTTTTATGAATGTAAGACCAAGCAACAGGCAAAGCTTTGCAAGTTATCCATAAGAGATCCTTATCTCACAACTGACTGAAAGATGTAGGGAAAAGAAGCTCTTATTGTGCTTAATGCTTTTTGATTAGGAAAAAAACATTTGATCCTAGAACAAAATGGTACTTTATGGTACTCTTTTACATCAAGATGTCCTTCATCCATATTTTAAGATTATTCTGGATTCCTTGGAAGATGTTTCAACAGATAACTCTATTCAATAGGTCTCTGATAAATATTAGGTAAGACATGAAAAACTGGGAGAGGTATGCTCACCAAAAATATATATCCCTGTATTATAGGAGATTTAGTACAGAGCACAGTGGGCAGGAATTCCATGTAGATAGTGAGGTCCTTTAGATGCTCATGTTTGAAGATGACATTGGATTATATGAAACCTCAAGATTTGAAAGAGCCTCCAAGAAAAGATCTGTAATCATTTAAAAAACTTGACCTGTCCATCAGCATAGGAAAGCTCAAATGAATGAAAAATGACTATTGCTTATATTTTAATATGCATCTGAATGGACAACCCATAGAACTTTTCAACAGTGACCTTGGCCAGAGTTGTAAAGGAGAGGAGAGAGGTCTAAATTGGGAAATTGCAGAAACACTTTTACTGATTCCAAAGTTTCCATAACAGTAAAGGTCTGTCTTTTCAATGAAAATATTTACCAATACTGCTATTTGGCAGCAAGACTTGCATCACCGCTTACTCCAAAGAACTAAAATATTAGGGAAATGGAAAGGTTGATGCAGGAGCAGATGAGGAACTTCAAAGAACAGGAGGACATAATAGAAATGTACAGAAAGAGTAGATAGATTTGACAGAAAGAAAAGGTGTATTTGACTCATGTTGATACTGAGGGATAAGGTATAATAGATTTTTCTTCTTATTTCAATTCTTTGTATATATCTTTAGATTTTAAGTGTTTTTCTTATAAACAGCATGTTGTTGATTTTGATTTCTAATCCATTCTGCTAATGTCTTCTACTTTACCCCATTCACATTCACAATTATGTTAATAGATTGTTTATTTCCATCCATTCTATTTTTTGGAAGGTAATGGGATTAAATGACTTGCCCAAGATCACACTGCTAGGTAATTATCAAGTGTCTGAGCTAAGATTTGAACTCAGGCCCGTGTTCTATCCACTGCACCATCTAGCTTCCTCTTTCCATTCTATTCTTGAATACTTTTCTTTTTCTTTAATTCTTTTTCCTTGTATAAGGTATTACTCCTTCCCCCTCTTTTAACCTTTTATTTATTATGAACTTTCTAAGTTAAAGATTTGTTTTGCTTATGACTTATCTCTCCCTGAATATACCTTCCCACTTACATTGCCCTTTATTGTTCATATTATTATTATTTGTATTACTTAACTTTTACTTTATAAGAAACTGATCAATAATTGAAGTAATATGTAAAAATATGTAATATAAAAAACAAAGTGCATCAATTAAACTTAAAGTGACATACACAAAAAAGAATAAAGGATAAGAGGATATCCAGAGTGCTTCTTGATGTCAAAAGAAAGTGAGAAAAACCTCCATCATATTAGATAGTTCTGCTGTGGTGAAATTTCAGGAAGACCAGAATAAGAATCCCATGGGATAGGGAGACATGAAATTTGAATTGTTGGAGAGAACACCCCTCCAACAAGGGATGGACTTATATACATTGAATCAATGAGATCATAGATTCATTTGAGTGTTTGAATATTTATAAGGAAAAACTTGCTAAGAATTAGAGTTATCTAAATAAAATTGAGATCCCTGTGAGCCAATGAGCACTGGAGAGGGAAAGTACTTAGACAAAGTACATAGTACTTTGGCAAAGGTATGACTATTTGTGAAGGCTGTTACAGAGGGTATTATAGCCTTGGGTGGAGGACTGTATTATGACCTCCAAAGTTCTTTCCAAGTCTGGTAGAACAACTTCCTGTGACCCTGTTATCCCTTTCCCTTCATTGCTAGATATTTAGATATACTTTTATTTGCTCATTACCCTCTTCCTTTTACAATCTACATTCTTCTCTAATACTCCTATTATTGATCTCTCAGAAATCACTAGCAGCATACTGATGACTGAATTCAGTCCTTATTTTCTTTGACTTTTTTTAGTCTTTTATCTCTTGACAATACCTTCTTTAGGTTTTTTGATTTTTCCTTGGTTTCTATGAAACTATTCTTGGCTGTCCTCCTAACTCATTGACTCTGTTTCATTCATTGTTTTTTTCTCTTTCCAACTTCCCAGTATGAATGTATTTAAGAGGATAGATCTTTCTTTGTTGTTTCTTTTTATTCTTGAGGTATAGATTTAAAGCTGGAAGGGAGTGCAGAGGCCATCTTACCTAACCCCCTTATTTTAAAGATAAACCGAGGCCTCAAGTGTCATTCAAAGTCATATAGACTGAGGTATGAACCTAGTTTCTCTAGCTCCAGAGTCAGTTCCTTTTCAATTATACCATTCTGGCTGTTGTTGTTACCTCTGTGAAAACAACTAAAAAAGTTGTACATGAAATTATAACTTTTCTCCAGAATACATTTAAGATCCTCTACGATGTGTCCCTCGCCTACCTTTCTAGCCTACTTTACATTGTCTTTTGCTCATTTTCATGTTCCAACCCAACTGAAATATTTTCTGTTCACTCGTCTCATCCTGTCCTTTCCTTTTTCCAAGCCACTCTATCCTCCATGTTTGAAATGATTTTTCTCTACCCTATCTAGGTGCATAGGCTCTAGAGTTAGAATTGTGATTCAGTTGTTTTTCAGTTGTGTTTGACTTTCCATGACCCCATTTGGGGTTTCCTTGGCAAAGGTATTGATGTAGTTTACTATTTCCTTCTCCAGTTTATTTTACAGATGAAGAAACTGAGACAATTAGGATTGTGATTTGTCTAGTGTCACAAACTAGTAAGTGTTTGAAGCTGGATTTGAATTCAGGAAGATGAATTTGCTTGATTTGAATTTGCTTTGAATTTGTCCAGTGATCTATCCTAACTTCTCAAGTTAGAGGAATCTTCAGAATTATTTAGCTTAATTAACACTTTCAATTTTTTTAGATAAGGAAAGTGAGGCACATAGAGGTCAGATATTTTGAATCCTAGGTTATACAACCAATAAACAGGATTTCTGGGGTCTACAGGCGCCCCCAATGAAGCTTAGCCTCAGCTCTAAGTGATCTCTCCCTACCTTCCTGAAAATCCATTACCATTCATTAGTTGCCCTCTCCCATAATTTCCAGTGTGAAATTGTAGGATTCATTTCAGAGTACAAGATTTTGAAGATAGTGTGGCAGGGCCGTAGCTAGTATACAGAAGTCTTTCTGTAAATTTGATGATTTGAACTGAATAGTAAATAGTGACACAGGGAAAGAATTCAGGATAGACCACGAGGGGGCACTGGAGGTCTCTTTGTGAGTATAGTGAAAGAGGATGGGTTAGTGACTGCTTTGGACTGGCCTTGCCACCCTATATGGTCTTCTTGATCCTATCCCTATTTCTAGACTGTGGAATTCTTCTTTTAGGTCAGATAGTCAAAGTTCTTAAAGATCTCTAGGGAAGCCACATCCTCTCTTGCTAACCCCTACTGTAACCTTCAGTCAGGAAGTTCTATTCAGTGACTCATCTCAAGCCCCATTTTCTTATGTTGCATCCTATCCCCTCTTCCTCTGTTCTCTCTCTCTCTCTCTCTGTGTGTCTGTGTGTGTGTGTGTGTGTGTGTGTGTGTGTAATGTAGTGTTATTGGCCATCAGAGATTTCCATTAAACACTTCTACCCTCCATCTTTTGCTCTTCAGATAGAATCATCCTCTTGCCTAGAGCCATAATTAGACTTGGAAAACATCGGCTTTATCTCACCTCACTGTTCTCCTAGGGGGAAGGCTGGGGAATGAAGGATGTACTTTTTTCAAGGGTGATCACTATTGCCACACTGAGCTTCTCTTTGATTGCTTATATTACCATAAAGTTCGATTGCTAATAAATCCAGTGTCCCTTTGCCACCATATTCTTCTGTGAGGTTTTCCTGCTTCTAGAAGACAAGGACTGGACTCTCTGGGTGATATTGTCCTTTGTCATTCTGTCCTTTGTGCTGCCATTTTCCCTGTCTCTCAGGAGCAAACATACTTAGCTATGACTTTCTCAACTTTTTAAAAAAATATTTCCTCCATTGACTAATTCTATAACCTACAGTCATAGAAAACCCTCTTGCCCTATTTCTTACATGATTGAGGACTGAGGGGGGAAATAGATTGAATCGTCCTCTGAGTAATTCTTCCCAAGAAAGACCATGCTGAAGGGTTGATGTCTACCTCTTGCAGGTACGTCCATTACTTCAGTGGACTGCTTTCCGGTTCCATCAAAATGAACAACAAGCCTTTGTTCCTACACCATGTCATTATGCACGGTATTCCCAACTTTGAATCCAAAGGAGGTCAGTGGCTGATAGGTTTCAATCTCTCCACTTTTCCAATTGCCTCAGTTTCTCCAGCTCCTTCTTTCCTTCCTTCCTTCCTTCTTCCTCATTCTGCCCTCTCTTCTACCTATGCCTTTTCTCTTCTTCTTGTTCCTCTGTTTTCTTTCCCATAATGTTTTTGTTTCATCTTCTATCTATTGAATATCCTTATCTATTGTTTGTTGTTTTTTTTTTTTTAGGTTGCCGACCTTTCCTCAGGATCTACCAAGCCATGCAACCTGTCTACACTTCTGGAATCTAGTATGTATTTCTTCTCAGAAATGAGTGTCTTCCCTGTCACTACTAGAAAGGGCCAAGAAGCTATACCTTCTCATCACTAAAGTGCTATATACTAAAAGGACCTGAAAAAGATAGTGTACTTTATACATGAATCTGTACTTTTCTTTCTCACTCATCTGGCTTTAGTGAACATCAGTACTGTAGATCTAAATCTATGTGTTCTCCCAACCACATAGGATGTTGGGAAGTCTTTGTTCTTGTCCTAAATTTATTTCTCTTTCTTTCTCTCTCTTCTCTCTGTCTCTCTGCCTCTCTCCATCTCTCTACTTTTCTCTTTCCATCTATCTCTTTCTCCATCTCTCTTCACAGTAATGTCCAAGGAGACAGCCAGACCAGCATCTGTATCACCATTGAACCTGGATTGCTTCTGAAGGGAGACATCTTGGTAAGGATGCTTCCTTTTTTAGAGATAATCCCTCTGTCCTGCATATCCTTCTCTTCCTACTGTTGCTACTCCTGCTCCTGCCTCTTCAGAGGTCATAGAGAACTGCAACAACCAGTGAGAACCACAGACTCCATAGGTGGACATTGTTTCTTTGTAGGTGCAGTCCTTTTCTCTTGACCTAGAGGCAGGACAGTAAAGTAGAAAGAAACTTGAACGAGAAATCAAGAGATCCAGGCAATAGTTCAGATTTTTCTCCTGAGATGTGAATTGAGAGGATGTATGGCTTGGTGGCTAGAGAATTAATTGGCTTTGGAACCATAAAGACCTGGATTCAAACTGTGCCTTTGAACCCCTAAATAAGTCACCTGACCTCTTGGTGTCCAAGGCAATGCTTTTGTTTTGTTTATAAAGGTTTTATTTATTTTGAGTTTTACAATTTTTCCCCTGATCTTACTTCCTTCCCCCCACCCCCCACAGAAGGCAATTTGTCAGTCTTTACATTGCTTCAAGGCAATGTTTTTTAAGTCTTCAAATGGCAGAGAAGATTCCATTTGCATTAATTAGAGGTAGTTTCTTACTCAGCACTTCTAGAAGGAAATGACAGGTACAATCTAAAATACAAAAAGTTGCTTGTTGAAATTGTAGAAATAACCATATGCTTGAGCAAGTCATTTAACCTGGTTTAGCCTTTGTATAATGGGAATAACAGCTGCCATACTTATTCTACTGGATTATGATTATTATGGTGCTTAAAAGTAGTTTGGAAAGTTAGATATTATACAAATATAAAAGTAATATATTTGTTTCTTGTCTGGAGAGAATATAACTTCTAGCTCTATGTCCTAATATCATAAAGAACAAAATCCCTCCTTATCACCTTGTCATTGAGCATTTTCTACAGAAGATTATAGAATCATAGATTAAGACATGAAAAGGACCTTAGAAGCTATTTAGTCCATTTCTCTAATTTTGCAGCTTAGGAAACTGAGGCCTCCAACTCCAAAGCCAGCAATGTTTTTTACTGCATCATAGTGTAATTTCTATATTAATTAAAGAATAAGTTTCTATTTTTTACAATTTAAACCCATCCCAGACTCTGCTGAAGCCTCTTAAAATGGTCCATTTTTTTGTTAACCTTGTTGGCTGAAAGAATACCTGTAGGGTGAGGAGACCTCTAAGAGATTTTTGTCTGGTGGTGGTGAGATTTTCCTCCCTGAAACTAGAGATAAATTCTGAAATCTGTGGGTACTGGCTGGCGCTCTCTCTCATTCCCCTCCCCCAAGGTGGTCTTCAAGTTTCAGTGAGCCTGACCAGTGTCCCCTCCCTGTTTCTGGCCCAGTTGAAATGTTATCACAAAAAGTTTCGAAGCCCAGCCCGGGATGTTATCTTCCGAGTTCAATTCCACACCTGTGCCATCCATGATCTGGCTGTTGTCTTTGGGAAGGAGGACCTAGATGAAGCCTTCAAAGGTAGGGCTCTTGAGAGTGGGGCATGGAAGAAGGGATGGAAAGACAGTTTGAGATGGAGCTCCTTCCTTTTCTAGCAAATGGTTCTCTAGTGACATTTTCCCAATTCACTCCATTCCTCCTCTCCTATTGTGTCTTTTCTTCATTGCCCTCCTTTTCTCTCCCCCTTTGGGACTTCTAACTTTCAGGTGTAGGACATTGGATCCCCATTCACTATTTCAATCCCTTGACTCCCCCCCTTCCATCCTCCCCTATGCCTATCCCTTCACTATCTGGAATGAAACCCTTAGCTGAATGGGACTGGTGCCAGGGAGAGCAGGGAGGAGAGCTGGGGAGGATGGTGGAAAGGCTCATGATTCAGTCTAGAAAGGGGGAGTGATCTCAAGAGTGTGCTGGAACCTATTGGTAAATTTTCACTGTGAGCATGTACACTTCAGAAATCTGCACTTACTATAAATCAGGACGATTTAATGTTTTGTGAATCTTCAAATCTTAAAAAGGTGATGGAGAAAATATGAATAACATAGTTTAACCTTAAAAGCATGTAGTGGATTCATACTTTTTTTTTTAGAGAGAGTCAGCTGCTCAATATTTACCGGCACACCCCAAGGTGATCCCCATTAATGTCTTCTGGACCACATATGTTGAAAATGATGTGTCTGTGCTGAAGTCAGGGGCTAGGAATTCTCAGAATCTTTTCTGGGAGCTGATGGAAGACTTCTTTTCTTTCTCTTTTTTTTCAGATGATCGGTTTCCAGAATATGGCAAAGTAGAGTTTGTATTTTCTTATGGCCCTGAAAAAATTCAAGGTATAATCTCCTTTTATTTTCTACCCTATCTATACCTCCTCTGTGCTGCTCCCTAACCTTGGCCCATAACTCAATATTGATCCTTCATTCAAAAATTAGAAAGCAGATAAATATTTGGGCATCTGAGTGAAGTCCAGCTATACTGAATGAAAATCAATGACTGAACTGTGGGAAAAATAGTACAAAAGGAGATAAGATGAATTAGAAATTATTCTGGTTTAACCCCCTTATCTCACAGTTCCTGGCACTCTTAATAAATGTTTGTGAGACCCAGAAGATCTAAGATATCAACCCAAGATTCCTGACTCCTCATCTAGGATACTTCCCACCACCCCATGAAACTGGTATTGGAGTAGTTAACTAGTATAGGAACCAATAAGTTATTCTCTACAGTTATCAGCCTTGGTCAGAATCCTGTGTCCATCTCTAGGTTCCACAGATAAAGAAGGCTGTAGATAGAGGGTAGAGAAAAGGCATGAAGATGTTAGAAGGACAAAGGAGTAATATTCGTGAGAAGAGAGTAAAGGAACTTGAATGATTTAACCTAAAGATGAGAAGCTCGGTTAAATAATAGGCTTTAATAGAGTTGCTAGACAGAAGCTGGTGACCTGATAGTCTCAGCTCATGGAAGAAAGAAAAGAAGATGGTCTAGGTTGAAGAAAGGATTTAGGAGAGTTTGAAGGACATCAAAGGTGACTAAGCTTTAGTAGACATGACTGATTGAAATTGAGTTGTCTTTCTTTGTGGAAATATTTTTGGACTGGGAGAGCCTTCTGTTGATTTGGACTGAGGGAACAACCTAATAAGGGAGGGGATGAGTGAGATGAGCGTTAGAAAATCCAAGGGCATTTAGACTTCCCTGATTCTTATAGGGGTTCTTAATGTGGGACTCACAAAGTTGTTTTAAAAGATATTTTGATAATTATTTCAATTTAAGTAGATTTCTTTTGTAATTATATGTATTTTATTTTATGCATCTAAAAAATTATTCTTAGAAGAGATCCATAAGTTTCCTTCACACTGCCAAAGGTTGAAAGCCTCTGTTCTAGACTGACCATAGGTCAGTTAAATTTAGCATTTCTTGAGAACTTTCTGCATACATGGGCCAGCATATTTTTCTCACAGTCTTTGACCCCAGTCAGGATGAATCTTCTTAAACCCATTTTTCCTATTTCCAGTGGGAGACCATTATATTCTTCTGGCATTTTCATGATTGTTTTAGAAGAGGGAGCATGGGATGGAGTAATTCAGAAGGCTAGAGAGTTACCTACAAGGAAGTTTCCAATTTTCTAAGGGCTTCATTTTCTAGGCCCTGTTTTATGACCTGGACATAAGCCTTATTAGTAGCATTAGGTCCCAGACTCTGGGGTTCCTTGATCAGCTTGGCTATTGACCCTTGGATGGGCCCCTGACCCAACCTATACCTCATTTTCCTTCTTTGTGGTCTCAAGATAATGTGAAATTGCTTAGAGACTTTTTTTTAGGGGAATAATAATGTTATCTTCTTTTTTCTAATGTTAACTTCTTCCTACTTCCCTTTCCTCCAACCACCCAGGAATGGAACATCTGGAGAATGGACCAAGTGTGTCTGTGGACTACAACACCTCTGACCCTCTCATCCGCTGGGACTCCTATGACAATTTCAACATGCATCGTGAGGACAGCATGGAAGGTAGGTGGACTTGGGACTGCTTCCCTGCGTCCTTTCCAAGGGTCAGTCTGCTGAAGCAGGTTTGTGATGTAGTCTAAACTGGTGGAAAATAAATTCTTTAGAAAACATAGGTAACCTGGATTACATTGCTTTCTATTAATTTTGGATATCACTTGACAAATTCATGTAGAACAATTTCTGCCTTTTCCACAGTATTTGGTGAAACTCAAAATATGCATTCAGTACCCTCATCTGCTATCTTCCTTCTTCCTCAACCCTATGGTTCATAAAACAATAGGAGGCTATGTAATTAGCTGAAAATGGAGCTACATTTAGAATTAGAATGATCTTGGTTCAAATTCTGTTTAGACATCTACATAGTCAATATGACCTTGGGCAAGTCATTGAACTACTTGAATATACTCATCTGAAAAATTGACTTATTATAGCACCCACCTTGCAAGGTTGTTGGAAGGATCATGCAAAATAATATAATATAGACCTCTTCAGATCTTAACACTCTAAATGTTTTCTATTGCTATTATAAAATACTAGATTGAAAGTGGAGGACATAACTTCATGGCTTTGTTACTTCTGTATTTTGGTCTTTCTTGTCAAGGAGAATAAATATTTGGTCTTGAAAATTACAGAAAAGAAGTTACTAATAGATAATTGATATTTAACATAAATAGGGAAATGTAATAAAAGTTATGGCTGCCTTTAGTTTCAAAACTAGGCCCCCAAAACCGTATGTGAAAAAAATTGACCAATGAGATTGCTGAACTACTGTTGGTGATCTTTGAAAAATCATGGAGAATAGAATTGCTGCTACAGAATTGGAGAAAGGCAAATATTATCTCAGTTTTCTTTTTGAAAAGGAAAAAAGATGAATCTGAAAACTATAGGCCAATGCATTTGATTTTAATTCCTGATAAAATTCCATTATTATTAAAGGGGTGGTTATTAGATATCTGGAAAAGGAAAGAGTGATCAGAGCATGGTTTCCTCTGAAACAGAACCCGCCATCATTTTCTTTTTTTGACAGTCATTAGACTGATAACTTAGAAAAATGGCATGGAATTAATTAACTTATTTTTTTTTGGAAAAAATGAAAAGTATTAGCAAAGATTCTCATGTACATGTGTGAGTGAGATGGAGGGAGATGTGGGCTAGATAATGGTATGTTTAGCAGATTCACCTGTTTGAATAGCCTAACCCAATGAGTCAGTGATGACTCAATGTGAATTTGGAGAGTAGTTACTAGGCAAGGTCTCCAGACATCTATTCTTAGTCCTATGATATCCAAGGCATTTTAAAAATCAATGACTTAAATAATTATTAAATTTGCTGATGACCCAAGGCCAGGAGAGATGTGAGGATTTTGTCCTTTCTTGAAGAAGACCATAATATTGGATGATAGAATCAGGATCCCAAAAGATCTTGACAGACTAGAACATTGGGCCAAATCTAATGAGATAAAATTTAATATGGATAAGTGTAAATTTAATATGGATTTAAAAAACCCAAATTAATAATAAGAAATGGGGGTATCAAGCCTAGGTAATAGTTTCTCTGAAAACAATTGGAAGAGGGAATGGCTGAGTACAATATAACAACCAGAAAAGGTAATGTATTCATAGGCATAGTATCCAGGAATGAAATGGTCCTGCTCTTTTTGGCCCTGACCAAACCACAGTTAGGTTTTACATTTTTGGAAAAGTATTGATAAACTTTCAGATTAAAAGTAACTGGGAATTTTTAGACTAAAAAATAGCTGGTTTAAAAGGGACATGATTGCTGTTTTCAAGTGTTTGAAAGGCTTTCTTCCTGGGAGAGTGATTGGATTTGTTCTTGCAATGGTTGGAATTTTCCATCAGCCAGATCTAGACTTGATATAAGACTGAGAGCAGGCGAGCACTCTGACCCTTGGATGCTTTCTATTGGTTCCATACCTATATTTTTCCTGAATGGGGACTGCTTTTCTAGGTCTCTGCTTATTTTCAGAAAATTCTTAGATAGATATAGCTGATAGCAGCTCTTGGGACAAATTTTCATTGGATTCCTGAAACAAGGAAGAGAAAAGGGATGAGGATTGAGGGGAGGGGAATAGAAAATAATAAAGAAGATGGAATGAAAAGCAGAAAATCAGGGAATAGTCAGAAAGTTCAGGTGGACTGAGAGGAAGGAGGAAAGAGAGATAGATAGCTGGGGAATGAAAAAAAGATGCTAGAGGGGTCTAAGAGGAAAGCCAAGAGACCCAGAGAGGGAGAAAAGATTGGAGGAAGTTCTACTAGAATCTTCTGACCTGCTTCACACACCCTGGCTCTCCTGTCCCTCTTGCTCATAACATCTGGGGATGAAGAAGAGGGAAGGTAGAAGAGAACAGATGGAGTCCTTTGGCTCCTGTAATACTATGCAGAAGGGGACAGAGAATCTCCTGTCTAGGGATATAGAATCTGGCTCAGTGCCCAAGAAGAGAAGTCAGCCATCTAATTGGAGAGGAGGGTGGGGATGGTATCTCATCTCTTCTCTCTTTTGGTTAGGCGCAGGGTGGGGCTGGCCTGGATGGTGTAAGGAGGTTTGTAAAACTCTACAACTCCATAAGAGGAGACATACCCCTCCTCTTTGTTCCACTGTCTATTCTTCATTTAGGGCATGGAAAATCGGTCGCTCTTGAGAGATTCTGAATTCCTATCAGGGGCAGAAAAAAACAAGAGGCTTGAGGTTACTCCCAGGGACAGGTGGTGGTGAGTGGGATCAAAAGTAGTGAGCATGGTTCCAATCCCCATTACTCATAGGATCATGGAATTAGAACTGGGGGAAAAAATTGGAGACCAGTGTCAGTTTTTTTTTTTTTTTAAAGTTGAGCAAACTGAAAAAGTTTTAAGTTTTTTGCCCAGGATCATGAAACTGGTATGAGAAACACGTTTCATATTCGGGGTTTTCTGGTTCCAAGTTTAGTTACTCTATTCACCACATCTCAGAGACCGCTGTTTAGCCTTCAGTCTTTTCCCTTGCTGCCTCCACTCTTAAGTCTAGAATCCTTGGGTTAAAATTCATTCTTTAATTCCTTAACTCTGAGGATCCCAGGACGTTAAGAGGCTACTTGTGTTAATCTCATTTTTCTTGGGGTTGGCAATTCCTTCTTATCCTTTGCCTATATTTCCTTCTATATGGGTAGAAATAAAGTTGACATAGAAGAGGAAGAGGGGAAGGGCAGGACATGGCAGGGATTAGGGGTAGAGTTCAGGAAAAAGAACAGGAACATTGGATGAAAGTAGAACTTGGTCATAGACACATGAGTTTTGGTAGACTATAAAATAAGGGAGAAGTGTCTGCTTTGACCCTTCTCTGTGGTGCTCAAGGAACAAGAAGGCAGGATTACCTTACCATACTGGCCTGAACCAAAAGGCCCATCCTCTTTCATTTGAGAGATGAGGAAATTAAAACTCAGACAGGTTTAATCATTTGATTGAAGTTACCCAAGTAGCAAGCTGAAGCCTTAGGCCTCACAGCTCTACCCTATGACTTTCCCTGTCTTTTCCCCATAGCATAGTTTTCCCATCTAAGGATCAGATAGGCTTCTGCTCAGAGGTGATTTGTAGCAGAAATTTTGGATATTACAGTGGTGAGAAAGAACAAGTCACTTAATGGTCCCAGTACTCCAAAAAAGTGGTAGGTACTGATCGCTATTGGTAGAGAGGCTATTTTCTCATCTGGAGTTTTCTGTTCTAGAGCTGGTAGAGTATTGCCTCAATCAGATTCAAACATGATTTATTTACAAGTTATTTTATTTATTTATTTAAATCTATTTAAATATTTAAAAAAACAATTTATTTGCAATATTTAAAAATACAATAAATGATAGATATTATTAATGTGTGATTTTCTAAGTAAATATGCTTGAGCAGGAATCCTTATATATGGCTTAATGGCTCCCTCTTCTATTTGAGTTTGATCACATTGTTTTATACCAATGAAATAACTCATCTGGCAGAAATTGAAGAAAGCTAGCAAGTTCTTGAACACTAGCTCCTTCTGACAGGGGGCATGTTGCCACACCTCCAAAAACCATAGACTTGAGAAATTTTTTTTTTCCATTTTGCCCTAGGAAAGGTCAATGGGATGGTGAGTCCAGATTAGATTGGGATCATGTGCACCAGATCAGAATTAGCATCATTTCTAGAAATGAACCACCTCCTCTATTTAGATCCTGAGGGAGAAGGGAGGGGAAGAAGGGAGGGGGAGCAAGTTCCTTTGGAACTCTGGCTGCCACTGAGAGAAGAGGGAGGTGGGTAGGGCAATGAGAAAGGCTGGCAGCCAAACACACTTGAGATGAACATTAACCAGATATTCATCTCTAGGCTATTTAAGCCCTCTTTGAAAATTGGCTTCTGAAATAACTCTGAGACCCCTCACCCCTGAGGGGAGGGACTCTGAGATTTCCTCCCCCCATCCCACCTTTTCTTTTCAAAATGAAGACTTCTGGATTCTATTGGAAATTCTCCAAACACTTCTTCACTTACTAATCCTTCTATAAAATGTCTCACAAGGAATTATAAAAACAGAGACTTTTGGAGCTAGAAGAGATTATCTAGTTCATCTTATTTTAAAGATAAGGAAACTGAGGCCTGGGGAAGTGACTTGCAAAGTTTATTATATAATGATTAGCAGGGGTGTAGTTGGAACCCAGTTCTCTTGAATTATCATATCTGGAGAATTTAAAGCTGGATGGACCTCACAGCAAATCTTAACATTGTTTTTTGGTCATAAACTCTTTTGGAAGTATGAAGCCTACAGACCCCTTCTCAGAATTTTATGCACACATAAATATACATACCTAGACATATACATAGATATTCATTATATATATATATATTCACAATTGAATAAAATGCTAAATTTCAGTTAAGGGTTAATGAAAACAAAGATTTCCCCTTACCATCTAAGTTCATGGAATCACTGAAATCTATCCATGAAACCAGACTCCAGCATAAAGCCCCCTGCCTTAGAGATTATCTCTTTGGAGAGAGAGGTCTCCAAAGAAAGGATCCTTGATATCACCTCAGGAAAGGCCATTAAAGTATGATCTGATCCCAAGGAATGTGTGAGCAACCAATCAGTGGGTGTAAAGCCAGGTTGCATCCCACCCATGCTGCTATAGCCCATGGGAGGAGGGGGCTTCTCTTCCACACAACCAACACCTTCACTTATCAGCCCTTCAGGGAAATTATGATTTAAAGTATTCACTCACAGCAGTTACTCAGGGGAAACTGGGAAAAATAGCCTCAACCCCTAATCTTCATATCCCAGCCATCATAGGCACCCTCAGAGGACAGACTCTGAACATGGTGGCAATAATCTATTATTGTTATCTGTTATCATCTGTCATCTGCCTTTCCCCTTTTCATTTTGAGTGATCTCTGTAAAGTCTCACAGGAAGAGCAGGTATGGATGGATGGTGATCTAGATGGCAGATGGTACTATATTCTTTCTCTCTGTAAGCCTACCCATCTTCTATACTTCTGGATTATTTTCAAGGGCATCATTTCTGCTCTCCCGGTTCTCACAGTAGATATGGCATTTTTGATTATTCACTTATCCCATTAGTGCCTCAAATCCTCTTGGTTCCATCTCCACATCGCTCACATTTGTTCCCATCTTTCTACTCACAGACAACACCCTAGTTCACTGATCTTTAGCACTTCTCATCTGGATTGAAAAGCTAAAATAGCAGCCTCATTCAGCAACCTTCAACACTCAGAGGGTGGCAAGTACAGATTAAAATATTACTGAGAAATATTTAACAAAGTAAAGGTAAATGCAGTAGAATTTAGATAATGCTACTCTGCAGTTTTCTAAGTCAATACACTTTCATAAGGAACTTTATTTAGGGTAAAGTGATACTTATTTGTTTTTAAGTTTGACTCCATTACTCTACAGAGCTGCCAAAGAAATTTTCCTAAATCATTCTGGCATTCTACTGCTCAGTAAACTCTAGTGACTCCCTATTTCTATAATCACATTTTATTTCATGTTTATCTTAACCTTTTAAAAAATAATGTGTAATATTTTATATTTATGTATTTTATATTTAAATTAATATGTTATATATGTTATATATAATATGAACATATATTTAGGTATATTATTTCTATATATGTTTTATAATATACATAATTATTTAAATAGTAGTACCTTATACTATAGCAGCACATATTTCATATCTATCTATCTATATCTCTATCTATCTCTATCTCTATCTCTATCTCTATCTCTATCTATCTATATGGAGAGAGAGAGATGGAGATAGAACCAAGAATATATATATTTTATATACTATAGGACATATATTTATATATTGTTATAGTGGTACATTTTTTCTAAATAATTATACATAGTCAGGATACAAGCTCAAAAGTTTTTTATTAATAGAGTAGTGAATATATAAAAGTTTGGAGACCATTGCTCTAGTCCACCCTATTTATTTCTACATAAAGAGCAATGTGTGTGCTTATTTTTTTAAGGTCACAGCAATAGCAAACAGTAGGCACATTAGAACTCTGGTCCTGTGACTCTAAACTAATACTTTTCCCAAGGCTCTCTGAGACTGATAAAAGAGAGCAAAGGAACAGAATTGATTATCTAGAGAATACAGGTTAGTTAGAATATTGCTGGGCTAAGAGTCTCTCCATGCCACCAGAGGGAAAAGTGCCCGTCTTCACCACTCAGAGACTTGCTTCCTCCTTTGTATTTACCCTAACAGGAGAAAATCTTTACCTAGGAAGCCTAAAGTTTCAGGGGTATACTTGGAACCAGCTAGAACTGGTTTTTGAGAACCAGTTGTTAATTTTTTAGTGTGAGCACGTAGACCTAGGAAATCAGCAAAAACTATAAATAGGTTTTGTTTCTTGTTTTGTTGATTAATATAGACTTAAGAAAATGTGAATAATGCAGACCCAACTGAAAATTATGCTATATGTACATTTTTTGGGGGGAGGGGAGGGAGCCAGTACTTAAAACATTCACTGGCCATATGCCAGCAAAAGGTGATGGTGAAACAATATCTAATTGACTTAGACTAGTCAGTCCAATTGAATTTAAGAGTTTTGCAAGTCTTGGGATTACAAAGGGAAAGTTAGGGGAAGCCCATCCTTATCTGACAGTTTGGAACTAGTGTAGGATGATATCATCCCAAATAAGCCCATGATGTTATTACTTCCTAGTTTCCTCCTCAGGCTATTGCTTAGAGGAGGATAGAGATAACAGTTACTAATCCATGTCTGTGATAAATTTACATCTTCTGCCAAATGAGTCAATTAGTCCTGATATGGATCTTAGAATTATAGAAGCTTTGCATTAGAAGGGACTTGAGGGGAGGAGGTATAGCTTAGTTGGTTTAGAGAATTGAGTTCTGGGCCTGAAATCAAGAAGACTCTTCTTTGTAAATTCAAATCTGACCTCAGAAACTTACTTCTGTGTGACCCTGGGCAAATCACTTAATCCAGTTTGCCTCAGTTTCCTCATCTGTCAAATGATTTGGAGAAGGAAATGGAAAAAAATTCCAGTATCTCTGCTAAGAAAATCCCAAATGGGGTCATGGAGGGTCAAATATGATTGAAAAATGACTGAACCATATGCTAATATCATCTTATTTGCTTCTCACAACATCCCTGGGGACTAGGTGCTATTTTTATCCTCATTTCACAATTGAGGAAGCTAAGGTAGGCAAGGGTTAAGTGACTTGCCCAGGATCACACAGCCAGTAGATATCTGAGGCCAGATTTGGACTCAACTCCATCTATTGTACCATCTAGCCACCGGTTCAATCTCCTGCCTTCTATGGGAATACCCACTATAATATCCCTTGCAGAATCATCTAGATTCTGCTTGTGTACGTCTAAAAACAGCAAGCTCCTTACCTCACAAGGCAACCTGTTTCACTTCAACAAGTCCAGGGAATAGAACTTCAGGAGGAAGAGGAAGAGAATGTTGATAATTTCTTTGGGAGAACAAAAGACTGAAGGTAGGAGTAAATGACAATGTTTAAATGTCAGCAGGTGTATTCACTACAAACTGCTAGGCTTATCTGGAGAGAAATGGATGGAAATTGAAAAATGGGGAGACAGAATTTAGTTATAACTTGGGAATTTCCAAACTAGGAGATGTTTAAAGCTGACAATGAGAGGAGATGCCACCTTATCCCTAATGATAAGATGAGACTCATGTCTCATGGCTTTTGGTGTCGTTTAGTCTTAGGACAGAGAACTGAGCAAGATGACCCAGGAGGGTTTTTCCAGTCTGAAGCAACTCTAACTTTTCTAGTACTTTGGCTATGATGAATGAATACTTATATGGTTAGACACATATACAAATGTATTTTGGCTATGATGAGTGAATACTTCAGATGGATGTAAAGAGAGGGTTCCAGCATCAAGAATGGCAAAGCCTCTCACAGGCTCCTGTTCCGCCCCCTTTACTTCTCTTCCACTTGGTCTCACATTCTTCTCCTTTCTCGTTCTTTCTCTTTTCAGCCTGCCAGGGCTTTGCTCTGGCTGACACCCCACTCCTCAGCTTCCAGAATCTCCATTAGTAGTTTGGCTTGGGCTCTGAAGCTTCATGCCGGATCTTAGCTCCCCATTTGGGGAGGGAAGTGGGGGGTGGAATGGGGTGGAGGGAGGAGGTAGAGCTGATTTCCTAACCTCTGCAGATTCTATGCGAATGTTCTGGGGGAGTCTTTCTTGGAAGCAGTACCTGTTCCTAGGAAGACCATTATCCTCAACACTTTTTTTTGACATGTTCCTGAATGCTTGAGTTATTTAAAAGGATTTAGAATGAATTATAACAGAAGATGAAGATCAGGGGATAGGGACGGGTCACTGGGAAACTGCAGAGTTATAGAAAAGAGTGCTTAGGGAAAATTGAGAAAAGGCCAAGGAACAACAGCATACTAAGCAAAGCCTTGAAAGCTCTTTGGAAGTAGGGAGATAGACCAGACAAATCTTTATGTGAACTGGCATTGTGTCTTATTAGCCAAACTTTGTACTGGTATCAGCATCTGCAATGTGTTTTGCCATTATTTTTTTAAATTTTTTTTTTGTATTTTACAATTTTTCCCTCCCCCCCACCCCCTACAGAAGGCAGTCGGATAATCTTTACATTGTTTCCATGCTATACATTGATCAAAATTGAATGTGTTAAGAGAGAAGTTAAAGAAAAAAAATATAAGAGATAGCAAAATTATATAAAATACCCTTTTTTAAAAAATTAAAAGTAATAGTCTTTGATTTTTGTTTAAACTCCACAATTCTTTCTTTGGATACAGATGGTATTCTCCATCACAGATACCCTAAAATTGTCCCTGATTCTTACAATGATGAAATAAGCAAGTCCATTAAGACTGATCATCAACCCCATATCTGCAATGTGTTTTGGACACAGCAGGTGCTTAATAAATGTTTGTTGAATGAATGAGTGACCTCACTGATTCCTCTCCAAGCTTCAGACTTTTTGTGATTGCTTTGTTATCTGCTATTCACCAAGTTTTTCTCCATTTGCTATTGGAAACTTGACTAAAGGGAAGGAAGCAGTTTCCAAGAGCCTTAGGCAGGACTTGGATACTATGTTAGAAACAATTTCTATTCCATCAGAATTTGGGAGAATAGGGAAGTCACTTCTCTGACATTTTTCCTCCTCCTATTAGTCTGAGCAAAGGGAGGAGCCACTCCTATCTTATCTGGGTCATAGGATCATAGAATTCAGAGATCAAAGGGCCATTATAGATATGGACCTTCAACTCTATATGCAGTGCTTTTTGCACACCTAAGATGACAACAAAGGAATCTATAATTTTAAGCATGTAGAAGAAAAATTTTTTGGAGAGAAAGAAAATGCTGAACTGAGCATTTCTTGAGCATCTCCTTAACTTGAACAAATCAGTTCATTTTCCTAGGTCTCAGTTTCCTTATCTCTAAAATATTAGGTTTGGAGTCTTAGGTGTATGCAGAGAACCTGCAGAGTGTACACACCCCAATATCTCCCCAAAATTCATTTTTGCTTGTATATTTAAAGTTTAATAAATATTTAGATATGTTTTAGCTTCTTTGATGAATAAATGGTTCTATGATTATTCAGTAAATGTTCATCTTTAAAAAAATAGGCTTCTATGAGTGTACATTCTAATGAAATATTCTGTGCATGCTTATATTTGGACTAGATAAATGGCAGGGTCTCTTTGAACTCTAACATTCTATGATGTGTCTGGTGATTTCTTGTAGTGAACATCCTGGAAGGGTTAATTACTAAATTGGAACCATCATACATATTTCTAAGACCTTAGTCACCAAGAAAAGTCACTAGTGAAGAAACCAAAGGGGCAGAGCAGTTACTAAAATTCATCTCAGATCTTCTGACCTCCGAGTGCAAAGTATCAATAGCCAGCACGTGCCATCTTTTGACTCTCCAGGAAGAATTCATGTCCCCTTTTCAATCCCTATGAGTCAGTTAGGACTGAGTTTGTTCTGAGAGATATGAAAGGGAGGAACTAGCCTTGGAGTCAGGGCAAGTTGGCAATCTGTCTGAGCCAAGGTCCTCAGACTTATTTAAAAATGAAACATTTTTGAAAACCTCTTAGAGCATTGGGTTACACAGCTAGAGAACATGGTCTCCCTATAGACAGAAGAGGATAGTCACGGACTAGGTGTTTGTCATCTTTTTCTGGCTCATGGGAGGCTATGTTTCCTTCATGCTCTTATGAACCATCTTTGTCTCCATACTCTCCATGTTTAGAGTCTTTTCTTCAGCTACTTTCAGTCTGCCTCCTTTCAGGTAACAAGAGCTGCTAGCTTAGGCTATTGAAGTCTTTCTCTTTTGTCTTCTCCCCCTCCTTTCCCTCACTGGATATCTCTCCTCTGTCCTCTCTACTTACTGGAAAGCAGTCTCTACACTTTCCCTTCTCTTCAGTTTCCGGTGACCAGGGGATATCATGGCAGCAGCATGGGGTAAGCCAGAGCTTGAAGCATTACTGAATCATAAAAAATATTAAAACTGGAAGCAATTTTGGAGATCACCTCAGAACTAAGATTGAATTAATTACCCTTCTTTTCTGATTAAGAAAATTGAGACCCAAGAAGGTAAAAAACTTTTTTTTTGTTGGATATCCCATTTAAATGTTGTAAAGCTGGGAATCCAAGTCTTTCGACTCTAAGTTCAGTGTCCTTTCAATGGCACCACGCTTCCTTCCTTTCTATAGCCAGAGGTTTTAATCCCCGGGTCTGTGAACTAGTTTTTATTTTTATTTAAATTTTTTTATTTTTTAAAATATTCATTTGAAAAACTTTCAATTCCCTCGAGCCCCCTCTCCCATCCATTGAGAAAACAAACAATATAATATCCATTGTGAAATCATGCAAAACACATTTGTGAACTTGTTTTTTAATTGATCACTATTTTTGCATATTTATCTTCCTTTATAATTCTATGCATTGGGAAAAAAACATTATTCTGAGAAGGGGTTCATTAGGTTCATGTCAAAGGAGTTCAAAATTCCCAAAGGTTAAGAACTCTTGTTTTATATCATGCTTGTATCTTACTGCAAGTAAGAGATTTTTTTTTCTATCATTAATGTATAGTAAAAAGGAGATCAGGAGGCCTGAATTTTAGCTATGGTTCTAGCAATAACTTACCTTGGGACAGATCAGTTTTTTCCATCCCTTAAAAATGAGGGAATTGAACTAGTGATGACTAAGATGTCTTCTATCCCCAAATTCTTCAATTTGGTTCAAATGCTTGTTCATCCATAGATTGTTTCCCGTTATGTTAAACCTGTGTTTTTGTTTTGTTTTGTAATGTATCAGTAACTGGCAGTAACTAATGTGATGTGGAAAATCTTTCCCTTTTTTATCTAAGGGGAATCTGAAGCTGAGAGATCACTTTGATAGCAGAGATACAGCATAGAACTTGATCCCCTTTCCTTGATTTGATTTCACTTACCAGTGCTTTGGGTTAGATGAGCCTAACACCTTCACTTTCTTTACATACTTTTATCAGACTACGTGTGGTGGGCCACACACACTCTCTCTCTCTCTCTCTCTCTCTGTTTATTTAATTTTTAATTGTCAGTCTCACTGTAGTGTCATAGTAAGAAATAGGAAGATGAAGACTTCCTTGTCAGGGATGAAGACTTATCTGGGGGAAGATTCTATAGGGTCATAGATCTAGAGTTAGAGGTCACTTCAGCAATCCCTCTGTTTTATAGCTGAGAAAACTGAAACCCAGAGATGAAGTGATTTGCACAGAATTCTAAAGGTACAGAGACAGGATTCAAATGATAAGTCCTGGGCCTTCACACTTTTAGCTAGTGTTCTTTCATCATACCAGAGGCCCTCAGAATCTATTTCTGAATTCAGGAGGTACCCTTGCCTTGGTTGGTGGAATGGATCAACTCAGAGCCTGAGGACTGAAAGGAACCAGCTATTTAACAGGCACATATTCGTCTACCCCCCACGTAAAAGCATTTCCCAAGGCCGTTGAAAACAATTCACCAAAAAAAATCAAAACAGGTCAGAGCTGCTGGGCTAGGAAAATAAATGCAGATGTCTAGGTGATTCTCAAGGGTCTCAAGACCTTCCCACCAAAGTCCTGTAGGAGGGATGCCTCCAGCTCTCAGCTCAAATGCAGAGCAAGGGCTCAATCTTGGAGATCAGCCCTCTATCCATGACCTCTTGGCTTGCAAAGAGAGCAGCAGAAGTAGAGGGTTTTCATTTCAAAGAAAGAAGGAAGGCATTCTCAAAATGAGCCCCATTGGTGATCAACTGAATAACCACAGAATATAATAGGTCAGTGCACTGGCTCATTCAGCTTGTCATTTTTTCCCTCACAGACCTATGCCTCTTTTCCCAGGAAGGGAATTCTAGATGCTCAGACACGTGGAGATATCAAGTGATTTAGTTGGGGCCATATGAAGTCATGGAATCCTAACATATCACGGAACCCACTGGTTCTGACTCTCAGCCCAAAGGTTTATCCCTTTATAATGCAGCCAACCACATACAAGGGATCTGGGTTCATCAGCCTCGAGTTTGAAAGGAGACAACCTGACTTTGGATTAAGTTTGGACTCAAATTGAAACAAGGCTGGCCCAATCCTGGCTCTCTTTTTCCCGAGGCCTCCACAGTCTGATTCCCCTTTTCCCTTAATTGACTCTGAGGAAGAGCTAATTTTAGGAAAAGGAGAACATTTTGTTCTATCTTGTGTTGACCTCCCCTTCTTTCCCTCCCTCCCTTGCCCACCCTCACCCTTGGGTCTCTTGGCACTGAGCCTTAGATGGTTAGGTCTGGAAGGCAGGAGGATTTGCTAATCCTGCACAAATTCAGGGCTTGTCTGTTCTCTGAGGTGGTTGATGTCTATGGTCCGTCTGTAGGGTGTCAGACTGCTTCGGGGATTGGATTTCGGGATCTCACTGAAAATAAATCAGCCAGTTAATCACTCTGTTTCTGTGTTCAGAGCTTCTGCCGCCTGGCATGTATTTAAAGGCTTCCTGTAAGTCACTGTTTTTATCCCATTCCCCGCCCTAGGGGCTCCATGGAGGCCTCAGAATTAGCCTTCATCTGCACTAGAGAGCCTGAAGCCTCTCTCTCTCTTGAGCACCGGAGTTTCTGCCCTTGAATCATCCAGGTGAGGGAAGGAAGCTGGGACAAGAGAGGAACAGGTAGAACCATGGCTTGGCAGCCCTGGGTGGTGGCTAGAACTCAGAGAAGTAGAAGGGACCTCATTCGCCAGCTAGTCCAACTTCCTCATTTTTACAAATGTAGAAATTGAGGCCCAGAAAGCTCAAGTGACTTATTTGCCCAAGGTCCCCCAGATAGTAAGTAGAAGAACTGGCTTTGAACCCAGGTCCTCTAATTACAAATGCAGTGCTCGTGATACTTCTAAGAGCAACTAATTTCATTTCATCAAATCAAAGGAGGAGCCTGGATCATCCTGGAAGAGAATCTTATTTTGCATAGGTTACAAAAGGAGCCATCCTAGTGGAGTTATCCTGAAGGAGAAAGTCTCATAGAATTTAGTAACCAAATTAGATTTATAACCCCTTAATTCTTTCTATTTTATCTCAACGTCTCAAAGGAACTTATCATAAGAAGGAGTGAATGAGCTTCATCCTCTCTAGGGGGCAGAGTAAGAAGGAGTTTGAGAAGAGAACTTCTGGGGTGATGAAGTATCTGAGATAGTGAAAAGGAGTCTGGGTCATTATAATGGGGAGGAGAACCTTTTCATTCCTTCCAGTTGCCTAGATTAGGTGAGGGGCTGTTCCAAGTGTGGGCAAAACCATTTTTTGGAGGTCCTAATAAGTCGCAGTAGCAATAAGGGCTCAGAGTCAGAGTCAGAGAAAAAGAGAGAGAGACAATCAGAGACAGAAAAAGAGAGAAAATCAGAGACAGAGAAATAATGAATAACCCCGGCACCTGACATTCACCTTTTCCTCTCCTTTCCTCTTCTCTCCTTTCCCCTTTCATCCCTCTCCTCTCCTCCCTCCATTTCCCTCTCTGTTTCTTTCTTCTCTCCTCTTCTTTTCCCCTTTCACCCTGCCTTCCCCACCCCTCTCACTCCTCTCTCCTCTCTGAAAGTAGGTTTTGATGTTCTCTCCCCTTGCTTCCTCTTCCCTCCCTCCCTTCCTCTCCCCTCCCTCCCTTCCCTTCTCCATTTCTCTCTTTTCTCTTTTTTCTCCCCTCCCCTTCTCTCTCTCCCTCCCCCACCCTCACTCCTCTCTTTTCTCTCTGAAAATAGGCTTTGATGTTTTCTCCCCTTCCCTCTCTTCCCCTCCCCTCCCTCCCCTCCCTTCTCCATTTCTCTCTATTCTCCTCTTTTCTTCTCCCCTCCCCTCCCACCCTCCCTTCTCACTGCTCTTCTCTCTGAAAATAGACTTTGATGTTCTTTTCTCCCTAGACAGTGAGATCAGATTTTAATATGAATGCTTGAAGTTCCTTATTGCCATTGATTAATACTCCCTGGTCACATCCCTTTCCTTCCCTTTGAGGATAAATTAGGATTCTTTCCACTTTACAGATGGACAGATGGAGGCCTTGAAGAGGGGAGGGGAAATGTTCTAATCTCTGGCTTGTGAAGGGGCCTCCTTTGGAAGTGACAGCTCCGCTCAACATAGGAGTTCTGACATGTTTTAGTGAAAATGGCGCTCCCCAGCCAGAGCTCCTACCTCATTCACCCAGCTTGGCTCTGGAGGCCTTTTGGCATCGATGCTGCCCAGGATCAGACACTACTGGGGTGGGGGGGGGGGGGAGAAGCTGCTTTGGGAGCCTGCGGCACATTCTTGTGAATAGGCTCAGGCATGGCAAGTCCTTATCCTTGGGGGTGTGGGGGGTGTGGATTTGATGTTTGGAAACAGCTACAAGTCATTGGGAGCCAAGTTTGAGGAATAAGGTAATCGGTCATGCCAGGCAGTGTTGTTTTGGTGAAAAAAACAAGGCGTTGTGCAGCTTATAAATGGCCTCCAAAGGCCAATCCAGTAATTCTGATTGCTCCAATTATGTTGGGAGTAGCGGCAGGATGGTTGGAATAAGGCCTGTGCTGTATTGTCTGTCCCAAAGGGGATTATTTTGAAGGACAGGATTTACTTGTATCTATGTTCCTTAAAAACAAGCCCCATTCATGACCTTGTAATATAGTCTCACCTCTTAGAGTGCTGTTTATGGGACCTTTGAGAGATAATGATTTCTCTACATTCCCCTGCCTTCCCTCCCATTTTTCTTCCTCTCCTCTTTCCTTCTCCTTTCTCTCTCTCCCTCCTCCTTGTCTGAGGGTCTCAGCTCTCCATGGTCTCTCTTCCTCTCTAACATCCTCTCCAAGTGAGGTCCCTACTGCATTGCTATCCAGGAAAAGCAAAAGGGGGGGAGGTGAAGTAGTGGGGAGAAGAATGATGAGGAGGGGAGCATGCTGCTGACCCTTGTCCAACTCAGACATCTGCTGGAGACTTGATAATTCCCCACCTGAGTAATCCTTCTGGCACAGTCTCCATCCTTACTCCAAAGGAATACTCTTGGACTTGACCTGAGTCTACCCATTGCCTCCTTGTGTGGAGGAAGTCAAGTGGTCTGGAGGGGACTGGTTTAAGGTAGTGTGTGAGTATTAAAATAGGACCCTATTTTCAAAATTATTTCCTCCTTTACTAGTCCCCATTTTTTTCCATTTGAGTCTTTTTCATTCTTGTGGGTTGCTCTAGAGAGAAGGGAGGCAGTCTGGTGAAAGACCTTTATTTCTATCTAAAGCAAACTTCTAAATCCAATCCTCATCATCCCTGACCTCCCTCTAGCTTTGAACACTGTTGACAACTTCTTCCTTTTTGAAGCTCTTTCCCTGTTTTTGCCTTTCTAATTCTGAACTCTCCCAGTTTTCCCTTTCCCTATCCAAAGTTCCCTCCTATTGGCTTTTTCCTCCTTCCTTTTTCTAACTACATTTTCCCACAACTACAGGGAGTTCAGAAACTCAATATAAAGACTTGCCATGCATTATAAAATTTGATCCAATTACTTGTTATGGCTTCTCCATACAGGTATTTCCATATATTTGAATGGTGAGGAGGATCTATAACATAGCTCAGTCTCCTTACCACATGAACCCAATGGGGCTGCAGCTTAGCAACTTGTATGAGAAATTTGGTGTATTAAGGTTAAGGTTCACAGCTTTCAGTTGCTCCTTATACACATTCAGACCTTCTGTCCTGAGTCTCCCATCAACAGCTCATATACTAGACTAGTTTTCCCATCATTGGATCTATCTCATAAAGCCTCTTAAATAAACCTATGAAATGACATAATTTTATCTAACGTAGTATCCAGGGCACAACTGTTAAGCATCCCTTTTGTTTTTAACTTATATTCTTCGTCTACTGTAAAGATGAATACCATTAAATTTTGTTCCACCCTTCTTTCCTCTCAAGTCCTTGGTGTTGAATATTGGTCCAGAAATGGGTTGAGGTTCATTCTTTTTCATGATCACTGTTGATAGAAATAATGAGACTTAGCATAGCATGGGGAATCTCTGGTTCTTTGGTCAAACACTCCATGTGGGTGAGTAGAGGGTTGTATCCTACAAGTCCAAGTAGGCAAGAAAATGGTGGTGGTGCACAGAGATATTATGGTTTAATGGGAAGAGATGGGGCAGGTCATTCTGAGTATCTAGCACTGTGTTTGTAAATACAAGCCTCAGAAATATATAATGAAATGACCATGGCCAATTGGAGTTAGGGAGTGGTAGAAGACAATTTATACAGTACTGTGGAAAGAATCAACCTTGAGGAGGGGAAGAAAGGAGGGGTGATGGGGAAGTATGAAATGGAGAGACCCAGGGTGCCAAGTGGTGAGAGCTGGATGGTTTTGATTGATCTTAATACAGTTCAAATCTTGAACATTGTTTTGAAGGATTTAAAGGTGAAGGGAGGGGAAGGGCATGGGTGAGAACTCACATCATTTAATTTGACCTACAAATGGGGGGAAAGTAGAAATATTTTCTCCCCTTGCCCTCAATTGTTTACATTTCCATAGTGATTTAAGATTTTGAAAGTTATTTATTCACACAAACCATGTTAGGTAGGTTCCATAAGCATTATTACCAACTTTATAACTGTGAAATTGGGACTCAGAGTGTGTTTCATAGATTTGAAGCAGAAAAAGGACCCTGGTGATCATCTTGTCCAAACTGATTTTACTGATGAAGATAGTGAGGTCCAGGAAGGTATTGACATACATCATTCCTTCCTCACCTCTGCTTCTTGGAATCCCGCCCCCTCCCTTCATGGCTAGCTATTACAATTTATTGTTTCTATTATGTTTCAGGGGAGGTACAAAGAAAGGCAAAAAATAATCCTGGCTCTCAAGAAGCTCACAACCTAATGGGAAAACCAATATGTAAGCAACCTTGTTACAAATAAAATACATGCCAGATTTTGTTTTCTGTTTGTCCTTCATTCTCAGAGAGGACTAATGACATCAGAAGGGTGATGTCTTCATTTGCAAGTGAACTGGATTGAAGTGAGGGTGGACTGTGCAAAGTCATCAACCTCACATTCTCCTCTGGAGCTATCTGGATCCAAAGACAAGATACTGATCTCTATCTTGGAGAGGACCCCAGAAACAGTGGTAGACCTTGACCTTTTTAAGCTAAGGTCTTTTCAGGGTCTCAGTTTGACCGAGGTAGGATCCATTCAATAATTAAACGCTAGGTAAGAATTGAGGTAAAAGATGTCCTAGTTTACCTTCATAAAAGAATTAGTCTGGGATTGAAATTTTTTAGCTAGAATAGAATAAATTGGGGAAGTCACTAAAGATGAAAGAGAACTGGGAAGGGCTTCTTTCAGAAGGAAGGATTTTAGCTGAATCTGAAGAAAACCAGAGAGGCTAAGGAGATTGAGATAAAGAGGGAGAGAATTCCTGACATAGGGGACAGCCAGTGGAAATGCCTGGATCCAGGAAATGGGAGGTTTTGTTAGAGCAGCAGTCAGGAGGCCATTGTCACTGAATGGAAGAGTCAATGTCAGAGAGTGAGGTATGAGAAAAGGAAGAGACCTTAGTTTATGAACTTGAATGCCAAACAGAACATTTTGTGTTTGCTCCTGGAGGGATAGGGAGCTACTAGAGTTTGTTGAGTGTAGATTTGCTATGATTAGACCGGCATTTTAGAAAAAGTACTTCAGTGACTGAATGGAGAATGTATTGGAGTGGGCAAAGAACTGAGGCAGCAACTACTGAAGTAATCTGGATGTAAGAGGTTGAAGGTAGTATGAGTCTCCCAAGTCCCTCTCTTTTTGTGGCTTCCTCTCTGGGTTACTACTAAAGTTTTGGATGTGGTCCAAACCCTGGGGCACTTACTCCATGCACTTGTAGCAGCAACTAATTGGAAAACTAGCCCAGGATTTGATCAAGAGGAAGGGATACAGGGAAGGAGTGAAGAGATAGAAATGACTTTGATTTTGGGATTCTGCTTTACCCATCTCCTTATTCTCTATCCATTCCTCAGAGGATTCATGGGCTACCGCGATATACTTGCCTCTGCCGCTTTCTGTCTCTCTGATCCTAGGCAAGTCACTTAATCTCTATAGGTCTCAGTTTTCTTATCTGTAAAATGAGGGAGTTGTCTCTGAATTCTATTATTCTGAATCAATCAGGATAGCTGGTGGGAGGCCTAGGTGAGCTTCAATATTTGGGATGCATTATATGAACTCTTCCCAGGTATGTGTGTGTGTGCGTGCACACGTGTACATGCACATACATTGTTGGCACACCATAAAAGGTGTTCATTTCTATTGCTCATATTTCTCATGAATGTGATCAGAATTTTGTTCACTAAGATTGATTGATATAGCATATCAATGGTACTAGCTTTATGTTTGGCTAAATGGTGGACCCGGAAAGAATTTTCAAAGCTTTTAGGCTGGAATCTAGAGCCACAGATTGCCTAATCTTTCTATTGCCCCGGGATTCACTCTACAGTTGCTGTTAAACCTTCCTCCTGCCCCTCCTAAGCTTGTTCTCAGGTTCTTATAAACCCCAAGGGTTCTAATCTGGGGGTATCATATCACATCTCTGGGAAAGGGTCCTGGCATCAGAGGTAGAGATTGTCTGCTATTGGGATCTGGAATTCTGGGAGTCTGTGGGACTTTACCTTTCTTAAGCCAAAGAGATGTCTGGCTCTCAGATCATGCTTGGGGGTGGAGGGTAGGGGAGGCTAGGGGACTGAAGAGTTGGAGTGGGGTAGGGAGAGAAAAAAAAATTTCCACCTTATTGTTCAGCAGTTGGAAAATTGGTGTCATCTGTTCTGCATTTCACTTGCTGAGATGGAACAAAAGTGGAAAAATTGGGGGGGAAATAAATCTCAACACCCTCTTATGAACTCTCATCCTTTTCTTTCTTCTGTATTGTATCTCCTTCCACTTTCTATCTTTTCTTTCCTTGATCCTCTGTTTGATCTTTCTCTGTCTTAGACTTTCTCTCTCTTTTCCTGTTACTTTGTCTCTGTATTTCTGTCTTCCCCATTCCAATCTCTCTTTTTAGGTCTTTCCTGTCCTTGTCTCAGTCTCTCTATAGCTTTCCCTATCTTTATGTCTCTATGTCTTTTCTATCTCTGTCTTACCAGTTTATCTTATTCTTTCTATCTCATTCTTTGTCTCTCCATGTCAACTGCCATGGGTTATTCTTTATATTTCTGTCTCTGATTCTCTCTCTTTTCTCTCTTCTCTCTCTCTCTCTCTCTCTCTCTCTCTCTCTCTCTCTCTCTCTCTCTCTCTCTCTTTCTCATACTCTCTGTCTCTGTTTTTCTTTCTCTCTTTGTCCTCTTCTTCTCTTTCTCTGTTTTTCTCTCTGACTCTCTCTCTCTCTCTCTCTCTCTCTCTCTCTCTCTCTCTCTCTCTCTCTGGCCCTGTCTTCCTTCTTTCTCTCTGTTTCTCTTTGACTCTTTCTCTAAATCTTTCTCTGTCTCTCTCTCTCTCTCTGTTTCTCTGACTCTTTGCCTTTACCTCTATCTCTCTTTCTTTATGTTTTTCTTTGACTTTCTGTCTATTTCTCTGATTCTTTCTCTGTCTGTTTCTCTGTCTGTCTCCGTTTCTCTCTCTGTCTCTCTTTCTCTCTCTCTCTCTCGTTTCTCTCTCTCGTTTTTCTCTCTCTCTCTCTCTCTCTCTCTCTCTCTCTCTCTCTCTCTCTCTCGTCTCTTTCTCTGTCTTTTTCTGTCTCTGACTTTTTCTCTCTGTCTCTGGCTCTGGTTTCTTCCCTTTGGTGTGACAGCTCCCATGGCCACAGCTCCTCCTTGCTCCTGGGGTTGAGGGCTGGGAAATTGCTGTGATGTCATCAGGAATCGCATAGCTACAGGATGATAAGTGAAACCCTAGGGATCCAGCTGGCTGAAATTACAGACAGAGTTTTTTTCTCCCACTTGCTTCCTACAAGCCAGAGCGAGAGAGGGAGCAAGAACAGAGGGCGGCCGGGCAGCCCAGCGGCAGGCGGGCACTTTCTTGGCCCTTGACAGCCAGGAGGGAGAGTCATTGGAGGAGACAGATAGCCCGTGAGGCTGCAGACTTGTAGGAATTAGTGGAAACTTCAGGCAAAGGTGCCAAGATTAAGTTGAATTGCTTCTTTTTCACGTCTTCCTTCTCTCCACACAGGGGGTAAGTTTTAGTCTTCAGGGCTGATAGCTGAGGGGCTCTGTTTGTGTTGTTTTCAGATGGATGATCATTGCCCATTTGGGAACCTTGGAGAGGTGGCCCTGCTGGATTGTTTTGGGGGGTCTGGAAGGGAAGGAATTACAGAGGGGCTGAAGAAGGTGGGCTTCATTGTCCCTGAATCTCTCTAGGAGTTCTGATCACACAGTGGGCACTCCCTTTCTTCTTTCCTGACTGCTATCAGTTCCCCTTGGATCTAGATGACCTTGTTTCTTTTCTCCTGGCTGTCCCCAGCCAAGGGTTCTGGTTCGCCAGAAGATGTAAGAGAGATGGTGGGTAGGAAATGATTTACTGGCAGATATACAAAGTGTAGAGTTGGGCTGGGCTGAATGGGAGGTAGTATGTCTCAGACTCTTCTATCTAGGGGGTGGGTGGGAGTGGGGTACACTGCAGGAGAGTAATGATGTCTGTGGGGCAAGGCTGGGGGGCACAGGGTCCTAGGGGAGCTTGGGATTACCTGAGAGGTCTCCAGTTGTCTTTCCAGTAGGTTTGTTTCCTTTAAAAAGCTTCTAGATTCCCCTCTGTTGTTTGTTTCTTTAGTATAAGGCCTCTCTTTATAAAAATCATAGAATGTCAGAGTGGAAAAGGGGGGGACTGCTTTTTTTTCCTTTTTAAAAATTCCATAGTTAACTGTGGACCTACTTCTCTCAAGGCCTCTTGGGTTCTTATCCCTGAGCTTAAATGTTGCCTGTCACTTGGTGAGAAATCCTAGGCTTGCCTGGCCCCATTGTCCTGCGCTTGTTGGAAAGGCATTCATCCTGGAGTGGCAGAATAGGGCAGAGTAGATCACTGTGGGTTTAAGAGTTATTTTTACCATCTTAACTGTGTTGACTGTCATATCTGGGTGCCCGGATATCCAGAGGGGTGGGGGTGGGGGTGAAAGAGTGCCAGGGGCCAAAGAGCTGTTCATAGCCGTCTGCTTTGGGGAGTCATAGAGTTGGCCCAGCACCTAGGAAACCTGAATTTCTCTATATTTCCTAATGCTTCCTCATTGTGGGATCTTAAGCAGGTCCCTTTATTCCATGGCATTATAGTATTTAGACCTAGAAGGAACCTTAGCGATCATCTAGTTCAATTTCATCTTTCTACACTTGAGGAAACTGAGGCCTTAAGAAAGCAAGGTCACACAAATAGCAAGTGACATTATCTGGGATCACATCTTCATGGTCCCTGTCCCACACCTCCATAGGGGAATAATGTGATGATAAATAAGGTAGGCTCCAGGAAATACTTTGAACCCCTCTAAAGGAGGTTCCTAGGGACAAATACTAGATCGGGCCACCACGAGAAGCAGCATACGATAGTGGAAAGAACTTCAGATCCAAAGACCTGGGTAACCTTCCTTAGCTGGGAGTTTAGTTTTCTCATTCGTGGCAAAAGAAAGGAAATGTGCCATTTGGTAGCTTCCTGTTTTAATTAAAAAAATCAGTTGTTTCTGTACAACAGGAGGAGTACAGATGATGTTACTATTCCCTAAATTTAGCACCCTGAGACATCATTCCAGTTTCCCCTCCCTAGTTATTTCTTTGTTGATGTTGCATCCTTCAGGTCCTCTCTGCTTGTAACTGTTTTTGTCCCCCAAAGTGTCTGCTGATGTCTCTGTCCATATCTCCTTGAAGGATTGGTTTAGTTTAGAGAGATCCTTAAGCCCTTATTAACTTCTCAGGGATGCTCTGCGAGTAGCTGAAGCCAGAAGGAGGATGTCCAAAACTTTGGTTTCCTCACCTCCCCCAACCATTTTGTTTTAAATTCTCATCTCTCTATCTCTAGATATGTCTTATCCTCCTGACTGGATATTATTCATTGTTGGTCTTCCTTATGTCTTTTCTTATTGTCTACTCTTTACCCTGCTTCAGCACCCCTCTAGCCCATCAGCCTGGTTCTACTGACAGAGCTAATTCAGCATATTCTCCAAGATGGGAGGAGCCCATCACTCACCTTTGACAAACCAACAAAGGTAGTTACAATGCAAAGGTGGAGGAGAAGTTCAGACGTTATGTCTGACACAGCTACTCATGAAAAACCCAGACGGGGGGATCAACAACTGTCAACTGTCTGTCGGAGAATTAGTTGGGTCTTCACCATCCACTTTATAAATAGCAGTGAGAAGAGACAAATACGGATTTCTCTTTTCCTCACTCAAATTCCTCAGGAGAGAAGAGACTTTGAGATGTGAGTTCATCCACAGCCTTGAACCCTTAGAAGCCCCACAACATTGTTAGAAATGGAGAGCTAGGTCACTAGATTGGTGTAATAATTATACCTTTAATTTGTTCTAACAGTTCTAACAGTTTACCAAATATTCATAGCCCTTATCTCATTTGACCATCCCACAACCTTCAAAGGCAGGTTTTATTAACCCCATCTCATAGATGAAGGAACTGAGCCTCCAACAGTATAAATCACTTAAGATTCTACAGCTATTAAATTATTTAATGGAGACTTGAACCTAGTTCTTCTGACACCAAATCCATCCTTCTTTTTCTCCATTCAATTTAGTTCAACAAATGCTAACTCTGAAGAAACCCCTTTCTCCTCCCCAAAAGCTCCCTAGTAGACCTTCCTAAGTGTTTTTCATGATTCGCAAAAGAGTATTTCATTTCAACCTCATTGAGGGGTGGGGAGGGAATAGTCAAGAACTGAAGACAAGACTTCCATTTCTGGGCAAAGAGATGCCTCAGTTAGGAATTGACCTAAAATCTGTTCCACTACACATATCACTTGGAGATTTAAGGGGGTAGAGAAGGCCTTATCACGGTCAGAAATTCATTTGGATCTTTAAAGTTCTCCATCTCCATTTCTCTCTGGCACCTCCCTCAAGTTAAAATATGTCTCTTCATTTCCATGGCTAGCCTTTTTTCTGAGTTATTCAGTAGGGCTGAACTATCCTGAGGAATGACTTCAGGTCTTATGTGTACTGGTGTACTGGGAGGTTTCCCAGAAGCAGTACCTTTACTAGTTAATTTTGACAAGATGATAGTAGAAGTGAGGATGGGGTAATGGGCAGGACCATGGTTAGAATCTGACTTTAGAATCCCTCATTCAATCTACAACAGGAATTCTTCCTTAGGGGTCCATTTAAAAATATGGATGATTACTTCAATACAGTTGTCTTCTTTTATAATAGTTTGTATTTAATGCATTTAAAAAAGTTCTGTGAAGGGGTCTGTGACACACAAAAGACTAAGAACCCTGATCCATATGTCTTTATTAAGGGACTTCTGTATTCCTAGCATCCCATAGTCTACCTATGGAAGAATATCACCTCTTGATTTCAACCTCTCACTTTTTGGCTGCCTAATTATTGTCTTAGAAAGGAACAATGTCTCTGTAGAAAGATTTGGGATCCACCTTAAATCCCTGATTTTCTGTCTACCTGAGTGACAGTTGAGGGAAAGTCTTCTTGATATGATGGGTGGTGACAGTGATGGGTGGAAACCTTCCAGATCATTGCCCAGGCCTGCAAAACATCCGGACTTTTTCTTGTGGAACTGTTTGGAAATTTTTGGTGCCATGGATCAATGGGTGTTGTTAGTTGATTCTTGATCTCATAGGATCATAGAATTTAAAGCCAGTAGGGGTCATATTAGCTAATCTTCTCACTTTCTAGAGAGCCATTGCATCAAAACTCTAAGGCTAGAAGGAAATTCCTAGTGATTATCTAGTCTAACCCCTCATTTTAGGAATGAGGAAATGGAGACCTGGGGAGAAGTGACTTGCTCAGGTTCTCACAGTTAGGGAATACTAGAACTGGTATATAAACCCAGGGCTTCTGACTTCAAATCTAGGGTTAGTTTGGCTTCATCAGGAAAAAAAATTTCTATAAGTTAGAGCTATCCAAAAGTGGAATGGAATTTCTCAGTGGATTTCTCATTAGACTTGCCCTCTTTGGAGGTTTGATGATCTCTTCTCAGGTGTGATATAGTGGAAATTCTTGGGCACAAAGGATAGAGTACTTGGCCAGGAATCAGGAAGACCTGAGTCAGGTGCAACCTTAGACACTAACTGTGTGACCCTGGAAAAGTCACTCAACTCTGTTTTCCTCCGTTTCCTCTTTTATAAAATGAGCTAGAGAAGGAAATGACAAACCACTCCAGTATCTCTGCCAAGAAAATCTGGACTAGGATCATGAAGAATTGGATACCATTGAACAACAATTAAGACAGATATGCCAGATAGTGTTAGCTGAAGCAATTTTCCTATCATATCTGTTAAATTGAAGGCTCAGTAGAAAACTCCTCTTAAAGGTGGATCCTTAATGAAGGATGGTTATGAATGGAGAGACATGGTCAAGAATCACTCAGAGGGGGAAGGTAGGAGTGAATTTTAATCAGCATTGGTGGAGGATGTGCCCATATAGATGTATCATAGAGTCATTAAAACATCAAAGTTGATGGGGTGCTAGGAAAAACTATTTGCTGCTGTCACCAGATTTTGGGATAGTCCTCCATCTTTCTCTTGAAGATCTCCCATGAAGGAGAGCCCACTATTTCCTTTTAGGATCTTTTCCACTTCTGCATAGATTTAAGTCTTAGGAAGCATTTCTTGACATCAAGTCTACATGTGTCTTGCCTCCACCCTGAACTCCTGGTTCTATCCTTTGCTGCCAAACAGAACAAATCGAACCCTTCCTTCTGTATAATAGCCTTTCACATTTGGCACAGCTATCCTGCCTCCCTTGTTTTCCATAGGCTTTAATAACTAATCCTCACATGACAAGGGCTCATGGTTCTTCACCAATCCATCTGTGTTTCTTTGGATGCTCTCTGGTTTAACAACATCCTTCCTAAACTCTGGCACTTGAACATATTACTCTGAGACTGAGAACAGTGGGACAATTACTTCCTTATTTTGGAAGCTATGTCTCTCATTACAACTGAAGATGGGTGGATCAGTGGTTCAGTAGATAGAACACTGAGCCTGCAGTTGGGAAGACATGAGTTCAAACCCAGCCTTTAGATGCTTACTAGTTGGATGTCCTTCTGCAAGTCTGTTTTGCCTCAGTTTCCTCAAGATAATAATAGCACCTGCCTCTCAGAGCTGTTATGTGAATCAAATGAGATAATACTTGTGAAGTGCTCCACCTAACACATATCTATGTTATATGTTAACCCTGTTAGATATAAATGTTAATCATTCGTGTGAAGCAATTAGATAATTGTCTGGTGCCTGTATGGTAACACATACTTTATCTTCATTTCAAGTGGGTGTGATTAGAGGGAGCACAGATGATGGCAGCTTCTAGAAAGCCCAGCCAGTGGCTTGGCATCCTTGGAGTATGCCCGCCCTGCTTGTTGAAATTTCTTCATCCCTGTGTTGGCAAAGGCAACATCAGGAAGGGTGCGGTCTCATGCTTGGGTTAGCTTCCTCACTTTAGAGAGAATGTGATCTTTTCTTCCACTGAGGTTTGAAGTTGTCCTCTTCTTCTGAGCATACTACTGTTCTCCAGGGTCTCCAATGATGAATGACTGACTGTTTGGGGAGTAGGTGTGGTGAGGAGTGGGTGGGAGTGTCTTTCCTGTCTGTCTCCCTTGCAGAAATGGAAATTCATCTCTTACGAAAATCCCTTTCACCCATTTCTCTTTGTGGATGGTTAGAGCAATGACAGACCTTGGTCAACCTTCCAACTATGGATCATGGGATCCTTGATTTAGAATTTCAAGGAACCCTATTGTTGAGTCCAACCCATTCATTTTATGGAAGAAGCAACTTAGATCCAGAGAGATTAAAATGTACTTGTCCAAGATCATACATGGAGGCAAGATTTGAATCGAAGTTCCTTTGACTCCACTAAACTACGCTTTCTTAGATCCGGATGTACAGTAGCCAAAGGGATTTGAGTGTTCTGAGTCTAAATTCTGCATTTGTTGTCTCTTTGCATAAAAATGTAATTCAGAGTTCTGTCTGTGAGCCTTGGGGCCCTGAGTTGTTTAGGCCAGTTGAGATGGCCTTTCTGCAAGACATATTCCCATATGTCTCATAAGTCTATTTATTTTTTGTCTGTGTTTCCTAAATCATTTTTGATCCAAAGAATGTCTGAGCTAGGACCTCTTAGCCCAACTTTTTCACTTTGCAGAGGGAAAAATTGAGTCTTGTGACTTACATGGCAGATAGCAGTCATGACCCCAGGTATCTTGACTCTCACTTCAGGGCTTTTCCCATAATATTCCTTCCTAGACTGTAATTCCACAGGGTCAGGGTACATTCTATAGTTGACTTCCTGACTCTTGAACTTCTTGTCTATTGAGTGCCCAACTGGGCCTTGGGCTACCTGCTGGCAGGACAGGTGCCCTTTCATATCATCATTGAATTGATTTCGCCATAGATCAGTTGGCTATCTCCTGACTCTGAGTAATGTATTTTAATGAATTGTTATTCTGTTGGATTTTTACCCAGAGTCATTTTTTCCTAACCATGTGGACTCAATACTAAGAACCTATTAAATTATTCAGTAAATAAAGCTGGCCTGTCCAGACTGACAAGGGTCTCTTTGGGGCTGAGAGATCCATCAAAAAAAGAGATTCTACATCTTCCACAATCATTCATTCTGAGACCTATCTGTATGTATTGTGAGGATATTCTTACAGGTTTTAGTGGTTGTACATTGGGTGAAGAATTGTTTTTGTAATCAGAGGACATGGTTTCAAATCCTGACGACAGTTTACTATTGATGTGACCTTGGGGAAGTCATTTCACATAAGATTATATTTAAATCTGGTAGAAATCTGGATAATCATCTTATTTTACAGAGGTGGACTCTGAGGCCTAGAGGAAGTGTGGGGTACTCTCCCACTGTAGAGCTGAGAATTGAACATGAATTCTCTGAAACTCAGACATAGAACTCTTTCCTCTATACCACACTGCTTTTTTTAACTTGGCTGCAAGTTTCTTCAGATGTAAAATGAAGGGGTTGAAGGAGCTGATCTCTGAGGACCTCTCTGATAAAATCAAAATCCTAAAATATAATCAAAAATCTTTCCAAATTGATTTGGAAGGAGATTCCCAACTCTCAACTTATTCTTTTAACCTCCAAGAATTATACAACCTTAAGTATAATAATCTATATCTATGGAGATAGATATTTATATATATATATATATATGTATACAGCCTTAAATAGAAATATATATACACATATACACACATTTTTATTTATTATGGGTATCTCTCTATATCTGTAGGTACTGAGTACTGAGCCTGGAGTCAGGAAGTTTTCAGTACAAATCTAACCTTATACATTTACTAGCTGTGTGACCTTGGACAAATCACTTAACTGCTCTCTGACTTAGTTTCCTCAATTGAAAAATAGGAATTAAAATAGCACCTATCTCAGAGGATTGTTATAACCATGCTTAGCAGAGGGCTTGGAACATAGTAAGCACTATGTAAATGTTATTATTATTAATTGTCTGTCTGTCCATCTATGGATCTATCTATCCTCTCTCCTCCTCCAATCCTCAGTGTGAATCTTTAAAAGTAAAGGCCTCTCAGTTGAAAGGGGAGCCATCCACTAGGAGCCAGTTTTCTGTATACTCTCTGAGGGCAGAAACTGTTCTGTTCGGCTTTTATAGCTTCACTGCTCAGAGTTGGCACAATACGTATTTGCTACATTAATTTATAATCGCTAGCATTGATATATTTTGATTCTTGGCCATTCTAAACCAACACCTGTGATTCACGCCTGTTGGGAGGGGGCCTTGGCAGGTCAACTCACATATAAATCAACTAGAGATTTTCTTGGACATTTCATCCCAAAGGAACAATTCACCTCTCTGTCAGTGCTGTTGGACAAGTATCTCTGATGAGACTAACCTCACTGTGGAGGACAGAGCCTTGATTTTCTTCATCAATGATAGTACAAAAGTGTACCTGGTGTAGCTGGTGGTATAGAGCCTTCAGCTGAGAGACCCTGGTCAGTCAGGACTCTGCAGTGAGCCACATTGCCCAGGTCAGTGGGATGACATTGTACGTCTCTGGAAGGCTCTGCTGACCTTAGAATTCTGATTGGATGGCTAGTAAATCCCTCTATTTGGTGATAACTGGCAGCTCAGAGATATTTTATCCGGTGTTGTTTATTCTCCCTTGGGTCTGTGTGACATTGGCTAGCTAATCTATTTAGCTAGAATTCTTTCCCTATTTTGCTTTTTCTGATTTTCTTTTGATCCAACTGTCTAACAGGAGGTAGGGAAGAAAGAGTAGGCTTCTGAGACCCAGATTGGACAAATCACTGATCCCTTAGGGCACTGTGCATTACAGGGGAATTACTGACCTCATTTGACTCTCAGGTCAGGTCCAAGTCCCTGTTTTTGAAAATTGTTTTATCCTTGAGAGGAAGAAACAGGGAGAGGACAGTGACATGCAGACAAAGAGAAGGAAGACAGGCAAGCAAGGGGGAAAGGGAAATCACTGGGTACTCTGCAGAGATAAAGCTATCTTAGAATAGCTGAAACCTTTCCCTTGAGCTCCCCGCCCCCATCTGTCTGGGCTGCCTGGATGGAGGCAGGGGATACTGCACTGCAACCTGTAACTGTTTAATGTCCACAGTTCATCGTCTATGGGAGTTGGGAAGGAAGTGAAGCCAAAGGAGGACTATTTTAAAGGAGAAAATATGGCTCTCATCACAGTTATCCAGAGGTTCAGGTATCTCCTACCACTGGTGACAAGTGAGGAGTACATTTCAAGAACTGAGTTTTTAGTTCAGGCTGCTTCTTCTGACTGCTCACCTTTTTCTTAATAGATTAATCTCTTTCAATTCAATTCAGAGCATTTGTTACGATCTTATTCCATGCTTGTCACTATGCCAAGGTGCTGTGATTTCAAAGACAAAACAGGAAAGAGTCTTGTCCCCATGAATGAATACTATCCTCATGGAACTCATATCTACTCATTGTTCTCTTGGGCTGTTTTCTTCTGACATTCCAGTCATCAGTTGGCTGGCAGGTATATTTATAAAGCTTTACTGTGTAGGTTTTACTCCCCCCACCCCCAAATCCCTTACCAGAGACTGTAGTTGCCATTGGTGACTGATTTCAAGATTTATCTGATTGTGGGTTGTTAATTCAGCTTCTTCCATATTCTTCCCTCTCCCTCTTTTTTTCTCTTATTTTTTCCTCCCCATATCCCTATCACTTTCTCTTCTGCTTTCTCTTCCATTCTTCCTTCATGTTTTGATAAATGTGATGTCAGTATATTGTTCCGGCTTCTTGTGGTTGTAGCAGATAGCTCTTAATGTGGTTGTGGTCGAAGGGGTGGGGGTGGGGTGCCAGGATGGAACTGTGTTCCTTTCATCTCTAACCGGAAGAGTTGCGTGGATCTAGAGATTTTACAGATAGACTGACCTTAAGCTCTGGGGAAGGGATGGAAAAGAGAAGGAAAGATTGTTCATTTCAAGTTGGTCAGATCCCCTAGGTGATGAATGGGAGATGGGAATGGGACACTATTGTGTTAGGGGACTATCTCCCCATCTCCTTTTCCTATAGATCATTTCCCATAGAGAGTTTAAGAAATCAGAAGGGAAGGAAATAAAGAGACCATGTGATGATGATCTGATGTGTTGTGGATTATTAGGCTATCAAAGAGGATACTTTTCAAAATGTAAGGAGAATGGATATTTCAAGTCATATTCTCAGCTCTGTTAACTAAATAGTTACAAAGAAGTGGAAGTGGGGTATCCAAGATTGTTCAGTCTGCTATAAGAGAAATTGAGGCAGAGCTCTGAGCCAGAGGCACTTTATTAAAGGGTCCACAACCCCTGCTAAGGAAGTGGACCTCAAATTTTTCTCATGATCTGAGACATTCCCTTCCTTAAAACCTTGGTTTAATAGCATTTGTTCCCCCAATTGATATAGAAGAGACACAGTAAAATACATTGTCTCATTACTCGATAGACCTTTATCTTGCCTTCCAGGAGACTCTTCAATTCATGTTTGTGATAGATTTGCTGGTCTTTCATTGGCCTCATGTTGGGCAAGTTGGGGGGGGATAGAGTTACAGGAATTTCCTGGTAAAGTCACCCTTTGGTACTCATAGGACCAATTGACCAAGTGCCATATGGCTGTTTCCCTAGCAAAGGGATAACAAGGGTGAAAGTACAGTTCAAAAATAGCTGGGGGACTTTTGATGCCATGGAGTCATACACTGCCACACTGGGCTTGGTCATTTATTCATCAGACACTGGTTAAACAAGTGAATTAACTAGATTGACTAATTGTATAGCAGTAGACAAGTACAATAGTGATAATCACTGCCCCTGTAGAATTAAGCTCAACTGAATAATAAGAATTGTAAATAAACCAGGCACCTAATCAAATAGGGGTCTAAATTAATCATTTCCCCATTAGGAGCTATTGGATGGAATATTTGGAGTGAGTGAGTTTTCTGAAAGGGCCATTGACAACCTAGATTTGTCTAGAGGACAATGACTGGGATGTTGAAGCTCTTGGGAACCTTGTCTTATGAGAAGTGCTTGGAAAAACTGGAAAAGAGAAGACTTACATCTTAGCAACCTGGGCCCAGGGAGAAGAGATGAGGATGACTATCTACCTACCTCCCTTCTTTCCTTGGAGAGGTGGTGGGAGAACTTTAATTGTATGATTTTGCATAAAATTCAGGTCCCTTTTTACTTTGCTATAAGGGAAATAGAGGGAAGCTATGAATGATTGTGATATTAAAATAAGAGACCTACATAAAACTGTTTTTAAAGAGAGAAGACAGGGGATGTGATAACTCTTACAAAGTGTTTGAAGGAAGGTGGCTGACTTTGTTTAAGTTAATAGGATAAAACTAGGAAGGAGATCCAGGTAGACATCATGGGGAGGTAGATTTTGCTTTTTTAGAAGGAAGACCTTCAGAACAATGATCATTGGTAATTCACAAGAAGTGACAGGGAGCCAAGCTAGAATCTGGATCAATCGACAAATTTTTATTAAAGCTAGGCCCAGTTTTAAATATGATAGACATACAAGGAATGAAACAATCTCTGCCCTCATGGAGGGCATATAGTCTGTCTGGGAGACAACAAGCATATATACTGTATGGTGTTATACAGAATGAAGATAAAGTGAATGAATTCAGTGTAGTTAAGTACAAGGTGACTGGGGAAGGAAGGAGAGCCTAGCATTAGCAGTTGGGGAGAATAAGGAAGTCTTCATGTATAAGATGGTGCTTCAGGTGCTTTATGAAGGAAGAGAAGGATTTAGTGAGACAAAAGTGAGAAGGGAGCAAATTCCACACATGGGAGGTAGTCAATACAAAGACGCAAAGAAGAGAATGTAAAATGTACAAAATAGAGACGCGTTTGACTGGATCATGGAGGGTGTGAAGGGGAGTCGAGAGAGAGAACTTTAGAAGGGTAAAATGGGGTTAAGTTGTGAAAGACTTTAATGCCAAATAGAAGACTCTTTAATTTCCCAACCTCTAATGTTTTTAACTGTAAAATGAGAGAGTTGGACGCTATGCCTTCCATGGTCACTTCTACCTCTAAATCTTTTTATTCAGTGGGGCTAATAGGGAGCCATTGAAGTTTATTGTGCGTATATTTGAGGGGAAGTTGATATGATCAGATCTGAACTTGATTTAGGTTTGAGTAGAGAATAAATGAGTAAATAGAGAGAAGTTGAAGATTACAGAAAGAGAGAGAATGACTCAGAATGCAATTTGCTGGGGAAGATGGGATGGGATGGGGTTCTCTTGTGTGTAGAAGGGGTGCTGGCAAGGAAAAGGGCTACCTATTTGTCAGACAGAGAAAGGGGAGAGGGTGGGAGGGGGTGATGTCAACGGGTTTTGAGAGGAAGAAAAAGGTCATAATGATCATTTTCTTGCTAAAGTAAGAGACATGACTATGGATGACCATCTAACCAAGGCTATGGAGGAAAAGATTCTTGCATTGAGAAGGAATCTTGGGTCTTTTGGACCTATAATATATATGGTTCTATTTCTCCAATCCCTAGGAGTAAATAACTTTCTAGAAAGAAGGATGACTCTCAGATTATTTCATATACTAATTTGTTCTAACTTTATGGGGTAAGAAGGGAACTTTTGAATCACTTATTTATGGGGAAGAGGTTTGAACACCACACGCCCCCACTCCAGTGTCATATATGTGACTAAGATTGTCTTGGGAAAGGAGGACATGCTACAAGAAGAAAAAAATACCCCTGGTTACTTGCTGTGAAAATGGTAGAGCCAGAACAACTATTTCAAGGTAGTCAACCCATGAGTTCTGGCCCATTCTACTCATTTGGATAACTTGGAGTCTTGAATAGTACTAATTTTCCAGTATTAATAACTGGGATAAAAGAAAGGAAATATTGGAGGTAGCTAGGTGGTGCAGTGGATAGAGCATTAGCTCTGAAGTCAGGAGTTCAAATCCTGCCTCAAACACCCAATAATTGCCTAGCTGTGTAACCTTGGGCAAGTCACTTAACCCCATTGTGTTAAATATATAAAAAATACCTAAAAATGAAGGAAATATTACAGTTTATATTTATTCACTACAGTAAGGAGTACTATCTTCCTATCTTCTTTGACCAATAAGCCAAAAACATGGTGCTCTTGGTTTCTGTTTTGTTTGGCTGGTGGATTGTCTGGTCTGGGTTGAGCTTGCTTTGTGAAATAATCCATCATTCTTCTTGTTGGTTCCTAAAGATTTTGATTCCAGAGTTTATCAGGGATGATAAAAATCATAAATCTAGAGCTAGGAGGATCAGTAGAGGCTATTTCTTCCCCTCACTTTATAGATCTGAAATGAAGTCCAAGGGAGGTTGTATGACTTGTCCAAGGTCACACAGTAAGACTCTTCACAGGTGGAATTTGAATCTAGATCCTTGGATTCCAGAACTAAGGTACTCTCCATTGTACCTTGTGGGCTGTCTAAGTTGACAAAGTTTATAGTAGAGGTACCAGCATCCAAATGCTATGCCTTTTCATGAATTCCAAATTCCTTCATGAGGAAAATCATCTCTTCCTTGCACTCCTTTAATCCTTAATACCTGTACTATTTTTACTTGGTTGTCTGTCTTATTTTGGCTATTAGATATTAAGCTGTGGACAGCTTCGAGAGTAGGTTGACCAGAAAGGATGGGGTCAGCTGAGGAACTGAAGATGTTTAACCTAGGAGAGAGAAGATGCATGTGTGCATGTGTGTGCATGTGTGTATGGGGGGGCGGCCCAGTGGCTATGATAGATTTTAGATTTCTTTAGGTATTTGAGGAATTTCACATGGAGAGAGATGAAACTTATTCTGCTTGGGGTGGGGGGAGAAGGATGGAGAATGGGAGTAATGAATGGTTAAGCAGACATGGGCTTAGATAGGTTCATAGGATCTTAGATCCAGAGATGGAAGGAATCTCAGGGACTATTAATTCCAACCCCCCTCATTGAGGAAACTGAGTCCTAGGGAGATAAAGTGATTTTCTCAAGGTTGTAAGTATCCAAGATGGGATTTGAACAATTGCTTCCAGAGACAATGCTCTTTCCAGTTGGGAGATCATCTGCTGCCTTAGCTTTCCACATCTCAGTGCTCAGGAAATTGAGTCCAAGGTGATTCAAGAATCAGGCCTCAGAAAGACTGAGAGCAAATCTAGATGCTCCATGGCTGGGGTTGGGAAGTGCCTTTCAAACCCTGGACATGTTCATGGTGTTAACCTGAGGTGGTCTGGGGTTAATTTAGCATAGTGCTTGGAACATAGCAGGTCCTCAGTGAGTGTTTATTGATTTCATTGACTGGTTGTTGAGAGGCTCCTCAGAGCATGTTAGATTCCTCAGGGGATGTTAGGTAAATTATAGAGAGGGTAGAATGTTGAGAGATGGACCCTGAGGCAGAGGGAGGATGATGTCAAGGATGTGGCCTCTCTGAGTCCAGTATCATTCTTGTGGAGGACGGGCTGCGGTGTTGGATGTGAGTGGATGACAGAGATGAGAAGGTCTCTGTGTACCCTGAGAGTTTGATCTGGTGTATCTTTGTATGTAGGTGGCTATATATGCCTCAGACTGGTTAGCTTTAGAGTCCTGTTTTACTGTACTGTGTATTATCTCTAGTGATAAACTTTGTGGCATGCATGTTGCGTGTGTGTGTGTATGTATGTGTATGTGATATTTGTTTTGTGCTTGCCTGATTACTTCATTTCGACTGTATCTATGTGAGTGTGAGTGTGAGTGTGTGTGTGTGTGAGTCAGAATGTTCCTATTCTGTGGTTGCTAATTACTTGGTTTTGGCTGTGTTTGTGTGTCTTTGTAAGGGTGAGTATGTATATATGTGGGGATGTTTCTGTTCTGTAGTTGTCTATCACTTTGTTTTGGCTATGTTTGTGTGTGTATTTAGGGAAAGCACTTGTGACTTGTGGGTCAGTCTGTATTCTGGGATGAATGCATGAGAGTGAGTTTGTGTGTGTGTGTGTGTGTGTGTGTGTGTGTGTATACAATAGCTGTGATAGATATCTTTAGGTATTTAAGAGATTTCACATAGAGAGAAATTCAACTTATCTTACTTGGAGCAGGATGGAGAACCAGGCCATTGTATTTTCAGTTCTCTTGGGTCCTTATCATAGCAGGTCTTTAGAGTACTTGGGGACCAAGTCTGACGTGGTCTTTATTCTAGTAGTGTTCATGTTTGAGGGTTTTTTATTGGATGTTGTTGGCTTTGGATGTTCCCATTTAGGATGCCCGTCTGTTCCTATCTTTGAGAAAACTTCCTACACCCACAGGCTCACAGACCTAGAGCAGGAGGGGACCTTCAAGGTCATCAACTCTAATCCCCTCTTTTTAGAGATGAAATAAAGGAAGAAAAGGGAGGATGTTTGTTCACAAGGTCATGCTGAGAGTTAAGTAAGGATTTGAACGAGGTCCTCTTTAACTGTTAGTCTAGCATTCATTCCACAGCATCATGTTGCCTCTTCAGATAAAAATTGGTATATGGAGTGTGTATCTGAGTCTGAACATATGTTTGTGCATTTGGGTTTACAAGATGTGTGTTTGGGTGTCTGCTGCTTGTATGAAGATATGAACTGGAACACTTATTGTCAGATTGTGTCTCTTTATGTCTGAGTTATGTCTTTCAGTGTGTTTGAGTATGTTTGTGTGTGTGTGTGTAAGACAAAGACAAAGAACATAAGAGAAAGAGAGGGAAAGACAGGGAAAGAGAAAGAGAAAAGCAGAGAGAGACAGAGACACACACACACACACACACACACAGAGAGAGAGAGAGAGAGAGAGAGAGAGAGAGAGAGAGAGAGAGAGAGAGAAACAGAGACAGAGGAGGGAGAGGGAGAGGGAGGGGGAGAGAGAGACAGAGAAAGACAGATGGACAGAGAGACAGACTGCCCGTGTCTGGGATGGGTTTTAGGAGGGATCCTTTCTTCCTTTGCCAACTGGGGGCCTAGGGTAGAAGTGTAGGGGGGGATAGAGTACATGCATGTGTAAGAGATAGAGATAGAAGTAAGTGATGGGGGGCAGGGCTGGTGACTGCAGAGTAGTGAAGTCACCAAGTTTCTCTGGGCGGGGAGAGTTCTTAGTTCCTGAGTCAGAGGGCTGGCCCCAAGCCCCTCAGAACTCACTTTTTCCTTCCAGAGAAAGTGTTGCTCCTGGGAGTGTAGCCTCTGAGCAAATCTGGGAGCAGTCCCAGAACCACCTCAGGCCCCCTGGAGCAGCCACCAGCCCTAGGAACTGAGCTCATCCCTGCCCTGAGTTGTCCTCCTCAAAGTGGGGCTGCTCTGGGCATTTCCTGCTGCTTCTGATCAATCTTCCTCAGCTGTTTGGCCTTCACCCTCCCAGGATCATGCATTTTTTTAACCCCCAACCCCAGAGACCTAACAGGGCCCTCATGATTCTGACTGACCAACAGGTGCTAGACCCTGTTCCCTGTGAACTGTCTAAAAGACTACTGTAAGAGCTGGGGGGGTGGGGTAGTACTAAGGTTGACCCATGTTTTGGATGACTTAATATGCATGTGATGGACTCAGGCAACAGGTCATAGGCAGTATGACTTCCTCTCAATTCCTTTGTCTTCTCCATTTTCCATGAAGGATCAGCTTTGAGTGGGTTGTGCTTTTTGAACTGGGAGAAATGAAGAACAGGAATAGCTAAGGATGCTGGAAATGGGAGGGCTGTGGAAGGATGTATTGGGAAAGGCAGAAATTGATGGGGTGGACCCCTATTTCAAAATGAATAGACCTTTTTTTGCCTGTATGATTTTTGTCTCCTCTACTTCGTTCAGTTCTCATTCTCTGTCTCTGTCTCTGTCTCTGTCTCTCTCTGTCTCTCTCTGTCTCTCTCTGTCTCTCTCTCTCTCTCTCTCTCTTGGGACAGACTTCATTTTAGTTAGAAATAAGGAACTTCAATTCACACTAAGATATAAGTGACTGATAAGAGAGATCCCTTCTGCCCTTTACCGGCTTGGAATTAGGTGGCTGATGGGTGCCTTGACCTCTGTTTGAGGCTGCTGCTGCTGAAGGGTTGGGAGCTGCAGCTTCTCCTCCCCATCATCTCCCTTTCCAATTCCATCTCATGGAGTAAATTGGAAAGGTTGCATGGCCATAGCTTAGCTAATAAGAGTTCTTAGCTCCCCAGGGGAGATGAAGTAGAAAACACACACGCATGTGCATGCACGCCCATTCTCTCACACAGGCACTCACAGAGACATACTCCCCCTCTCACATACACACGCACACACTCACACACACAGAGCACATGCTCTGCCTCCCACATATACACATACACACAGACACCCCCATACACACTCCCCCCACACTCACACATATCCCCTCCCCACACTTACACACACTTACACACACAGAGCACACGCTCTGCCTCCCACACATACACATACACACACAGACACCCCCATACACCCCCCCAGACACTCACACTCCCCCCACTCACACATACCCCCTCCCACACTTACACACACACACACAGAGCACATGCTCTGCCCCCCCCACAGACACCCCCATACAGCCCCCAGACACTCACACTCCCCACACTCACACACATACCCCCTCCCACACTTACACACACTTACACACACTCACACTCTGCCTCCCCCACACAAGACACCCCCATACACCCCCAGACACTCACACTCCCCCCACTCACACATACCCCCTCCCACACTTACACACACACACACACAGAGCACACGCTCTGCCCCCCAGACACCCCCAGACACCCCCCCAGACACCCCCATACACCCCCCAGACACTCACACTCCCCCCCACTCACACACACCCCCTCCCACACTTACACACACACACAGAGCACACGCTCTGCCCCCCCAGACACCCCCAGACACCCCCAGACACTCACACTCCCCCCACTCACACACACCCCCTCCCACACTTACACACACTTACACACTCGCTCACCCACCCCCCACTGGCAGGCAGCCCACTGACTCTGTCTCTCTCCCCTTGCCCCCAGAGGCGGTGGGCCACACGCAGGGCCCGCTGGACGGCAGCCTCTACGCCAAGGTGAAGAAGAAGGAGTCCCTGGCGGGTGGCATCCCGGGGGCGCCCTCGGCTGCCCCCAACCACGTGGAGCACACTCTGTCAGTGAGCAGCGACTCGGGCCACTCGACGGCCTCCACCAGGACGGACCGGACGGATGAGGCCGGTGTCCCCCCGGCCGTGGCCGCGGCGCCGCTGAGCCCCGAGGAGAAGCGCGAGCTGGAGAGGCTGCTCAGCGGCTTCGGCCTGGAGCGCGGGAGGGTGGGCACCCCGCGCCTGGGCCGCCAGGGGCCCCCCCAGCCGCCGGGCCGCCGCCTGGTCCCGGCCCAGGTGCACGTCAACGGGGGGGCCCCGGCCGAGCGGGAGACGGACATCCTGGACGACGAGCTGCCCAACCAGGACGGGCACAGCGCGGGCAGCCTGGGCACGCTGTCCTCCCTGGATGGGGGCGCCCTCACCAGCGAGGGGGGCTGCCCCGAGCCCGGCTCCCCGCTCACCAATGGCCTGGACCAGCCCGGCGTGGCCGAGCCCACCGTCAATGGTGGTGGCTACCCCTTTGAGCCCCGGGCGCGGGCCCAGCCGGGCCCTGTGCGCCCTTCCTTCTCTGCCCAGGACGGCCTCTGCGGATCCCCGCGGGAGGGCCCGGCCCTGGCCTGGCAGCCAGCCGGGGCTCACCCTCACCATGGCTGCGACACCCGTGGGCTGCTCCGCTCTCAGTCCTTTCCGGACCCCGAGCCCCAGCTGCCCCCAGCCCCAGCCCGGGGTGGGAGTAGCCGGGAAGCCGTGCAGCGGGGCCTGAATTCTTGGCAGCAGCATCAGCATCAGCATCAGCATCCGTATCTGCATCCTCAGCATCCGCATCCGTATCCTCAGCATCAGCATCAGCAGCATCACCCACCTGCGTGGCAGCCAGAGAGAGCCCGTCTCGAGCATACCCCCAGCCGGGCCAGTCCCCAACCCCAGGCGGAGCCTTCCACCTCCGGCCTCCCCGAGTTCCCTCGGGCCGCCTCCCAGAAGGAGATCGAGCAGTCCATCGAGGCCCTCAACATGCTCATGCTCGACCTGGACCCTGCCTCATCTGCCTCCCCCTTGCACAAGTCACAGAGCCTCCCCGGGGCCTGGCCAGGGACTTCTCCTCTTGCCTCCCAGCCTCTTCCTGGCCTTTCCCATCAGTCCCAGCCTCTGACCCAGTCAAGATCTGGCTACATCCCCAGGGGACATCTCCAGGGAACAACAGAACCGGTGGTCCGCACCTCCCTGGAGTCCCCCTCACCCGGGAGGTCTTACTCTCCCTATGATTACCAGCCAACTTCATCTGTACCCAGCCAGAGTTACCAGCCCAGAAGTCCGGCCTCTTCTTCTTCTTCCTCTGCTTTCCCAGCTTCCTCAAGTCCTCCGGGACCTCGCCAACCTCCAGCGACTCTCCCTGGTCTCACAACTCAACCTCAACTCCCCCCAAAGGAGACTGGTTCTGATCCATCCCGGACCCCTGAGGAAGAGCCCTTGAATCTAGAGGGATTGGTGGCCCATCGAGTGGCAGGTAAGTACCTAAGGGACCAAGACTGTCTTCAGCAATTTTCTCCTCTTGAGCTCTTGAATGATTCAGATGGAGGAAGGGAGCAAAGGGAAGGTTTTGGAGGCGTTTGGGTTGGGATATGATGAGCATGTTGCCCGGCAACTCTTCCCATCTTCAAACTTCTGCTCATGGTCTTGGGAAGCTTATTTCAGTAATCTGGCATAGAAGTGGGAACTGAGATATAAGGAGATTCAGATTCGGGTTTTTTAGTCCAATTGAGGTGAAGGTTAGGAGGGTTCTTAAAGCTCAACAGACAACTCAGAATCTCAACTTTTAGTCCCAACCCTCTAGGTGAGGGATTCTTAATCTGGACTTCATAGCCCATGGAGAAATTATTTCAGGGAGTCTTTGAACTTGAATGAGGAAAAAAAATACACCTTTAAAATTGAGCTTTCCTTCAGTTATGAATGTAGGCAACAATGGTATTCTGAGGAGGCTTCATGAGACTGCCAAATGGGTCCATGACCCAAAAAAAGTGTTAAGAACCTCTGGTCTATGCAATCTAGCTTTGACTGTCTCTTGGTTAAACCTGGAATTCAGAGCAGGCTATATTGCCTAAGGGACACAGATTGGCATTCTCTCCAGATATGCAGGTTCCCAAATTCCATCAGAGAAAGGATATATTCTCTGAAAGCAGGAGCACAAAAGTGAGATGCCAGGACCATGGGGAGAAATTTTTTGGTAAAGATTTTTTGGTAAGGATAGCACAAGGAAGAATTGCCACATGAATACTTGTTTGATCATTTCTTGAACCAGATCTCTGGAAGTGACCTCAGAGAGGTAATCATTTTACTTTACAGTAGAAGAAGTTGATACCCCCATAATGATGTAATTTGCTTAAGATGATACAGTGAGTTAGCAGTAGACCCAATATCCAAACCAAGACCCACTGATTCCAAAGTCCTTGCTCTTTCCACTGGACCATGATTAAATTTTTTAGGGCAGTTGTGATTCTTCCTCTTCTTGACCCCTTCCTGAGGCATTCACTGGTTGGAAATCCTTATTGCAATGATTTTTAAGGTGGATCTAAGTTCCTGAAGAGGTCTGAGGAGTCTTGAAGCAAGATTAGACATTTGGCCAGATCCCTCATCTGACTAGAGGCCATGGAAATTTCAGAGAGGAGTGAACTGGATAGAGAAACAGATTCCTCTCCCTAACTCCCACTCTCTAAAGGAGAAGCTGAGTCACTGTGCCAACTGCAGAGAGAAAAGACAACACCCCTTCCTTTTATGTGATCATGGAAGACAGAGGGAGTTGGGGGAAGATGAGGGGACAAGTGGTTCTTGATGGGATTCTGTGCTTGAGGGGTGTATGAAAAACTAAGGAGGCAGCTCAGAGGCTCATTATCTGGGGCTTGGCTTCTCAAGATGCTAAACTGGCCTCATCACTGGGTCCTTAACCACATCTTCTAGACAGAGAGCCAGACCTATGTTGAGTCAAGAGACTTTATTTAATTCTATGGAAGGTAGGACTTCCAAGAAGTATTAGATTTTGCTTTTCCCTTCTGTACAATGGGCACCTATTTCTTTTGTATAGGGCACCGCACCACTGAGCCTGTTCACTTCAAGCTGGTCCATTTCACTCCTTCTTATCAGAATCTGTGGCCCATGAATGCAAGGGGTTTGAGCTTGAGGAACACCAGGGAGATATTATACATAGACTATGACTGTTTTGGGGAACCCAGATTTCACAAAATCAGATGATACTTGGTGGGGCCTAAGGAAGTTTCCTGACCAGAGAGTGAGTTTATTTGAACCAGAGACACAAACCTCTTCCAATCTTAGAGGTTTATTTGATTGCAGATCTATCCCAAGTTTGGGGAGCTGATTTAGATAGAGGATAGACCCTGGCCCATTCTAGGGTTGGCACATAAGATTCTAGACTATGCCTAGGGAAACCAAAGTGGAGAATCAGAACATAGAACATCAAAGATGGAAGACAGAAAGAACCATCAGTTAGAATACCACCACCCTCATTTTATAGTTGGGGAAATGGAGGATTGGAGGATCCCCCAGTTTTTAGGAAGAAATGATGAATTGGACCTTAGGTAGGAAAAGATCCTTTTTGGAATTGTGGGGAATTAGGAATGGGGTTTGATTATGGAAGTAGAAAATATATTCAGAGTATGCACAACTTTGTCATCAGCCATCCTGGGCAGCCAGAAGTATTTCTGACTGTAATGATTAAATTTAAATTTCCAGTGTAAATTCAGTATTCATAGACCTTAGGTTCCAGAGATGGACAATTAAATTATGTTCAGTTTTATTCAAATCAACAAGCATTTATTGGTTGCTATATGTTAAGTACTGAATTAGATGGTAGGGCCATGAAGATTGAAAAACAACTTAGCCTGTGCCTTCAAGGAGCTATTAGGGGAATAGGTTCAGAATCACTTATATAGAGCTGGGAAGGACCTGGAAAACCACTTAATCCAAATTTTTTAGATGAAGAAACTGAGATCCAAGAAAATTAAATAACTTTCCTAAGGTCACACAGCAAGCCTCAGAAGTGGAATATATAAAAATACACACACACACACACACACACACACACACACACACACATATATATACAGATAACTGTAGGATATATAAATATATACATGCACACACACACACACACACACACACACATATATATATATATATATATATATATACAGATAACTAATATGTTAGAAAATGACTAAAGATGAAACATAGGGGTACAGGCAATTCATGGACAAGGAAATCATTTCAAGTTAGGTAAAAGATGGGACAGACAAAAAGTGAACCAACTGCTACTCTCGATGAGCTTACAAGTTTAGCAGTAAGATGTTTTGGAGGGAGCCTTAATAGAACCTGGGAACTGATTAAATTTGGTATGGTATGAACAAGAAGGAAGAAATTATAAATTTTATATAAATGTTTAATGTCTAGCCTGGATAAATGAGAGAGAATGATGGTACTATTAGCAAAAATAGTAAAGTTATTTGGAGGAGGAGTAAAGATAATGAATTCACTTTGGAACATGTTGATTTTGAGGGATGTTTTGACCAGATAGTCTGTTCATCTAACAGGTAGTTGGAAACTGAGACATTCTTACTTAGGGGCAAGATTGAGGAGTGGGGGGTAGGGATGCTGATTCTGGAGTTATCTGGATGAAGGTAATAATTGAAGTGTGTGGGGAGGGGCGGGGAGGGGGGCAGGGACAGATTAGGTTGCTGATAGAAGGAGAAGAATAAAAGCCCAGGGGCTTAGTTGTACTTAGACAACTGGAGGACGGAGAAGAATAAACAAGAAAGATTATTGGGAAGGCAAAGTGAGACAGTGGTGTCATGAAAGCCAAGGGAAGACAGAGAACAGTGGTAGAGGTGTAGGAATAGAAGCCAGATTGAGGAGGTGTGAAAGGTGAGTGGTGAGGAAATGGAGGCAATGAATGTAGATTCCTACTTTTAACCATTAGATGATCATTTACTGCAGATAAGAAAGGGAAAGGTCTTAGAAAAGGTATGAGATGAGATTAAGGACTCATTAGAAAGAGCTAGCTTGGGCAAAGAGGGAGCCACTCTATCCTCATAAGGTTGGGAAATGTAGGAGATGGGAGAGGATGCAGAGAAGTTCTGACTTGTGGAAGAGAGGAGCTGGGAAAGCTTAGGATTGATGGCTGCAATTGTCTGTGTAAAACAGGAGGTGAAGTCATCTGCTGAGAGTGAAGCAATGGGGATAGAGTCAAGTGCTTTAGGAAAGAGGAAGAGGTTTTGTAGAGCTATTATGGGAAGTGTGATAGAAAGTCAATAAGAGAATAAAGCTTTGTGTCAGTGAAGGTCCAGTCTGTGTTAGATTGCAGAAATTTACAGTGAGACCCAATCAGCATGGCTTTGTCTTCTCTTGTTCTACTGTTCCCCCTTCCTTTCCCTTTCTGGGAGTGGGAAAAGTCTTGATATCTTGAGGAGCGGGAACCTTTTAACCTGAGTATAAAAATAGCAAAATTTATATTGCAATAGAAGTTTTACAGAGTACTTTAAATTTATTATTTCAATTCAACCCTGTGAGCTGGGGGATTATTGCCACTCCCACCCATTTTACCAGTGAGGAAACTGATGTGCAGAAAGGGTAATGCGTCTTGTCCACTAGAACTAAGGTTTTCCTGACTCCAAGGTCACTATTCTATCTACTCCCCAAACTTAATCATTGTCAGATGTATGTGTATGTGTCTGTGCATATATGTGTCTATGTGTAGGAAAACGTTCAACCCAAGAGGCTACCTTCTCCAGGTTGCTATCAGTGAAATAAAAAAAAAAACCATAAAGAGTAAGAAAACTAGATCATGTTTTCTATGGACTGAGCCATAGCTAGTTCATGACAGAGAGCTCCATATTTGGCTGTTCTGGTGGCCTTTTTCTACCATTCTTGAACTTGAAGACCACTTTCAAGTGGTGGGCATGGAAGAAGCACTGGACTTGGAGGTGGGAAATCTGGGCTGAAATTCTAGTCCTGTCATTTTCTACCTGGGTGACCTTAGCAAGTCACTTAATGTATTACATCTGTAAAAGGAGGAATAACAATTACATTCCCAGGACTATTGTAAAGAAATTCCTTTGTTAAACTTGAACTAAACCTTAGACCAACTTTTCTCTGGAACCCTTTCCTCTCAAGGTTTAACTCAAGCTTTCCTAGGAACTTGTTCACTGCCTAGGCCAATATTTTCTTCTAATCCCAGATGGGGAGTTGCTCCTTGAGTTTGTGGCCCCATCTTCCATCACTGTCACGCCCTTTCCATTTCAGGGGCCAAGATTCTCCAGTCCCCTCAGTCCTCTGGCTCCCTTTGACCTGGCAGAAAAGACATGATGGAGAGGAAGGGCATCTGGCTGGCACACAGTGTCCCCCTTCTCATTCACTCCTCAGCTGACCTGCACAGGGGGTAGCTATTTATGGTCCCATAAGGCTATAAATCTCTATGGTCCCCAACCAAGCATGAGTGGAATTTCTTACATCAGTGGTTCCTACTGCCATGACTTCCTCTTCAGCCATACAGGGAATCTGTTCATTATGTAGTAGATTTTAGAGTAGAAAGAGATGAGAATGGAAGGGAGAAATTAGGGGAAAAAATTCTAATGGAGAGAGAAGCATGGGTGAAGACATAATGATGGGGGAAAGTCCAGGACTGTGGGAGAACAGTGAAGAGTCAGGTGTAGCTGCATCATAGCTGGCACATGTTAGGTAATCTTTGGAAACAAAGCTGGAAAGGTTGGGAACATATTGTAAACAATACGTATATTGTGCAGGGAATGGTTCATTTTTGAGTGGGGGGGAGTGATATGATTAGAACTGTGTTTGGGAAGATGATTATTGGTGTGTGTGAAGCATGGATCAGAGATGGGAAAGATTCGGGAAAGGTGAGGAAGGAAAGCAAAGAACGACCAGTTAGAGAGAACAGAAAGAGAACCAGGGTAATGCATTGTTGCAGGTAGACTCATGGAGAAGAGAGTAAACAGGGTGTAATTATCAGTGTGCAAGGCCAAAGAGAATGAGGATGGGAGAAGGCTAAGCCATCTCTTGATTTCTTTGAAAAGGCAATTTCAATAAGGGGTTGAGATAGATGGAATAGAAGATTTGAGGGTCAAGAAGTGAGTGGGTAGCAAATGAGTCAACAGCTAATATAGACTACTCTTTTGAGGAAGCAAATATAGATGATTTTTTGAAGAAGTTTAGCTTTTAATAAGAAGAGAAGAAAGTGTTTATTTGAGGGACTTACTTCCAAAGTCAAGAGAAAGAAGTTTCCTCCTTTTTTGAGAATAGAGGAGACTAGCTATATTTGTAGAGAGATGGGAAGGTGTCAGGATAGAGGGAAAGATGGACAAGACTCACTGTGTGGGGAGGTGATGAAACCAGGCTCTGGAAGATCCCTGATCACTAACACAGGGAGAAGGGAAGGAGGAAGTCCATCTCCTACAAGAGGAAAGGAGGAGGGAATGAATAAAAGTAAAGTGGTGTTCTGAGGGGGTGAGATGGGGAGTTGAGGGAGTTTGTGACATCTGACCTTGGTCATCCCAATAAATTGAGAGGTAGTAGCTTGAAGGCAGTAAGTTGAGTGAGGGTGGCTTTGGGAACTGAGAATGGAAAATTCAACTCAGTACAATTCAAAAAATGATTATTAAGCTCCTTCTGTATGTATGTCATTGAACTAAGCACTAGGAATCAAAAGATCCAAATAAAACAGTGCCTATTCACATGGAGCTTACAGTCTTGTGGGTCGAAAACAACACATACACATATTAGCAAAGGCAAAGTAATTTGGGGAGGGTATAAAGTACTAATGATACATCCGCCAAATTGTCATCTGTCCTGTCCTTTGTTTGAAGATATTCGGGGCAGTCCATTTTATTTGGGGATAGCTCTAGTTTAAATTTTCCCTTACGTTGATCTTAAAGTTGTTTTTTTTTTTTTTTTTGCAACTTTGACCCATTGCTTCTAGTTCTACCCGTCCCCCCCCCCCCCCAGGACTAAGGAAAGCAAATCCTAAAAATACTGGAAGCCAGTAATTCTGTAACCCCTAAGCCCTCTTTTCTCTAGATCTATAATAATTCTAATTCCATCAGTTGCTTCACACAGTCCTTCACTGGACAATCTCCAGTTTCCCAATATTCTTCCTAAGTGTGATATTCAGAACTGAACACAATTCCTTCCCTAGACTGGGGCATATTTCAACAGGACTATAACCTCCTAGACAAGGACAATGTGTCTTTCAATTTTACTTTTTTTTGGCTGCTGTACCACACTCTTGACTCACATTCAACTTGTGGTTTTACTAAACCTGAAAGTGTTTTTTTCAGAGGATGCTGTCTAGCTTTATCATCCTCATCTTTTCCTTGGGAAAATTGACTTTTTAAACCCAAGTGTAATACATTTCATATTAAATTTCCTTCTATTCAATTAAATCCAACATTTTAGCCTGTCATAATCATTTTAGATCCTAACTCTGTCATCCAATATGTTAGCTAGCTATTCTTGTTTGTGTTGTCTAGAAATCTGATGTGTATCAGCCATATCTTTATTCACTGGTAGCACAGTTAGACAGCACAAGCCCTGTGACCCTCCGATAATGACCTATTTTCAAGGGATCATCAGAACCCAAATCGACACTGTTCATATCCATCTTTTCAACCAGCTCTGAATCTGCCTCACTGTATTCTACTCTTGTGTAATCTATAATATCTTTATTGAAATCCCAAGAGCAGAATTGAAGAGTTTTTTTAATGCTTTGATAAAGTTTTGGTAAAATTTGGTTAAAAAAAGATTACATGAATGAATGAATGCAAAGCATTTATAAAGTTCTTGGGTTTGTTCTAGGAATTCTACCAAGAACTGGGGATACAAATATTTTAAGAAAAACACAATGTCTTCCCACATGGGACTTATATTCTAAAAAGGGAAGAGAGCACATATGAGGCATGACTTGGAAAGGGAGTTTTGGGGAGATGAAAGGTGTGTGGGAGGGGGGTATGGGTAAAATTAGTTATTCTGTCAACCATTTATTAAGGATTTATCTTATACTAGATTTTGGACTAAAGAGACCATTATGAAGGAGTTTGCGTTCTAATAGGAGAAGGCAACACATAAAATAAAGCTGAAATGCTTGGGGTGGGGTAGAATGGCATTATGGGGTAGAAGGGAAAAACAAGGGTACCTGGTGTTGAAGCGTGATAGAGTAAGTACAGAATGCAGCCTGGAGGGGAGTGAGACCTGGCTGACTTGGGTGCCAGAACAGAAATGCAATTACAGTATTTAAATGGCAGTTCTAGGAAGAGCTATCCAACCAGAAGGAGAGGTTGAAGGGGAAGATGATACTGCCAATATAAGATTTCAGGGCTAGAGTGAGGTTTCAGGATGGAGAGATTTCTGGGGCATGATAAAGGAAGGGATCAGAGGCAGCAGGAAGATAGTGAAATAGCTGAGGTGGATGGCTAGAAGGGATATGAAACTGTAGCAATGTCTGGTGACCAGGGCTGGCAGTCAAGAGAGTAGGCATGGTGGACTAGTTGCCTTCTGACTGAGTTGGTAGGGCAGGAGCTCCAAGTAACAGGGGAGTCACTTCCTCAGGGATAGGAGGGTCGACCTGGTTGTGGATGTCCAAGTCTCGGGTCTGGTGTAGAGGGTGTCAATCTAAAGTTCAGAAAGATTCAGGATAGAAGTTCCCTTGGTTAACTTTTCTACTTTTTAAAGGGGATGCATGTGAAAGATATTGTGGTTATAGAATAGGTGGTTTGATCATGGAGGATGAGAGAGATGGAAGACCCAAGGATGATTCTGAGGTTGTGAACTTGGATGATGGGGAAGATGGTAGTGTTCCTCCAGAAGTAGGGTAATTTTGAAAAGAGACACTTGAACTGTGTTGTATGGGGGGGGTGGAGAGAGAGAGAGAGAGAGAGAGAGAGAGAGAGAGAGAGAGAGAGAGAGAGAGAGAGAGAGAGAAGGGGAGAGAGAGAGAAGGGGAGAGAGAGAGAAGGGGAGAGAGAGAGAAGGGGAGAGAGAGAGAGAAGGGGAAAGAGAGAAGGGGGAGAGAGAAGGGGGGAGAGAAGGGGGGAGAGAGAGAAGGGGAGAGAAGGAAGGGGAGAAAAAGCACATAATGAGACAGGGAATAGACTTGATGGCTATCCATACTTTGAGATCAGAAAATGAATGAAGACCAAGCAAAGCATTGCAACAGTGAAATTGGGCAGCCCAGTAGGGACTTTGGGACCTAATATGGTCCCTTAAATACAGTAGATTTTTTATAGATGCTTGTTGAATTGAATGCACTTGAATCAATAGAAGAAGGAAAGGTTTCCAGGCTGTAATGAAGGCACAGCTGAGGTTAAGTAGCAAGAATTTCTAATAGTCGCAGTTAATATGATTTCCTCACTCTCTTCTGATGGCTGGCATCCTAGGAGCAGGAGGAAAAGTAGCATATGGTACTAGAGTACTCTGGATAAAGCAACTATAGTGGGAGGTCAATGAGGGTTCTAGGCCTTACTTTAATCATTGAAATAACTGGACACTGGAAGACCTTTGAAACCTGAATGGGGAGAGAAGACTAAGGAAATGTAGAGGAAGCTAGGAGTTGAAGATCAAATTGAACAAATTCAGTAGGAGTATGTTCTTAGAAGAGAAAGCTTTTATTCATTCATTCATTTATTTAATGGAGAGGCAGCATAGCAAAGTGGCAAGATGCTCAACCTCAGAGTGAGGAAGACCAGGGTTCAAGTCCTAGATAAGCTGGCTGTGTGACCTTGGGCAGGTACTCTCAGTGTCCCAGACAATTCTGCATTGGGAGAAGGAGTTTCAACGTTTAGCAAAGTGCCCTTCATTAATGAAATCACAAGTGGATCAACTGTGACTATTGTGAGTCCTAATGTACTATGGTACATAAGGAAGTAGGACTATGGTGATAGTGAATAAATAAAATAAATAAAACAGGTCAAAGAGCTTATAATATTGCATGTCTTTCTGAGAAAACAAAACTAAAGGTTCCAGGTCCTCTGTTCATCTTTTCTCTCCTTGAAAAGAGCTCTGAAAAAGAGGGAGTTGGAGAAACAAAATATTCTTTATTTTGGTAAGGGTCCTATCTGTGCTTCCCTTAGGACCAGGGGGGAATGGGCCGCAGAGTTTTCAGATTTCTTGGCAGACAAGAGGAAGAAGTATCTTCTTAAGAGAACAGATCTGGATATTTCTTCCTCTCTACTACTCCATCCTCCCATCTGTGGCTGGATCCCTGGCTCAGACCTTCAACTAATGTTTATTTTCTTTTTTGTTTTGTTTTGCTCTTTCTCCACCGTTCTCTGTGTGTCCCATGTGTGTGTTCTGTCTGTCTCCTTGGTCACTGATGGGATGCCCTGCTTCCTCCACTTGATTCTGTCCTGCCTTCCCTTCCCCCTTATTGTCCCCTCTTGGGAAGCAGCATACAACCAGAAGCTCCAGTGCATCAAGAAGAGTGTCCTATCCTTGCCTTCTCCTCTCCACCGGCAGAGATCCTCTTCCCTCTCTGGTTGGTCCACTCCCCTATACTCCATTTCCTCACTTCTCCTTTCTTCTTTTATTCTCTGCTTTTTCTTCATGTCCCAATTCTTTTCTTCTCTTTATTAATTCTCTCCATCCATTTCCTTTTCCTCTACTTTCTCCTTTTTTCTATTACATATTCTTTCTCTTTCTATTCTTTCCCCTTGCATTCTTTCTTCCTCTTTCCCTTTTCCTCACATATTTCTTTCCTCCATCTTCTCTTCCTTATTCTTTTTCCATCATTTCTCTTCTTCTCTCCCTTGCCTCTTGCTAGATCTTCTTCTCCTTCCCTCTTCCTTCTCCTTCTCTCCCTCCCTTCTTTTTTTCCTCCCTCTCTCTCCTTCCACTTCTGTCCTTCCATTCTCCCTCTTTCTTTCTTGCTTCCTTTTTCTCTTTCTTTCTCATTCTCTCTTCCTCTTTCTAATCCTTCCTTTCCCTCTCCTTCCTCTCCTCCCTTTTCCTTCCTCTCCAGTCCCATCTGCATGTTTGAATGCCTTTTTTCTTTTGCATGAACAAAGACTTAATGCATTGAACCTTGGTCTTGGCTGCGAGGGAGAGGTTAGAAGTAAGAAGATTTGAAATTTGGAGTCTCCTTGATGAATGAGAATCTCTTGGACATGGGTGACAGACACCTGGCCTCATTGTAGAGGGCAGTGCTTTCTGTAACTCTGCACTCTTTACTGCTTTAGAGCTATAGAGATTGAGCCTTTAATTGGAGGCCATGCCAAGAAGGTCATGACCAGCTGGGTGTGTTCAATGTCACCTGTGTCAATATGGGAATGTCCTCTGGGCTAATCTCCCTAGAGTTTTCTCTCAACTATACTCATTTATCTTAGCATCTTTTAGTCCAACTAGACTTTAGTGAAACTGTGTAGGATCTGATATGTTCCAGACATTGTCAACTAAATTATCAAGGAGGCAGATTACCTTTTTAGTTGATTATTTGGGTCATTCATTCCTCCTACTCCTTCTTCAGCTTAACCTTTTGTCTGTTTCCTGATGATCCAAGCCTGGAAGGTCAGGGAAAAGGATGACCATGGTATGATGAGAAAATGTTTGGTTAAGGAAGAATTTGAAGCTATTGGCTAAAAATGATCTTTTAAAATACAGAGCAATTGTTTACGTAGCTTCTCTCTGTCTATGGACAAAGGACAGTGGCTCTATAAGGCAAGTTATGTTTTCTTCCACCACTTATCACCCTTTTCTTTCTGTCCAACAGTATGTGATTCAGAAGTTCAGGGCAGTTTGGGTTAAGATTGTCTCTGATTCTAGAAAGAGCATGGCTTGGCCTTAGGGGCTGCTGGTGTGGTTGCTGTTTGTGTGGCTTTCTGACTTCCTAGCCCAGCAGGTTATGCATCAAGAGATCTCTTACCTCTGGACCTTGCAGAGATGGAGCTATGTCCCCAAGCCCCCGAGATGAGGAACCCAGTCATTTGGAAACCTGAATGCTGGAATGAAGAGAGGGGTTTGTGGGAGTAGATGGGTAGCTGGAAGAAAGGTTTTGGGGAGGGGGTAGTCTGTGAAGTATATTGGGGACAAATCATCTAAATTATTCTGGATAAATATGAGCATTTATATATGCAGATGTAGTCCTTTCTTCAATTTCAAACCTTAATTCCATGTTTTCTTAAAAGAAAAAAAAAGAATGACTTTGAACAATGGGGATTTTAGCATACTTGAAAATTGAACCTCAAGGGAACCATTGACCCAAATATAGGACCATACTGGAGATTGACTGCTGTCATAGTTGGGTATTGCTATAGAAATGCTCTAGTCTAGAAGCCTATTCTCTTTTGTTGCCTAAACATTTCTAGAGCCCATACAAGTCACTTAATCTCTCTGTGCCTCAGTTTCCTCATCAGTAAAATGAGAGGAGTTAGACTAGATGGCCTCTGATAGTCCATTCCTTCTCCATTTCTAAGATCCTATAAGAAGTTTCCAATGTCTTTCTCCCTGAGGCACCCACTCTCAAGCCCCACATCCTCCAAAGAAAATTCTGTCTTCTACCCACCTTTTTGATGAATAATCATGGCATAATGAAAAGAACTTTGGCCTGAGATGAAGGAATAAGGATGGGTAGCTGGAGTTAATCTACCCCCAACTCTGTTACTGATTACCTGTTTATTTGGAAATTATTCTGTACCTCAATTTTTGCATCTGAAAAATGTTTTTTACCTCTACCCCAGCCATGCCAAGGATTATGGTGAGGCTCAAGTGAGATCATTTAAATAAAAGCAGCTGAGTACTCTAAGGAGTGATAAAAGCATAAGAGACCTTCTAAAAAATTTCTTACCAATTTTCCACTGTGGATCCTGTCCATTTCCTCCAATTCTCTCCTTAACATGACTAGCATCCAGTCATTATTTTCATAAAGGAGGATTTTTTTCCTTCTCTTCACCAAACTGAATTATTTGACCACTGTTTCCCTTTCTTTATTAATGTTCCACTGGGTATGTGTCTCTGTTCTTCCCTCCTGGGGGGACTATGAGAGCTTGAACTCTGAGGGAGTCTTGGACCCCATTAAAAACCTTACTCCTGCTTCCTGTTTTCTCTCTCTCTCTCTCTCTGAGAGAGAGAGACAGACAGAGACAGACAGACAGACAAACAGACAGAGATCAATAGACAAAGGGAAAGACAAAGATAGACACATAGAGATAAATAAACATGAGTTTTAGGGTCAAAGGCAATGGGATTGGGGAAGCAATTCTATTTCCATTATTGTTTGCTCTCAGGAACCACGTGAGACTGTGGCATTCCCTGTTTGGTTATCATAGTCTGCATGGACCCAGTCTTTCCGCACTTGGCGGAGGAACAATGAGACTCTCTTCTTTCCTCTCTGCTTTGCCTTCCCTCCCCCTTTTCCTTCTTCCACCCCTCCCTAAGGAGAAAGAAAAAGGAGAGAGAGAGAGAGAGAGAGAGAGAGAGAGAGAGAGAGAGAGAGAGAGAGAGAGAGAGAGGACATGGCTCTTTGGGCACCCTGGGGCTGAGTTAGGTTTGCCAAGGGGGACAACAGAGAGCCACTGTGTGCAAAGAATGCAAGATGTGCCTGGCTGGACCATTGATGCAATGTGGGGATCTGGAGGGGGAGGGATTTGGCCCCGTGGGAGTGGAATGTAGGGTCTTCCCTGATTTAGCTTTTGGGAAGAGCCCAGAACTGTTGAGGCACTGCCTTGCATTCCCTTAGTCCTTCAGAGGCCATCCCTTCTGTTTCCAGTTAGGACATGCTCCTTTCCCCGTCCCAAGAAGATTAAAGCAGAAGAGTGAGGAGATGACGAGGAGGAGGTAGCTATCTCGATCCTTCTCAACAATCTCCAAGAAAAACTGTATCTTGACCTCCCTTGATGGTCATTTTTAATATCTCACAACCTTAAGCATTTGGGAAGTTCTTGCTATCTAGCCTTCTTCCCCCTACTCCCCACCATGATCGTGATTACTGTTGGCAGGAGGCCAGTGGGAGAATTCCCTTTGTGAGGTGGCTGGAGGATGCTCAGGGTAGATGGGGGGGGCAGTTTCTGCCTTAAATAGAGACCTAAATTCAGGGAGCTGAGTTTGACCTTATTTTCAAGGACAAACATTCAACCCCAAGCAGAAGACTTAACTGCTGAGTTGAAAATTAGAGGGAAATATGCCATAAAGGGGGCTCTGGAGGGTAGAGAGAGTCAGGGGAGTGAGCCCAGCTCTAATGCATTTCTTTTAACCTTGGGCTTGAACTCTAACTCCAAACCCTGCCAGCCTTTCCTGATTGGGTCTCCTTTGTCACAATTATTATTAGAAAATCAATGGAAGCGTCTGTTTTACTCTGATGCTTCTGCCAGGAAAGAAACTGGTGACGGCAGCTCGAGACCACTGGGGAGCTTCTGGGGGCAGGGCAGGGAGGGTATAATGAGGGGCATGGGAATGAGAAGGGGGGAGGGGGAGGATGGTTCTCCAGTGGTACTTAGCATTGTCAGCTACATGGAAGACTACATTGTCATCTACATTTGAATCACCATCACCAAGAAATAAGCAGAGGCAACATGTCATAGTGGATGGAGATCTGTTCTTGGCATCGGCAAGACCTGAATTCTAATCCTGCCTCTGATGGGCGATTCTCTGGGATTGTGTTTCAGGATAGCTGCTGCTCTGCATTAGTTAAGGGAGTTTCTTCACTGGTTTTAGGTCAAGTTAAGGATAAAGAAAAGAAAGAAATCTTATATTGGCTCTCTTATGGTCTTCATTCTCACTGATTCAGGAGTCCTCTCTGGTGATGCAGGCAGCAACTCATTCATGAGTTGTCCATGTCCTCCTGAAGTTTTGCCTTAAGAGGAGGGACTTGGTCTTTCTAACATTTTGGGATTCCTCCTTGGGGTACCATTCCGACTATCCACCTGTCAGCCCTCCTGCCATGTGACCAGCTAATCTTCTCTCCTTATCATCTTTGCTCTTTTACATTATCACAATCACTTCATGGTTATATGTTATGACCTACTTCCCCACCATGCACTTGGGCATTGACTTCTATGATGTATTCATTCCTCTTTAGCTATTTGGAGGCAGGGAATCTTGTTGTTCTATAGCAAGACTTGCAAAATGGCAGCAATGAAAAGACTGGTTTGTTGTCTTAAAAAAATCTGAAGTCAATAAAGAGTTTTTTGTTTAGGTTTTTGAAAGGCAAATGGGGTTAAGTGGCTTGCCCAAGGCCCCACAGCTAGGTAATTATCAAGTGTCTGAGACCGGATTTGAACCCAGGTACTCCTGACTCCAGGGCCAGTGCTCTATCCACTGTGCTACCTAGCTGCCCCAAGAATATTTTTGCTTAATGGTAGTATAGTACATTTAACTTCTTCCAGGTATTATCTGTAGCTATAACTGTGATTTCATTTACTCTTTATAAGCACACTGGAAGTAAATAGGACAGGTTCTATTAGTACCATTTTTTTACTGATGAAGAAAGTAGAAAGAAAAATTAAGCATCCAAGGTCACACAGCTAGGAAGTAGTAGAGGAGCTAAGATCGTAATTCAAGTCCTGGGTCCCGGTTCTTTGCTCTTTGCTCTGACTTTAGAGGGCAGTGCTGATGTCCAGTTACTAAAGGTGCCCAAGATGTGGACTCAGTCCATAATCCATTTGTACAATCTTTATTATGGCAAAATACATTGAATTAGACCATGACATCAGACCCCACTGGTTTCCCCTCTGGACCCACCCAGCTGCTGTGTGTAAGAGAGTGAGTATGTGTGAGTGTGGGAGCAGGCTGCACAAATACGTTCACATGGCTTTCATCTGAACTTGTGCGTGACAAGCTGGGAAGAGAGGTTTTCCAACTTGTTTCTGACAGCAGCCTTCACATCTGGCATCTGGTGGGATGGATAAATCACATAGCTGATGGTGCAGAAGGTAACTCTGCCAGGATGGCCTCTGACTGTGCTCATTAGTACATTCCTAGGAGCATCAATCTGTGTGTATGTGTGTGTGTGTGTGTGTGTGTGTGTGTGTGTGTGTGTGTATGAGAGACAGAGACAGACAGACAGACTTAGAGAGAGGCACAGAGACAGACAGTCACGGGACAGTGGTTCTTTTGATGAGGCCGGTGAGATCTACTGACCAAGTCCTGGGATTTCATTTCCTTCGTGGCTCTGATTTGCTGAGTAACTTCAAGCAAGTTATGTTATCTCCTTATGCTTTTGTTTCCCCTTTTCTGCCTATAGGGAACAGAGAGATGAGATTAAGATACTTCAGAATAATCCTGGTTCAGTAGAGGGACCCTCTTTCCTGGGGAATGGGTTTAGATGCCTTTTGAACATATTTTGATAGTTATAAAATTTCCTAGGATTCTTTGAGTCAGCTCAATGAGGCAATGAATTCCATGCCATAGGCTAACCCCAGGGCAGGGGAAAGGGGAGGAGAGCAGTTTGGCAGCTCCAGGGAGTCCTGCTTGTTGGGAAGGGAAATAGAGAAAAGCAGATGGAAAACAGAGAATTATTTCAATGCTCCCTTCCCATGTTGTCACATCCAGATTGCTAACCCTGCCATCCACAAAGCAGGAGTAATTTTGGGGTGGGGCTTCTCCATGAAAACTTCATGTTAGTAGAGATGGTTGGGGACCAGATTTGAGAGAGAAAGACAGGGACCATGTGGAGCTTGACTAGAAGCTTTAGGGGAATATTGAATAAATTTGGGGGGCCCTGAGAGCCCCTTTCCTGAAGCCTGGTGGGTTTGAGAGGTAATAACCCCCCCTTTTTTTTTACTAGGGCCTCCTTAGAGACTCAGAATACATGATTTTGCATTCTTCCCTCTTTCCAAGAGTTTTTCCCTGGGGCCAGATGTTGCATGTTAGTTGATGCCGTTGTCCTGGCAACTGCCTCCCCCCTTCCTATTGCCTTTCCTCCGTTCTATGAAAGGAAGCAGTGGCCATCTGCTTCCAGGGGTTGGAAAGAGTTGACATCTGTTTCAAGAATCAACCCTGTTGTGCTCTTGGCCAAAGTTCAGTCCTTGATCAGTGATCACTGGGTGGAGGTCTGTTCTCAGTCAGAAGAGATTGCCCAGCTTGGCAGGGAAGGCCATGAGTGTGGGGGGAGTCGGAGAGAAGCGGGGTGGGGGGAGCAGAGAACACAGGTCCTGGTCCTGTACAGACCCCTGACTTTAGACAAAGTGAGCTCTCTGTAGAATCTGGCTAACAAGCTCTTTAACAGCATGAGTGTTTCTTTTGGAGAGACCAACCACCTAAATATGTGCCTATCTCCCCTAACTCTTGCCATTATTTCTAGGAGTTCAGGCTCGAGAAAAGCAGACAACAGAGCCACCTCCCCCGCTCCGGAAAAGAGCAGCCAGTGATGGACAGTATGAGAACCATTCTCCAGAACCCACCTCCCCTCGGAGCCCTGGGGTGCGATCCCCAGTCCAGTGTGTTTCCCCAGAGCTGGCCCTCACCATTGCCCTCAATCCAGGAGGACGGCCCAAAGAGGTGAGAGTTGAGTAGATATTAGCCTCTCTCTAGGGGGTACGAATGGGACTCACATCACCTCCCTGATGTCATGGTCTTCTCTGAGAACCAAGGACAAACAGCAATAACAACATCTCTTCTGGGGAGTCACTAGAAGTAAACAGGGTAACTTTGTTTTTAAAGGCAGATAGGGATTGGTTTTTCTGCATTCCTACTCAAAGACCAAATGCTTCCTTATCTTTGTGAATTTTCTATGTCATAATCCTGGTTAGTTGCTATCAAGATACCCTTGTGTAGCTAATAAATAAGGATCTGGCAATTCTCAGTCTTTTGAATGTCTCAGGTGTTTTTCTGTCACACAAATTCCAATCTCCTCAGTTCTACCAAAGTCACTTTTTAATACCTCCAATTCTCAAGTCCATTTGGCAAATCTAAGCAGAGTTGCTCTCTTCCTGAAGATAGTTCTTCAGTTGTAGCCAAAAGGGGCAATGGTATCATGGCATACATGGCAGATGACTTGGGATCATCTTGTCGCTCTCCCTGCTCCCAGGCAGGGACACCACCTAGACCAGCCCACTCTCATAGGTAGCCATCCTGTTCTGAATTATCAATAGACAGATGTCTTGGACTTTTGGCTTTGGCTTGATCATGGTCTTGCAAATATGCCTTTGCTTGCTTGCCCCATTGTGAGTAATTCTCATAAACTTGGGTGAGTGGACCAGTTTAGTTCATTTTTGTCTATTTCTCAATGGGAGATAAGACTGGTAATTTTTCACTTTTTTTGTGGGCTTGTTAACTTGTATTGCAGTTATCTGACTGTAGTGTTTAGCTCTTTATTGTTCAGGATGCCATAACTAATGTTTCCCATCTTTTCTTATGTGCTTTGTTCTGTTCCCACAGCCCCATCTGCATAGCTACAAGGAAGCCTTTGAAGAAATGGAGGGGGCCGCTCCGGCCAGTCCACCTCCCAGCGGTGGTGAGAACTCTCCCCCAACCCCTGACTTCCCTGTGTCGCCTCAAACCCCTTATGTCAACCTTAGCCTGTGTAAGTGTTCTGGCTCTGGGAGGTGGAGGGAATTGGCTGATGATGTGGGCTGAGTCTGGTGAGGCTGGGCGGGGGTCAGTCTGAAGTCCGACTTTAAAGCCAACCATCTTTCTCATCCTCATGGCTCATTTCCCTCCACCCTTGCCTCTGACCCCTTTCCATTCCCATCATTTCTCTGCTTCCATGCCTCCACCCTAGTCCAAGGCTCTCAAATTTGGGATTAATCACATTATTATTGTTGTAGCCACACCAGGCCAGAACACAGCAAATTCTAGGTGACTTGAATGTCACTGGTTCCTCCATTTTACGAGATTTCTAGTTGTCACAGGTCAATAAACATTTCTAAGTGCATACAAAGTACCAGGCTAAACTGGGGATAACAAAGGTAAAAAATGGCTCCTTGTCTTAATGAGCTCTCAGTCAAATGGTGAGAGACAACATGCAGACAGTTATATCCAACCACGCTATAGACAGGATGCACTGGAGATAATCAAGAGAGTCTAGGCACTAGCATTAAGGAGAATCAGAAAAGGCTTCTCATAAAAAAATGAGGCTTTTAGCAAGGACTTGAAGAAAGCCAGGGAAATGGGGAGGAGGAAGAAATGAGATGTGTTCCACACACGGTGGACAGCCAGGGAAAATTCTTGGAGTTGAGAGAAGTGTCTTATTAGAGGAATGAGGGAGGTATAAGAAGGAAGAAGACTGGAAAAGTGTGTGTATGTGTGTGTGTATATGTGTTTGCTTTGAAAGACAGAGGATTTTATATTTGATTTTATATTTCTATTTGATATTATATATTGATCCTGGAGGTGCTAAGTTGCCACTGGAGTTTATTGTGTAGGAAAAAAAAGGAGGGCAAAAGAAAGGAAGATTTTTCTGTCTCTCCCCCCCCCCCCCCCCCCGCCCCAACCTTCCCATTGGCCCTTAGTGGACCAAAATCTCAGGACTCTAGGTTTTCTTATTTTCTCTCCTCTATAGCCCGGTATTTGCTTTGTAATTTCCATTATTTTCTCTCTTCTCACTTTTGTCCTTCCTCTATACTGGGGGGCTCAGAAGCTACCATGGGCTCCATATCAGGGATTCTGTGATCCCTTCTCCTTTTGAGTTATTAGAGCTAAAAGGTGCCTCAAATCATCTAGGTCAATCCCTCTCATTTAGAAAATGAAGATGGTGAGACCCAAAGAGAATATAACAGCTAAAATTTATGTAGCACTCTGAGGTTTATGGAGCACTGTATGTACATCATCTCTCTTGATCTTCACCTGCCTCCACTGTTTTACAGAAGAGGAAACTGAGGCTACAGAGATTATAGTTATCATGTACTTTGTGTGTATTGGAGGCAGGATCCAAGCCAAGATCTCTCATGACTCCAAGTCCTGTACATGGTTTGATAGACCGAAGCCAGGGAAATGAAGCAACTTTTCCAAGGTCATACATGTAGCAAGTAACAAAGCCCCAGCATCTAGTTCAGACTTAGGAACTCTGACTCTAAAATCAAAGTCCTTTGCATGTCCAGTATATGACTAGTCAAATTGCTTCTGCCGTAACAGAAAGGACAGGCATAGATTGCTTCAGTCAGCAAAGCCTCTCACCCATCCTTCTCTCATTGGGGAAGCAATCTTGGCTTTTATTCCACCTCTGAACCCCAATTCCTTTAAAACCCTCTCTCATTGGTATATCATTAGAACAGATTTCCAAGAGTACATTGGGATCCCTGTCCAAAGTGGGAACAACTTGCCAGAATTTCTGTTCTGTGTTCTATGTATTGTAATCGTCAGACATAGAAGGAACTTCTATATTTGTTAAATTCTCCCCTTTTCTTTAACACTGAGATAGAGACCCTGGGACTTTCTCATTATGGCTAGTGGGAGAAGTTAACTTCCTGACTTCTAGAGATAGAAGTTAGAATGTAGGAGGGGAAACAAGATTTGGAGGATCTTGAACCAAAAAATGGACCAGCTCGCAGTTACCTGCCTAATTACTGGTCACCCACCTGCCTGAGGGGCTAACAGCTTTTTATTAGAGGTGTGCTAAAGGGACCAGTAGAGTCCCTTGATTTGGTGCTGAATCTGTGGGAGGCAGGATAATGTTAGGAAGATGAGGAGAGGAGTGAGTGATGACACCTGTCAGCTGCTCATTATTAAAGTGGGCTTCAGGTGGGGGTGGGCATGGTTGTAGTTCAACTAGTGGAAATGAGTCCACCTGTTGGCACAGATGCATAAGTGGGTGGCCATCTGCAGTCAATCCGTCAGGACAGTGATGCTTTGAATTCTGAATCACAGCCCTGGAGGTGGCCTTTTGGTTCATTCAGGGCCATGAATGTCTTGGGTCTTAGGCCATCTTGAAGGAACTGCTCCCCTCACCCACACATGTCCTTCCAGTCTCTGCTTGGCACGGAAAATTACAGTGGTTAAGAGCGATGGCACTGGAACTGAGCTTGAAGGTTGCTTTGTCCAACTGATTTTTCTTCCACTTTTGTATTCTTCCCTACCATTCCCCTCCCCACTCAAGGGCTAACCGTGGGTGATACAGATAGGAGAATGTAAAAGTCAGAAATATTTTAAAGTGCAAAAAGTTGAGGAGAGAATAAAGAAGGCGGAGAAATGTGGGGAATTTTCCTTTGGGGAAGCAAAAGGCTTGCCTATCTCGTGCCTCCCCCACTCACACTCTTCCGTCCTAGGAGAAAGGGCTGGATTGTTGGAGAATGCAGACTAAGGGAGATGGAGGTCAGTGAAGAGAAGGAGGAAAGAGGGTCAGGCCAGTCTCTTTCCCCAACTCTCCCTTTCTCACACCTACATGCATGCAGACACCCACACACCTCTACATACATGTCGACATGTTTACACATGTGTACTACATCAACGAGTTCCACTGAATGAAACAGCTACTAGCCACCCCCTCTCCACTCTCATTTGTCCATCTTCCTCAGTAATCATTCCACTGCTCCCCTGCTTTATGTAAAGTGCACATCATCTATCTATACATGTTTATCCTATGCACCACATGCTGAGAATCTGTGATTTAGACAATGTATGTGTGTTTGTGTGTGTGTGTGTGTGTGTGTGTATTGAGAGAGTGAGAGAGAAAGTGAGAGTGAGTCTATCTATGCTCATCTATCCCTTTGGCTGCTTTCAGTCTCTAGGGCACCTGAGGACAATGAGTGAGGACAGGAAAAGGAAGGAAATGTGTGTGTGCCTGGATATAGATCATGCCTCCATCTTTCATGTTCACATGCATGTATGCCGTTATTATATGTTACATGTCAATGCATTAAACACATAATGTGTGATGCACTCCTTATTTGACATGTATATTACATGTGTCTGCATGGTAGCTCCACATATTACTCCTATTTTCTGCTTTAAAAAGTCGGCCTGTTCCTATTCTATTGTCTCCTGCTTTAGGGGATGCTTTGGGGGTTGGCAGAGGGGGTAGGGTGTGGAGAAGTAGAGTATGCCACATAATGTACATGGTCTCTGGTGAATGGAATGGTCCAGATCGTGTTTGTTTTGAGTTGGAGGGTGGGGAGAGATAAAGTCCCAAGGCCTCTCAGGGTTCTGATATCTGCTTAAATGTAGTTAATTGTCCTCAGTACTCGTGTCTTTAGGTCACTGCAGCTTTGCCAAGCTCTCGATAACCCTGGTAGGAGAAACAAAGTGCATTTTTTTTAACCTTCCCTCAGAGGCATACTGGGAAATGTGGCCCCTGTGACTTCAGAAACCTGCCTATAATAACCACCTTTCAAGTTCACTTAAAGTCTGGCCACATCTTTGGTTGAGACCAAAGCTAATAGGCTGTCTTGACCTTGAGTGTTATGTGAAACCTCTAAACTGACTTGTTGGCTTGCATCTGAAATGAAAATTCTTTGTTCTTATACCAGTGTTCCAGGCCTAGCATTAGAGATGAGGGCTTGCTCCCAATTATGGGAGTTTCCAGGGTACCCAGAGGACTTACCTTGGGGAACCCACCCTACCTTGAGTAAGGCAATATTTGACCAGAGCTGGCAGTAACCCTCTAGGGGTCTAGCTCTAAGTTTGATCCTCTTGTTCATTCTCCTTATTTTATAGATGAGAGATCTGAGGCAGTACCAGAGTGGTTAATTGTCCTGCCCAAGGTCATATGGGGAGTAAGTAGCAGAGCTAAGATTTGAACACAAGTTTTCAGATTCTAGAATCTGAGCTCTTTATGCCATTCCTCAAATATAAAGACTGGCAAAGGAAGAGTTTCCTTCCCATCTTGGGCAGAAAAACCTGGCTCATCACATTGAAGGGGGACAAAGAATGTAAGTTTTAAAAATTTTTAAAGTTTTAGTCAAATTAAATGATTTAAGTTGAAACTTCCAAAGTTCTTTTAAAAAGTACCATTGGAAAGGTTAATTACTTAAAACTTTAAAATACTGATTTAACTCTTATTAAAAATTACATAACCACCATACTGTATTATAAATGTTGTTGCTCAGTTATTCAGTCATGTCCAACTCTTCATGATCCCATAGAACAGGGATGGGAACTATTTTTCTACCAAGGGCCATATGAATATGCATAATATCATTCTCTGACCATACAAAATTATCAACTTAAAAACCCTAACCCTAAATTTAGATTTATTGAATTTCAAGTCCCACCTGAGGTTGCTTTGGCAGCCCCAGACCAAATGATTTTGCAGACCTTATATGGCCAGAGATTCCCTATCCCTGTCGTAGGCCACAGCACACGAATGCTGTCCATGGGGTTTTCTTGGCTTGATATTGGCATGATTTTCTATTTCTTTCTCCAGTGGATTAAGGCAAACAGAGGTTATGTGACTTGCCCCTGAGATCAAATTTGAACTCAGGTCTTCCTGATTCCAGAGCCAGTATTATCCACTGAGTCACCCATGTGCTTCCTGTACTATATATGGCCTTAGTTGAGATTTTGAAATTTATGAAAACTTTCATCAGCTACTGTTCAGTGACTAAAATAATTGTCTCAGTATTCTTCACCTGAAGATCATCCGAAGAATGAGGTTTTAATGCTAATATGACAGTTTTGATGTGCCCTCCTCCCATTAAAACACTTGAGCGGAGATAACTTGTGATCATGGTAGCCGTGCAAGGCAGCCTCCTTTACTAGATCCACCCAGTTTGAGAAAATATCATCCAGAAATTATTCCATACACAATGCAAAATGACAATGTTCATCTTGTTTAAATTAAAATGAAAAATTTAACATTCAGAAATCACAAGACTAAAGAAGTTTAAGGGAAATTTCTATAACTAAGCTTTGAAACGATGTTTTTGGTAACTAGTAGGTGTTTAACACTTAAAATGGAGCTAAGATGTTTGGGACATTATATTGTATAAGCCAGGCCTGAGATTTGAGGAATGAGGTAATTCAGTTCTTGGGGTCCCCTTGGCCATGGTCTGGACCCTTCCTTTTCAACTTCTCAATGTCACTGGAGGGGAGATTTGTACAATCTTCCTTTTTTCTTGTGCTGCTCTATCAAGTTATTGTCCAAACCCTTGCATGAAGAGACAGAGAACTCCAGAGGGTGAAATGAAAAATAAAGAGATTGAATTCCATGAACACTGATTAAAGAACTTATGTGTGGTGATGGGAGAAATAAAGAATTTAGATGAAGTGGACTTTGCCCATGGAACTTGGTCTGGGAGAGGTATAGATATGCATATCTGAGATAAAAATTAGAATCTGAGAAGTTACAATGGAAATGATGAGGTGAACAAAGTCCAGGAGTGGGAGGTCATCATTAAAGGGGGTGAGGGAGGAGAAAAATCAGGAAAGTCTATCTGGAAACTAAGATTTGAGCTGAGCCTGAAAGACTGGGATAGGAATTCCAAAAGCACACGGGGATAAAAGACATTCGAGGCATAAGGACTGGCTTGAGGAAAGATATATAGAGAGGACACAATCCAGTTTGACTGGAGCATTAGGGGAGGGAGGAGTTGCCCTTTGGATATCCTAATTACCTCATGTTCTTACATCTTACCAGGGGCTTTCACATGTGTGATGCCGTCTACTCTTATGGTCTGGCCCATGAGGAAGGGAGTTCAATGGTCTTAAAGTCATTTAAAGATAGGAAACAGAGAGGTTGAGTGATTCTTCCAAGGTTGCACGGCTAGTAAGTAGTGGGGCTTGTTATAATGCTTGGCCTCTTTGATTCCTAGTCTGCTCTTTCCACACTGTCAAGACAGATAGTGACGGAGAGGCACACAGAGAGACAAAACAGAGGAGGATGACCTGTCTGCAATTCCTCAGAGGAGGCTCCCATTCTCCAAAGTCCATTTGTCTGTGTAGCATGATCTGGCCTCATTCCATTTTTCCCCCACTGAACCTCTCAACCCCCTAATTCTAGCCCCCTGTCTCTTTTGGTACAGTGCGTTCTCCTCCAGGGCTCGCCAAGACACCCCTTTCAGCCCTGGGACTGAAACCCCACAACCCAGCGGATATTCTGCTCCATCCCACAGGAGGTGAGTGAGGCTGAGCCTTATGGGCTATAGTGTGTGTGTGTGTGGTGGGGGAGGGGGGACCAGATGGTAGCTACTGAGAAACTGGGGTCTGTGCCTTTGAGGGCAAGGGGCTTTGGTGTAGGTGATCTGAGAACCTTAGAATATCTAGAGCTGGGCTTTATTTTGTGGGGTGGCAATCTGGTGAAAACATCTTCAGTATTCTGTTTTTAAGTGCAAAACCCCAAATTATAGGATTATAAAGGAAACCAGTTATCTAAATATGATATAATATTATATAAAAATACATACAAATATAAGCATATATGTATATGCATATATACATTCATATATACACCTAGATAGGTATATATATATATATATATATATAGATGCATCCCCATTTATACATGTATGTATAAATGTATTATATATAAATATGCATATAATATAAATTCACACACACATATACAAGTACCCATTCCCCTCACTTTTGCTCCCTACTCCCATTATGCAGAACAAAATAAACTCTTATTCTACAGGACAATGTCCAAGTATCTGAAGATGGATCTTTTCTATAATTTTTTTTTGTCAGGTCAAACATCCCCCTTTTCTCAAATCTTTCCTAGTATGATTTCCACTATTCTGGGCTGCCTCCTAAAGACACATTTTAGCCCTGTCAATGTCTCTCATGTGATACAGCCCCTGGAATAGCACTCTTGGCTCTGTCTGACTCTATGAATGACAGACTCCCACATTCTTATCCCACCCCCTTCCAAGGGGGGACAGCTAGAGGAGCTGAATCCAGTAGTTGACCTCATATATTGATTAATTCCATCACCCTCTGTGATTTTTTCCATTTTCTATGGGATCTTGGGCCTATATCCTTTTTTTTCCCAAATGCCTTTGCTCCTTCTCTTCTCTGGATGTCCCTCTGACTGTATTTTCCTCTTTTTCTCTGAGGGATGGTGATCTGGGGAAGAAGGGAGGCTTGACAGCTAAGACATTCCCCAACCTGTTTCTGCCTTCGATCAATCATCCTGTCCTTCCGCAATGAGGAAGAGACCCTGGAGAGGACAAATCCCCTAGTTTATGCCCCTGGAGTTATAGAATCAGAGATATGTTGAAGTATGAATTTCAGAGTAATCCCTTTGGGGATTCCCACCCAAGGGGACTCTTGCCTTTTAAGGAGAGGAGTGCATTTTTCTTCTCTAATCAGACTTTGACTCACAGTTTGTCCTTCATTTTCCCCTTCATCCTCCAAACCTCTTTCCTACCACTTAAGGAGAGAGTCTACCATCAGAGAGCCTTGGGGCCTATACTCTGGTAAACAGATGTGCTATATAGACTCTGTCCAGAAAGTCATTCCCCAAGCTCTGGTTTCTGTTTCTAGGATTTGGATGAAGTTATTTGTTTTTCTCTTTTGGTCATAGAAAGAATGACCCAGCCAGATAGGGATGGGAGTGATGTGGTGGCGGTAGCTACATTCCTTTGGGACATGTGTAAACTTGCATCTTAGGCATGTCCCTGGGTATCATGATTGTATAATGATGTTTTACTAAAAAAATTCAACAGCTGAATGGGAAAAGCCTTGTGTTAGCCTAACGTGACTTTGCTCAGATACCAAATCTAGTGGGCCATATTGGGAGAGTGGCAACTCAGAGACCTACTGAGAAATGGAGAGGAGTTGGCATCAGGGGAGGGCAGCCTTGGACAGAGAGGGGCTGATTAGGGATACCATGGAGAAATCCTAATGTTAGTGGAGAACCTAACTCCAACACAGTCCTAGTCTTCTTTTTCTGACTATTTTTCTTGGCTAAATATCCTCCTATCTCACTGTGAACTTAATATGCTAACTTTATTAATGTGTATCTCTCTTCTCTTCCCTTCCACCTGCTTTTCCTCTCCATTCTCTCTCCTTCGTTCTTCCTCTCTCAGAGGAAGATGAGGAGAAGGTGCTATCTGAGTTCTTTGAAGGTAAGAATGGGATTTCTGGGTGGTGAGTTTGCGACTACGTGATGTGACTCTGTGTGAGGGTTTCCCATCCCAGGCCTTCAGTCCCTGCTAACTGGCCATCAGTTCAAGTGGTTAGGATCTCAGCTCTCTTCCACTCCTGTGAGATGGTGGACCAGTGAGATTTTTTTCCCCCACTGGTGTAAGATATTCTAGGCCAAGAAGTTTTGCCAAGCAGGCTGGCCCATCTCCCCCAACAGCTTGGGTCCAGGCCCTAGCCCTATTTGTGTGACACCACTGTTCTTCCAATACATCACTCAGACAAAAAGGCAAGTGCTCACTCCTCAGCTTCCCAGTCTGCTGAGTATACTTTGCCTACTCTGATTACTTCTCCTCAGGTCCCTTGCCCCAACTCCTAACCCTAACTTGGCTCAGAGAAGGAAGAGAGAAGCTAGGGCTGCAGCAGATAACCTTGTAGACCCAGGCAAAGTTAAGCATGAGACCAAGAACAGAGGGGAATTCATTCAAAATCCTCCAGGTCCATGACCTGGTTTCCTTGGAGCCCATTGTTTGGTTCATTTCAGGTAATTTTTACGGATAGAAAAGAACTTTAAAGCTCACCTAGGCCAGGAGTTCTTAACCTGTTTTGTGTCATGGACCCTCTTGGTCATCTGGTGAAACCTATTGTGAAGCCTTCTTAGAATAATATTTTTCAATTTATAAAATAAAACATAATTGCAAATGAAATAAATTTTATTGAAATACAATTATCAAAATAGTAAAAAGAACAAATAATGTATAACAGACCCTAGATCAAGACCCCCAAGCTAGTTAAGCCTAACTTTACACAATAGGACACACAGGGAAGTCATTTGGCTGGATTCAAAGACACCACTGGTCTTGGAAACCTGGGTTTGAATTCTGAATTTGACACAAACTCACCATGCAGTTCTGGGTAAGCTGTTTCCTGTTTTTTTTTTGTACACATAAAACAATGCCTACTGAAATCACTTAATAATTCCTTGATGATTGATTCCTTAGAGTAGGTTTGAGAAGTAGGTGATACAAATGTTCTTCTCATTTTGCAGATGAAGGAAAATCAGGTTTGAGAAATGGAAACCCTAGGGAAGACGTACATCTGTCTCTCTCTTGATCTCCCTGACTCTTTGTCTGTCTGTCTGTCTGTCTGTCTGTCTGTCTCTCTCTCTCTCTGTCTTTCCCTTTTCCATCCTTCTTCCTCCCTTCCTTCCTCCCTCTCTCCTTCCCTCCCTCCCTACCTCTTTTCCTCCTTCCTTCCTTCCCTCCCTCATTTCTTCTCTTCTTTCTTTCTTTCTTTCTTTCTTTCTTTCTTTCTTTCTTTCTTTCTTTCTTTCTTTCTTTCTTTCTTTCTCCACCCACCCATTTATCCATCCATCTATCTATATGCCTATTATCTATCTATCTTGTTATCTTGGTGGGGTATGTGTATACACACACACACACACACACACACACACAGTAATTTAGGAAGAGTGTACTAGTATCTGGGGACATCCAAAAAGGCTTCTGCTGGATATGGAGGTAAGGACCTGGGTTCAAACCCCAAATTTCCATCTGGGGGACCTTGGTCAGGTGTCTCAGTTTCCCTACCAGTAAAACAAAAATGGGTTGGCACTGATGGATCTTTTGCCCTAAATTGTATGTTGCTACGCATTGTCTCTCAACTCCCAGCCAGTCAAGGCTTTGACTTCTTGGAGGGAGTTATTTGTTGCATGATTAGAACCTAGATTATAGGGCCAAAAGAAATGTTATTGATCATCAAGCCAAACACCCTTGTTTTGAAGATGAGCAAACTGAGGCCAGGGAATTAGTGAGACAGTATTTCTAAGGTATTCAGTATCTCGGGGGGGGGGGGGGGATTTGATCCCAGGTCCCCATTCTAGCCTCTCTGCGATGCTATCTCTCATTGAAGGAATGCTCCCCACAGAATACCCCATATGCCAGGGCAGTGCAGGCATGTTACAAGCCCCAGGCCTCTTTCCAGTGTTCAAAGGGACCCTTCTCTGATTCCTCCTCCCCCCACCCCTACTGATGCCAGTGAGAGAGCTCTCTGTCATGCGAACTCTCCCCCAGATGTCAGAGGTTGAAGACTGGTTCCCGGCAGGAGCAGCTGAGTGGGGAGGGGAGTTGAAAATAAGCAGAGCTCTGGAGCCAAAGTTCATGTGTTTGGGATGCCAGGGCCCACATTAGTCTCTTAGATCCTCCTGGGGCTGCTCCCGGGGCAGCTGCCTTCCTGGGCTAACTTCTACAAGCTGAGCAACTTCTCCAACAAGAATGCCCAAGAGGACTCTGATGGCAGATTAGTCGGCAGTCTAGCAAGCTTGGGCTCTCTAAGCAGCGGGTGGGGGAGAGGGGAGAGCAGAGCTAAGGAGCCAAATTAGAGGTCAGGAGCCAGGAATTCACCGGGCTCTTTATCTCTCCCCCGTGACTTGGACACAGATGCTGATCTGGCAGAATCATTCAACAAATGTTCATAGTTCTCCTTTAAGTAAAACTGCTTTGGAGAACTTTGAACAGCCTATCCCCAACCCTCTGCTACTGTGTGCTTGTGGGAAGGGGGGAGCTGTGCTGTAGGTTTGGGGTCTTTCCAGCTGAGGATGGTGTTGAACTTCCTATCTTTGGGGGATTCTTTTCAGGTGGGTGAGAGTACTTGGGTGGACTTTGCTATGGAATGACTTTAAACCTCTCCAATTTTAGCAAAAGTTAAGCATAGACAGGGCCTTGGAGATCATTTCCCCTAACTCCTCATTTATAGATAAAAGATATGGAGACCTAGAGTAGGAAAAGGATAACTTGCCCAGAATCACACAGATAATTAATGGAAGCTCTGAAACCAGAACCTATGTCTCGAGACTTCCATTCCTAGTCTTTTTCTAATGCATGATGTCACTCCACACCCACCTAGTTCAGAGGTATCAAACATGGAGCCCTCAGGACACATTTGGCCCCCAGCACTCCTGATTGTGACCAGAGACTGATTCAAATGTTAATGGGAAATATTTGACAAATTGAATAAAATACATTAAAACATAAATAATGTCAATATATGATTTCCTAAGTCAGTATGGGTCTACCATGATCTTTGTATTTACTTTAATGACTCCCATTTTTATTTGAGCTTGACACAACTGATCTTGTGCATTGTCTTTTTTTCTGGGCACCATACTTTGGAATTTCAGTGAAATTTTCCTTTTGTTTTCCTTTTGTGCACTGTGCCTTTTACAGAGTAGATAGTCAATACACGTTGAATGGACTGAAAGAAGGAATGAAGGAGGCAACATGTTACAGTAGAAAGAGCATTGACTCTGAAATCAGGGGTTCAAATTGTACTTCTGATGTGTGACATGGGCAAGTCTGAACCTCAATTTTCTCATGTATAAAATAAAGGAGTTGGGCTCATGGCTCTGGTGTCCATGTCCTTTGAATGAAGTGAGCAGAGCATCCTGAAAAGAATACTAGTGACTTGAAACCAGAATACCTGATTCCAGTATTAACTTTGCTTCCTACAAACTCTGGGATCTTAGATAAGGCACTTTATCTCTCCAGGTCTCAGTTTTTATTATATGTAAAATAAGAGGATTGTATGGAGATGATCTCTAAGGTCTCTTGCAGCTTAAACATTCTAGCAATTTTGTGAATGAATGAAGAAGCCTACAGGAAAGCATAGAGACAAGGATGTGGCCTCTCTATTTCCAAAGTCAGGGTTCAGATTGTCAGTGTCTTGAGGGCAAGAATTGTCTCTTGCCGCTTTTTGTAATCTTAGTGTACTGTCCCTGGTACAGTTTTATAAATGTTTATTGATTGACCGATTGATTGATGATTTAGTCACTCAGTGTAGTCATTCAGTAATCAGACTACTGAAGACCTTTATGCTTTCCATCCCAGGACAGAGATAAAGGAATTAAAGACAAAGACTTGTGAAAAAAGTTTGATGAAATTGGAATTATTCCTGGAAAAGGTGGTGTGGTGGTGGTAGTGGTTGTTCTACTACAAATAGTAGGGATGGGGGTTCTTATTTTCTACTGAGAACAGAGAACAAAGTAAAGACTTTAGCTATCATAGGAATATGGTTAGACATGAGGAAGACCTTCCTAAGGGAGATAGTATAACAGGTAGCCAGAATATTAGAAGTCTTTAAGAATGGCTTAGATTCTTAACTGTTGGGGATAATTTAAATTTGGAATCAGGGCAGATTCATTGGATGTTTCAAGAACTCCTTTCTGTCTTAGATTCATGAAATATGTAAACATGTCCTTTGGAATAGTTGGTGATGAGACCATTAATCTCATCAAGAAAGAAATTCTAGAATTTATGCTTTCATTATCTGGGAGCCTAGTTTCTTTTGCATCTCCTATACCTAGGTTCCCATTCTTGATCAGCCAATAAAAAGGTGAATGATCTTGGATAGATGGAGTTGGAATTCATGATCTCTTTCCTGTCTTCCAACACCCACTTCAAGGTGTGAACTGTGGTTGCTAGAGATACTTCTCTGAGATGGTAAAGATATCATAAGTTGCTCACCAATCACTGACTGGTACCCACAGCAGAGGAAAGAGAGGGCAGGTAGCACCAGTGGTCATATAGTAGAGTCACCTCCTTGGCTCCAGGACTTATCAGCCAGGCTGGGGCTCTGAGGAGCCAGATCTGACACTTGGATCTGGTCCAGCTTCTTGGAATGTTGAGAATGAAGAACCCAACCCCATAGGCAAGCCTCCTTCCTAAACTTGCCCCACCTCCACCATCACACACTTTTGCCTGTCTCTAGGGGCTGGCTCCAAAAGGTATTTAAAAGGGAAAAATAACATTTGTAAGGAGTCATGGAATTTAGAACTGGAATGAAACTTTGAGCTCATCTATCCTAACCCTTTAATTTTATGGAGAAGGAAATTTGGACCTACAGGAAAAAACCCAACAACTTGTCCAAGGTGTTATATGTGACCATATATACAGTAACAGCTTTGAACTGAAAACTTCTAACTCCAAATCCGAGACTTTCCACTACACATTTGGGTTGTTTGAAGACAGCTGTATGATCAGTCCTGGAAGATTAAAAATGGTTTGAGTATGGTCCTATACATAGGTTGAAGACTAGGGGAAATGACAGACCTAAGAGGCAGACCAACTCCTTCATTCTATGGATAAGGAGACTGAGGTTTATAGAGCTTAAATTGTTTGGTTAAAGTCACACAGGGAGTCAGTGGTTGAATTGGGATTTGAATCTAAGTTCTTAACCACAAATCTAGGTCTTGTTCTATTCCTTAAATTAAGTCTGCCCTCTCCTTGCAGCTACAATTAGAACTTCTTTGCTTTCTGTGTGTTTAAACATTGTGTCTATGATCTCTGTAAGGAGAAAATGAGATGGTATTTGTAAAGGATTTGGTACAAAATTGGTGCTTATTGAACAATGCTTCCCTCCCTCCTTTCCCTCTGTTTGTCTTCTGGGACCTTCTCTCTTGACAATAGCAATAACAATACTTTTAACATATATGCCCCTTGCCAGTTTATAAAGAAATTTCATGCATGTTTTCATAAACAGCACTTCTGGGTGAGGAGAAATGTCCCATTAGAAGAAAGGAAGGGTTGGCATTATTCTCATTTTACAGGTGAAATCATTGAGTCTCAGAGAGACTGAACAACTTGCCAGAGATTATGCTAGTAATATTTTTATCTGGTCTAGATAGATGTGTTAATCATTATGACTCCAGAGAAAATGAATGATCTCTCCCAATCCCTCATTTATTAAGCACCATGGTAAAGCAGGAGAAATGGAGAGTAAAATGAAACAGTCCCTGTTCTCAAGGAGCTTGTGAAACATATAGAAGGGTGAGCTGCATGATAGAGGAGAAGGCTCAGTGAGGTGATTGTGATAGTGGATGGCAATGTGGAGGAGATTGGAACCCAGATCTCTCTGGCTTTTCCACTTTATATCCATGAATCAATGGTTTAGGAGTAGGAAGTGAGACTAAGAGAGGGAAGAACCTGAGCATGCCAAGAGGGCTGGTTATCGTGATGCCTCTCTAGGTTAGGCTGGCCCTCTCGAATGATTAGTTCAGCCTCTTGCACCTCTCTCCAGCCCAGACTCAAGTATTTGATTGTAGGGTGGAACTTGAAACTGAGAGGATGGAGTAGGTTAGTAATGGGAGTTAGAGGACAGAACTGTGGGAATTATTGGTGTTGGGGCCAGAAGAGTAGTAATTTCAAAATGGATTCAAAGTTTGGTCAAAGTGGCTTTGAATTTAGTGAACTGAATAATTGACCCCAGTGGGAGTTGAATAAGGAATTTCTTGCTCATAAAGAAGAACTCAAATGGTGGAAAGGAGACCCTGCAGTGGATAGAAATTATTACTTTAGATTGTAAGCTCCTTGAGGACTATTGTCTCTCTTTTTAAAAAATCTCCAATGCTTAGCAAAGTTCCTGGCCCTCAGGAGGCATTTAATGAATGTTGGAATGTTCCCTCATCTACAAAATGACCTAGGGAAGAAAAAAGTAAACCATCCCACCATCTTTGCCAAGAAAATCCTAAATGGGGTCACAAAGAGTTAGACATGAATGAAACAACAACAACAAAATGGATTAAGGGTTAGGAATGCAGGGTAGCAGTGAAAGCAGTGGGAAGATGGAAGGAAGAGAGGGAAAAGATGAAGAGAAAAAGGGCGAATACAAATAGGAGAGAGGAGTGGCAAAGATAAGTGGGGGAGAGAGGCAAGGTGAGGAGGAGGATGGGGGAAGAGAAGAGGGGGCGGGCACTCTCAGGGTAGGGCTGAACTCTCCCATTCAGAGTAAACACCACACTGCAGTCCTGGGCTCTGGCCTGCTCAAGCCAGTTGTGGGTTTCTGCATTGGATTGGCCTTTGATCTGAAGCTACAACTGGAGGGGTTGATCCTGCTCTTCCTCAGGGGTAAGAAGAGGGTCTTGGCCTTTAGTTGAGACCTCAGGACTGTTTGTGGAAGGAGAATTGGTTATCCATGTGGGTACTAGGGGGCAGGGCAATTGTAGTAGAAGAGATCAGCCTGACCATAGTCTTGATGTCTTAGAGCAATGGGACTGGCTCATTCCCATGGATTGGGCATGAGAGATTCTTAGGGCAGTGTCTATGATCTTGACAAGTTGGTTGCTTGCCTGATTTTCCCTGTTGGTAAGGAAGAGGGATTCATTTCACCTACTTTCAGATGGAAGTATCCAGGGAACATTTGGTAGACAGGAAGAAGCATATTCCAGGTGTGTTGGTGAAAAAGAGCATGGAATTTGAAGTCAGAGGGCTTTGGTTTCAAACCTCAGTCTTGCCACTTATTACTCATAAGATCTTGTGCAAAGCACTTATTTTCACTGGTCCCCTATTTTCTTATCTGTTAAATGTAGGGGTTGGTTTAAATGGTCTGTATTAGTCCTTCCAGCTAGAATTCTATGATCCTTTTCTCTTCACTGTTTTGGATCAACACTGCAAATTAGGTTATGTTTAATACAAGACAATTTAAAAAAGATTGAGAATCCTTTTGAGTTTGCTTCTCATGGAAATAGATTTTTCTGATTTAATCGGTTTCTAGCGGAATGCTGAATGTGTTGGACAGAGAGATAGGTAGATCTCTTATCTTGAAAGAGCTCTAGGATGAGTAACTTCCCTTTGGGGGTCAGAATGCAGTGCAGGTGATCTGTTGTTAATTTTTTTTTTAAGTGGCAAAGGACTCTGGTGATCCCATTTTGGCTTTTCTGGACAAAGATAATGGAGTGGTTTGCCATTTTCTTCTCTAGCTCATTTTCCAGATGAGAAACTGAAGCAAATAGAGCTAAGTGACTTGCCTAGGGTCACATAGCTAGAAAGTGTCTGAGGCCTGATTTGAACTCAGAAAGATGAATCTTTTCCAGTGCTGGCACTCTACTCACTGGGCCACCTAACTGATCTCTAGGATGGGTCTTTCCCTTGTCCACCTTTTTCCTTTGTATCTCTACTCCATCTGGTATAGTAAGCACTTAATAATTGCTTCTTATTAAATTAAATGTCTAGAACCATTCAAACTCTGATCTGTCTTCTGTTTTGTCTGAGTTTTATCACCAAGGAGGGATATGGGAATATGAGCAGGAAGAGCCACAAAGGCTGTGTAAGGGATAGGAAGTAGAGACTGGCAAGAAGAGGAAAAGGACTGTGGTGAACATTTATTCTTATTTCTAAAATGGATAGTTACAAGTTTATGTTGAGAACTTTAGAGGGATGGCCTAGGATATCCTTTGTGGCTTCATGTGGAGTCACTCAGTTACAGGATGCCAAGGAATCTACTATTTTGATATCTCTTGTATCCATTTCTCCTTCCACTATTAATGGTAGCAAGGATTCATCACCACCCCCTTAGCCTACTGCAATAACTTCCTAAGAGGAATTTCCAAATCCCCTTTCTCCCTTTTCAAATCATTGTCTCTCCCATCGTTAGATTGAGTTTCCTTATTCATAGATCTGGGTTCAACATTGCTCTGCTCAAAAATTTTCCATGGTACCAAATTGACTCATGAGTAAGGCTTCCTTGCTAGTCAATTAGAACCTCCATAATCTGAAGCCACCTTACTTTTCCACCTTACATTTCTATGCTATTACTCCTCTCTCCATAATCTTTTCCTCTAATAAGTAGTTTTTCTTCCTTGAATGTGTTCATACTTTTTCCAGTTGTGACCCTTTACACTCACTATTCCTGTTTGCTTGGAACTTCTATTCTTCCCTTTTGCATGTTAAATTCCTACTTAGCCTTTAAAGTCTCACTAATCTGTAACAAACTTTTTTTTTGTCTTGGATTTTCATGCAACAATTTACACCTCTCTGATATATTTATTTTTCTTTTCTTAGTCTTAATATGAAATAGAAAACAAAAGCAAGAATTATGACATTGTATCCATAAACTTGAGTACACTTTCCTTTCAAAACATGTAGGGTCTTTGGGAAAGACAGGCACAAATTTAAAGTAGTGTGGTAATGAGGCATATACGTAGGGAATAGATGTGCCCAAGGGCCACCCATAACTTTGGATGCCCAGGTCTTGGTGGCCTTTCTTTTTCTTATCAAGAGTCGACAGAAAAGTTTGTTAATGGGCACAGTTCTAATGCATTTGGTATGTATTATTGTAACTAGTTAAATGTATATCTGTAATATGCTCTACTAGGCCATAAGCCTCAGAAGGCTGAGTTTGTCTAAATTTTGTACCTTCCTCGGTGATTAATTCAGTATCCTATACTTGGTAAGCACTTAAGTGGTCATTAAACTAATCAGTTCAATGCTCAATCTGCTCAATGGGAAGACTTTGCTAGTCCTCTGGGAGTTTCCGAGATTTCCTTAATTTAGGGGGGGAAGGGAATGGGGGCTGGCAGATCCCTGAGAGAACTTTAATCTCTGTGCCTATTTTTTTTTAACTTTGAATTTTTTTTGGTAAGGCAATGGGATTAAGTGATTTTCCCAAGGTCTCACACAGCCAGGTAATTATTAAATGTCTGAGGTTGTATTTGAACTCAGGTCCTCCTGACTCCAGGGCCAGTGCTCTATCCACTGCACCACTTAGCTGCCCTTTTACTTTGGATTTTGTAAGGTTCAATTTCAAATCCTTTCTTCTTCACTTGTTTATATTCACCAGAGATAAAGAGGAGGCAAGTTAGGCTGGGCACTTCTAATTCAAGAACCTTGTCTAATTGTCCTTGTCAGATGTTTGGCTTAATGGTATTCCTTTGTCTTTTGCAGAGCCCAGGAGCTATGTTGAATCTGTGGCTCGAACAGCTGTGGCTGGACCCCGAACCCAGGACCCTGAGCCCAAGAGCCCAACTATCCTAACTACACAGACTTACGGTCCTGAAACTCCTCTGAGGAATGGTTCTCTAGGCAATTCCTTTGCTCCCCCCAGCCCCATCTCAACCAGCAGTCCCATCCTTGGCACTGACAGGTATGATACCATGAGGGTGGAGGACTGCAATGGAACTAGTTGGGGAAAAGAGAATAGAGGGTAAATGGGAGTGTTATTAATATTAGTTGTTGGACCATTGTGAAAGTCCTGGGAGAAGAATCAGATAGTCTTCACTGGGCTTAGAGGGAACAGATATTTGCACTTATATCTGATTCATTGTACCTTCTGTGTCAATCAATCAATCAATAGGCATTTATTGAACTCCTGTTATGGGCCTGAGTTATACCAGACACTATAGGGGATACAAAGTTGTAAAAGGTACAGCCCCTGCCTTTACCATTTTCAATCCATTAGAATGTGAGGTATTATATATAGATATAGAGATATATGTACATGAAACCATATGAGACTATATATATATATATATATATATATATATATATATATATATATATGATGCTTAAAGGATGATATAGATGAGAAAAGGAAGTTTCAGAGGAGGGGAAGAAAAATTACTGGGTCTGAGTGACCTTTGGACTCTTTATAGAGGAGAGGAGGAGGGGACTTCAACTAGGGGCTGAAGAATGATTGGGGTCTTGGGTAAAGGGAGGTGAGAGATGGGTATTCCTGGGAAGGGAGTGAAATCCCAGCCTGGCTGGGACCCAGACTTTAGGAAGATGAGTAGCTGATGATAAGGCTGGTCTGAAGGAGTTTCTGACCAGATTGTGGAAGGTATGTTTGGATCTTATAATTGGCATGTGCTAGCTCCATGGGATCACCCAGAGAGAGGGTGAGAACTTTTTAGTTTTAAACTCTGCTATGTCATGATTGCATTATATAAAATTTATATTATAGCTACTTATGTATTTGCCTTATCTCTGCTACTAGGTGATAAACTCCCTGAGGGTCAGGGTTAGGTTTTGATTCAACTTTGTATTCTCCTAGCTTATATCAATGTTTTGCACATTTTCTTTCCTTTTTTTTTTTTGATGGGGTGGGAAGGGAACTTAACTCAAGATTTCATTGATTTAAGGGATTTCTTCTTTACCAAAGCAGATTAGCACTTGCTTTGCAATTAATAGTCCCAGAGAGTTGCTTAGGGGATTGGGAGGGTGGGTCCACTAAGCCATGCTCTTTCTCCTGATTTGAATTATTATAATTCAATATATAGAGAGTAGCATTTTCTGGCATTCACACATTTATGAATAGTCATACTATAGAAGGTATTTCCCATTATTCTCCCCCTACACACCTACTTCTCTCATTTGCATTCCAGTTGCCTGACTACTTTTACCCTCCTCTAGCCTGGCTTCCATTCCTTCTCTTTTGCTGTGGTCAGATAATGTTTTATGGAGGAAGAAAGATTTGATCATCAACTTAGAGTTGGAAGGGATTTGAGAGACCACTTAGTCTAAACTTCCCACTTTACAGAAGAATAACCAAATGGTTACTGATTTGTCCAAGGTCATACAGCTAGGAAATAGTAGAGTTGGGATTTGATCCCACAACCTCTGACTCTACATCTGGTAACTTTCCCATTAGTAGTGCCTGATCTGGGTTCTGGAGAAAGGGTAGGTTTTGGATCGTTAGAAAGGATATGAAGGAGAAGGCATTCTCACATGAACAATTGATTGAATAAGATTAAGAATGTATAAAGTATGAGTGTGATTGGGTTGGAATGTAGGATATGATAAGACTGGGAAGCAAGGTTGGGGACACACTGATGTAGGACCATTTATTCCAGACCAAGGAGTTTGTACAAGGTAATTCTTGACTTGTATCCTCTATAAATGAATAATTCTGTCAAGGAATCATGAATGCTCTTGACTTCCCTCCTACACACCTACCCCACTTCACCCCTTGAGTCTCCATTTTGAATTTGGGACAAGGTCTCCAGCCACCTCCTTTTCTGTGGCCTTCTTTTTGGCTTTCTCTGACCAAAAGGAAATTCCTTGGGTGGGGGTAGAGGGCAGGGATCACTCCAGAACAAGGGAGTTGCAGCACTTCCTTCCTGAAGAGTATCCTCCTGGCCAGGCCAACCCAGCCCAGCCCCTCCTGTCTTTGGCTCTCTCTCCTTTCTGGTAGCTCTTTCTAAGAGGGATAGGGTTAGAAGAAAGACAGAGCCAGTAAGAACAGACCTCCTTGGGCCCCATCCAGGATGATCAGATGCAATTAGTCTGGGGATTCGAGGAATTCTGGAAACACGGACTGGGCAGATCTTTCAGAGGTTACAGAATCACAGAACCTCAGAGTTGGAAAGGATCTCAGAGGTCATCTAATTCTAACTGTACCCAGCTTAACCACAGTCTTGGCAAATGTTATCCATCTTTCTTTTGAAGACTTTCAGTGAAAGGTCTCTTCCTCACTCTCTTTAGAGGCTACTTTTGGATGGCCCTCCTTGTTAGGTGAAATTACATAGTGGGCTCCTTATAGAATGTAAACACCTTGAGGGTAGAAATGGTTCCATTTCTTTTTTTTTTCTTTGTATCACCAGAACCCCAAACTTAATGCTAGATGGTTGAGCTATTAGAAAATTATTCCTTATATCAAGGTGAAATGTGAATCTTGGAAGGCTCACCCCCCGCCCCATCCTTTCCCTACTATTGCTCCTGATTCTGATTCCCTGATTCCTGATGCCCAGGGAAATGAGCTAATCCCTTTCCTATGTAACAACCCTTCAGATGCTTGAAAGCAGCTCTCTGCCTCCTTCAAAGTCCAACTCAAGTCCCATCTCCTTCTGAAAATCTTCTCCACTGCCCACAAACCCATAGAGATAGTTTCTTCCTATGAACTTTCAGCCCTAATCAACTGTACTCTCCACTCTCCTGTAAACTCTATAGAGCTTTCATGTGCAAGTACTAGCTACATTAGGAGAACCTTGGGAGAAAAGCTGGGGGTCCATCTCTCCTTCAGACAACCAGCTTCTTAAGGGCAGAGCTTGGGTCTATTCCTCTTCCATTATATTGTCCTCAGAATCTGGAGCAGTTTGGTCCCCGCCAAAGCAACCTGGGGGAAGAGGGATGTTTTCTACTGCATTAAAGTCCCCCCCCCCAAAGTTTGATAGATTTCTTTCGTTATTGGCTAGATGGCTAATTACTCTTGATTGGAAAGTTCTGCATTGTAACTCATCTAAATTCTCCCTGTTCTGGTGAACAGAAGAGGTTATCTCTATTCTTTATATACTAACCATTCAGGGCCCAAAGGAGGGGGGCATCAGGACTCTAATCAGTCTTATATCCTTATGACTAATGGATTCCAGTTATTTTTCTCACTTTTTCTTAAGATTATAGCTTTGGAGTTGAGATATCAAGTTCTGTCATCCTCTTCCTCTCCCCACCCCGAAAGTGTCTTTGATTTAGCCCCACTTTCCATATCCCACTGTTCTCAGGGCAGTAGCAAACTGAGCCAGAACTCAGAAGCCTAGATTGAGCTAAAAGTTTATGATGTGATGGAAAGAGCCTTGCATTTTAGGGTCAGAAATCACTGATTGACTATATGATTTTGGGCAAGTCTAAAGTCTCTCTTCAACTGTAAAAGAAAAACATGAACTAGATAATGTTTAAGATCCCTTCCAGGTCTAACATTTTATGATTCTGATCTGACTAGGCTGGTTGCCCTGGGCTAGGCAAAGTAAATCATTCAGAGCTCTCTTCTTACCCCCACTCACTTGCCTTGATGAAGTATCTTAACCTGGCCGAGAATCCTTGACTTCTGGCACAGGCCAGCTTGACCTCTGGATGAAGCCGAAAGCCATGTGTAATGAATAAAGTCATTCCCCAGGGAATCCAACCTGGCCAAACATTGCCTGTGGTAGGAGCCAGAGATGAAGACTTCCTCCTGGCTTGAAACTGTGTGTCCCGTAACTTCATGCCTCTCTTATGTAATGACTTCCCCTCCTATAGGTGGCTCCCAAAACTTTCCTCATGCTATACATCCCATTTATAGCCCATTTCTTCTGGCTTGAGTATTCCAATAATTGTTACTTTAAAAAAAACTTTAGATGATTGAACATGATTTGAATGGAAGTGAAAGGTGCTAGTATTTAAAGGGAATCAATATGAACTTTAGGGAGACAGATGACCCAAGTTCTAATCTAAGCATATAAGTAGAATGCTGAGCTAAGTTGAACCAGGTTTCACTGGCTACTAAATCCAAAGGTCTAGGGAGAAAGCTCAATGAAGAATCTCTAATACTGGTCTAAAGCAGCAAAGTCAGCACTGAGGAAGAAAGAACTTGGGTGGCTATACCATGTGTTAAAGTTTGCAAAGCATTTTTCAAAAAACATCATCTCATTGAATTCTTATAACAATGCATTTTACAGATCAGAAATTTGAAGTTCAGAGAAAATGAGAACATTGAAATAAACAAGAACCAAGGTTCCTTTCAACTCTAAATCCCTTGATCCTCTAATTCTGTGATATTCAGTGAAATAAGTATTGGTTTGACTTCTATATCTAGAATCAGTATCAAATCACTAACTGATATTGCTCCTGGAAAGAGGATGGCCTGTTTTCTCCCCTAGCCTCCATTTATCATCTCTGCAACTTTCCAGACCAAAGTATCCTTCCCTGTTCACCACTCCCAAATCTGTTTGTCTCCTCTATTTGAATATAAGCTCTTCAAAGACTGGAATTGATCCAATTTTTGATTTGTGTCCCTAGAGCTTAGCTTGCAACAAATTCCTTCATTCATTCATGATATTTGTGGTTTCTATCTTTGGATATAATGGAATATGTCAGGACCTATGCATCTCTTGCCTGTTGTGAAGACCATAGTCATATTCCAGCTTCTCCATTTGTAAAATGAAGTTGATAACAAAGACATAGTGTGTTATGTCATGAAAGTTTTCTTTCAAATAGTTTAACTGTTTAAGTGACATTAGCGATAACTATGCATTCTCCACACTTTACTGCATCATTTATTGATTTGACCCATCTTTTCTCTTCTCCCATCCCATAGCAACATTATTTTTTCCTTATTGTACAAAGTCCTTATTTTTTAAAGGAATATTTTATTTAGTTTGAGTTCTGCAATTTTCCCCCATTCTTGCTTCCCTCCCCCCACCCTCCACAGAAGGCATTCTGTTAGTGTTTACATTGGTTCCATGTTATACATTGATCTCAGTTGGATATGATGACAGAGAAATCATATCCTCAAGGAAGAAAAATAAAGTTTGAGATAGCAAAATAACATAATAATATAATGTCCAAAGTACTTGTTATATACAATTTAACTGGCTATATAGGCAATTTATAATATAGTGTAATATAATATAATAAATAAGACAATTTAATTAATTATAGACAATAAAATTATAGTACTTGATCTTGACCCTAGATTGTGACATGAAACTATGGCTACACTAGGCTATGTTAAGTTCAGTCAAACCCTTTCTCTCTAAATGTGAGCCCCCTTATCTAGAATATGATACATCCTTTGTTCTCTGGTTCATTTTAACTAAGAAAAGAGTTTAAATTTCATCAGCAAATAGAGGTTCATAGCACCTGAATAGAATTCAGCTGACTCTGAGAACATTCTCTTTCCATCTATGCAGATAGATGTATGACCTTGGATCACAATTTTTCATCTCATTGAAACCCAGGTTTTTCTAGGAAATGAGAGGGTTGGACTAGATGATTCCCAAGGCCCTTTCCAGTGCTAACAGGCCATGCCCATGTTATCAACTTCTTTAACTGGAGAAGCTGGACATGATCATGGTCTTTGCAATGAGAAAGGAATATAGGAATCCTGACCCACTCTGTAATATCCAAAGGTAGATGCCAGAATCATTTTGGCTTAGTTAGAAGACCATTCTCAGCCTTGGCGAGCAGGTAGTAACTGGGGGCTGGAGCTGAATGTCATACATAGTAAGGCATGTAAACTTATTCACAGTAAATTCATTATAGGTGATTGACTGTGTAACCTGGATTCTTTGTCTTTTCCTCTTTAGCACATCTGTGGGGAGTTTCCCATCAGCAGAGAGCAGCGGCCTAGGCCCTAGGACACCCACCCAAGCTGTGGCAGATGCCAGCTTCCACTCTGGCAGCCTAGGACAACCTTCGCCTTCTGCCCAGAGCACTTACCAGAACACCTCCCCCACCCTCCCAGCCACCAACAGTGACCCCCGGAGTCCTGACTACTTTTCTCCAGACAGCCGACCTCAGTCTCAGTTCACAGTGGCTGGTGTTCACACTCTACCTGGGAGCCCTCAGACTCTCCACCGCACGGTGGGGACCAACACTCCATCTAGCCCAGGCTTTGGTCGACGGGCAGTCAACCCTGGCATGGCAACCTCTTCACTTGGTAGCCCTGGTCTGAGCCGCCGCCAGGTCTCAGGCCCCTATGGCAACACAATGGCTGGCCTTCATGGCAATGCTATTGCCAGTCCCCAGGGCAGTGTGGCTGCCTCCCCTGGAAGCCCTAGCCTAGGTCGGCATCCCCTTGGCACTGTCCACAGCAATTCAGTCACTACTCCAGGAAGTCCCAGTCTGAGTCGCCATGTTGCAGGCCTAGGAGGGGCTGGACCAGTAGTCCCAGGCAGCCCTAGCATGGACAGGCATGCAGCGTATGGTGGTTATTCCACCCCTGAGGACAGGAGACCTACTCTGTCCCGGCAAAGCAGTGCCTCAGGCTACCAGGCTCCCTCTACCCCCTCCTTCCCAGTCTCCCCAGCCTACTATCCTGGTATGAGCAGCCCTACGTCCTCCTCCCCTGATTCTGCAGCTTTCCGGCAAGGGAGCCCTACACCTGCCTTGCCTGAGAAGCGGAGAATGTCAGCAGGAGATCGGGCGGGCAGCCTCCCTAACTATGCCACTGTCAATGGAAAAGTATCCTCGTCCCCCATCTCCAGCGGCATGTCCAGTCCCAGTGGAGGCAGCATGGTCTCCTTCTCCCACACCCTTCCTGACTTTTCCAAGTTCTCCATGCCAGGTGGGTCCCCTTAACCTTAAGCTAAGAGCTAAATGTTATCTGCTCTGACCTCCTTTTTCTTAATTCTGACATGGATTGAAAGTGATTGGGGTAGCTAGGTGGAGTAGTGGAGAGAGCACTGGCCCTGGATTCAGGAGGACCTGAGTTCAAATCTAAACTCAGACACTTAATGATTGCCTAGCTATCTGACCTTGGGCGAGTCACTTAATCCACTGCCTTAAATAAATAAAAATTTTAAAAAAAGAAAGTGATTGAAGCCAGGCTACCAGAGACCTGTATTTGAATCTTGGCTTTGGCTCTGACTTCCGATGTGAGCTTGAACAAGTTACTTAACTTTAGCTCCAGACCTTGGTATCAGAATCTGTTCAATGAAGAGAAGATTACCTTACTTCCTCATCTCATAGAACTGTTGAGTTGCTGGACATGGGAAGGGTTTTGAAACTAAAAGTACGATTGTAAGATTGAGGTATTATTATGACATCGTTCTCATATTATTCTGATTCTTGAGATTTAATACTGTTCTTTGGCCAATAATGGTGTCCATCCTTCTAAAAGAATATCCTCTAAATTCAGTAATCCAGACCTACATAGATCTAGAACCCAATAGCCACTCTTGGAACCCGCTGGATGAACTTAGGCCTTCCAGTTGCTGCATTCCTCTCCTATCTGGGCTGTGTCACCAGCAGTAGCTCTAGTCTTCTGTTGCTCTTTCCCTTCCCAGGAGTGACATTTGGTTCCCAGTCCTTCTCTCTCCTTGGGGGTATGTGAAGCTTCTGGGGGTCAGTACATTTCCTGTTTCCCACTATCTTCCCTGCTTAAAATAGCCATTAGAGTCAACACAGGAAGGCAGATGCAGTTGTGGTCTCTCCTGGCAGCTCATTAGATAGAAACCACAGGAGTGGGTGTTTGGGGGCTTCAAAGCAGTGAGAAGGATGGCTTAGAACATTTCCAGATACTCCTGGTCCCCAGGACTCTTTTTCAATGACTGGCTGTCCAGGAAGGAAAATTGACACTTCCCCATCTTCCTTTGAAAAGTAGGTCAAAAATACTGATTTGAAGAGCCTATTTCTGCCTTGTCAGAATAATTATCTTGAACTAATATTGGATATCCTTCCCAGCCTTGAAGGCTCAAGATATTTCCATCTGAAATCCTCCCAGTCTATTGGGAGTCCAAGCATAGGCATTTTCTAATTCCGTGACCCTTTTGCAAGGCAATGGGGCTAAGTGGCTTGCCCATGGCCACACAGCTAGGTAATGATTAAGTGTCTGAGGCCAGATTTGAACTCAGGTACTCCTGACTTCAGGGCTGGTGCTTTATCTACTGTACCACCTAGCCGCCCCCATGACCACTCTCTTAAGGATGGTAGAAGCAAAAGATATCTTTTTTTAGTCCTATGGGTCCCCAGGATCAGGGTTTGAAATGGGGAAGAATGAGTAATAATAATAATGACAGCATTTTTATAATGCCTTAAGGCAGTAATGCTTTAATGATTTAGTAATAATAATAATAAAAGCATTTTATAATGCCTTAAGTTTGCAAACAATCCTGGGATCTATCCACTGTCACTCAAGAGAGCAAATGCTGGAGATCAGATTTAAATTCAGGTCTTCCCAGCTTCACTTCTGATATTCTATGCACTGTGCCTCATATTGAAGTATGATCACGTATTTACACTCACAATATATACATATATTCATAAATATTCATATACACATATATTAATTTGTGTGTTGTGTAATTAGTAGGGAGCAAGTGGGTGTGTATGTATTTATTCAAATACATACACACACATACATAGAGATACATATATGTCTGATTCTGTGCCTCTATCTATAGCTATCTGTTTCTATATTATAATATTTATAGTGAGGATTATTTTAGAATTGTCACTGGAATCTCTCTTTAAAAAAGTAAGCACCTTTCAGAGACATATATCCATGCATATGATATGTGAGAAGAGTAGGAAGGGGCAGCTATAGACATACAAACATATAATATACCAATGAATACATGCATATATATATCTCAATGCATATCCATGCCTAGTCTTTCCCTACACACACACACACACACACACACACACACACACACACACACACACACTTTATTTTATTTATTTTTTCAATTTTGTGCAATGGTAGTTTTTCAACAATCATCTTTTTGGTATTTTTGAGTCTCTCGCTCCTGAAAGCAATCTAATATAAGCTCTACATGGATAACCATGCTAAACATAGAGTAATATTAATCCTGTTGTGAAAGAAGAGTCAAATCCAAATGGAGAAAAAAAATTAGAGAGAAAAAAGACATAATACATAACATAAATTAAAAAACCTGAAGATAATAAGCTTTGGTTTGCATTTAAACTCCATAGTTCCTTCTCTGGATATAGATGCTATTTTCCATCAAGTCTTTTAGAATTGTTTTTCAATATTATACTGCAGAAAGCACATATATTTTTAATATAAGTCTCAGGGAGGAAGTTGGGTTTGAAGTTTGAACTCAGTAATAGATTTAGCATGTATTAAATGTGTATATGAACACATATATGGCATATATAACCTCAACAAAAGGTTAGAGTTGGGAGGGACCTTGGAAGTCATTCTGTCCTACACCCAGATTGGAAGGAGGACAGTATGATTTTGTTGAACAAGTGCTGGATTGGCAATCGGGGGACCTGACTTCCAGCTTTCTCTCTTATTAATTATGTGACTATGTGAAAATCACTTCTTATCTCTGGGCCTTAGTTTTTTTTGTCTTAAAGATAAAAGAGGGGTGGCTAGGTGGCGCAGTGGATAGAGTGCCGGCCCTGGAGTCAGGAGTCCCTGAGTTCAAATCTGACCTCAGACACTTAATAATTACCTAGCTGTGTGACCTTGGGCAAGCCACTTAACCCCATTTGCCTTGCAAAAACCTAAAAAAATAAAAATAAAAAAAATAAAAGAACTGTCCCAGATGACTTCCAATGTCCTTTTCAGCTCTGACATTACCAGAAAAATTATCTGATGGACACATGGGTCCCCTTTGGATAGCTGCCTAACAGTGTGACATGTGACCCAAAATGCCACATTCTCTGCTGGTCTCTTTTTGCCCAAGTTCAGTAGGATTTATGATTTCAAGATGGTGTGCCATAATGACTTCCATTCATCTGGCCTCTGGCAGGGTCTTCTTATGTTGGGGAAAGAGGGAGAATAGATAGGTAAAAAAAAAAACATTTTGGGAACATTTGGTTGTTTTTATTCTCATTTTTCAGATTGATTTGGTCATGATGAAAAAGACTGGAAAATTAATAACATTTGATGAATGAGGGCAAAGAGCTGGGATGATTTAGTTGGAAAAAGGAAAATCTGAAAGAAAGGTCAAGAATGACCTTTTAACTTATAAGAGACTGTTGAACAGAGATCAGCATGATAAAGCTGCTATGGAGAGAATTTAGTTTTCAAGGAAGAATTTTGAGAGAAGGGTGTGTGCCCTTCTGAGGAGGGCTTTTTAAGCAGGAAAGAATTCTATGTATTTGGGGTGGTTTGGGCAGATTAGGTGATCCCTTAGAAGTTCCATCCAGTGCCATGGTAGTTGATACTTAACACCTCTTTTCTCTCTTTCCTTTCTACAGACAACAGTCCTGAGACCCGGGCTAATGTTAAGTTTGTCCAGGACACATCTAAGTATTGGTACAAACCTGAGATCTCCAGGGAGCAGGGTAAGTCTGGGAAAAATGGATCATGGAGGATGATACTCCATGTAAACTTTCCACCTGTTACATCGGTAAAGCTGATTGTTTTAGAATCTTCTCCTGCACCTCTTTTTAAAGAGGCAAGACAGGTACCTTCCAGTCATCATGGGTCTTAGGGAAGAAGTTGGGTTTGAAGTTTGATTTCGGTGAGAACTTAATGATAGTGGTTTTAAGACCCTGGAACAAGTGGCTCAGTGTCTCCTTTGGTAACTCAGCCAATGAGCATTTATTGAGTACTTACCATGTATCAGATAATGTGTCAAGCCCTCAGGATAGAAACCAAAGTCAGAAACAGCTCCCGCCTTCAAGCTTTTAATGGGGGAGACATTAAGTATGAGTAGTTTCATAAAAGGCACACACAGAGTAGATGAAGAAAGTACTAGGTGACCTGTTTTAAAGAAAACCAAGGATCCCTGTTGCTTCTTGAACCAAAAGCAAAATCCTGTTTGGCCTATAAAGTTTAGCCCTTGCCTGTCTTTTCAGTCTTACACATTACACTGAATACTCTTCTGTCCAGTGACACTTGATCTTTTATGCTATTTGTACCTCAAATGTGATGCTCCTGCCTCCAAGCATTTTTTTTTTGGCAAGGCAAGGGGGTTAAGTGATTTGCCCAAGCTAGGTAATTATTAAATATCTGAGGTTGGATTTGAACCCAGGTCTTCCTGATTCCTGGGCCGGCGCTCTGTCCACTGTGCCACCAGGCCCCTCCTCTGAGCAATTTTGCTGAGTGATATCATTCTTGGAACTCTCTGCCTTCTCACTTCTGCCTCCTGGCTTCCCTCAAGTCTCACTTTAGTTCCCATCTTCTAGAAGAGGCCTTTCCCTGTTGTCCTAATGCTAGTGTCTTCTCATTGTTGGTTATCTCCAATTTAGCCTATTTGTTTTGTTGTCCAATTTATCCTGTCTGTTGTTTGCCTATTGTCCCTTCCATTCAATTGTGAGCTCCTTGACGGCAGGGATTGTCTTTACCTTTCTTTATATCCTTACAGAGTTGAGCTGGCACTTAGTTGGTGTTAAAAAATGCTAGCTGAGTGGCTAACTGATGGAATCTTAGACAAGGAGATAAGGAAAGAGAGTATCTTAGGTACAGGAGAGAGTCAGGAAAAAGACAGGTACTGGGGAGATGGAGATTTGTGGAGGCGATAAACCAGCATATGTAAATTGTTCAGTACAGAGGGAAATAATTAGTAAAAAAGACTGGTAAGGTAAGAAGGGGCTAGGTTGTGGAAAACTTTAAATGCCAGAGGAAAGACCTGGTCTGAATAGGGGGTGGATCTACACCTCTCAGGGGAATAGGAATGGTTTGAATGACATCTCTTTCTATTTTGAGAAAATCTAGGACTTTATTAATTTGCATTTGGTAAAAATTAAAGTTTCAGAGTAGAAATGTATTCTTTGGAATGTCACTGACAGACTGGGAAAATTCAGGAATCCTGACTTCTAACTTCTTTACCCTCTTATAGCAAAGAAAGAGCATTGCCCCATAGGGAAAGAAAAGGAAAGGGAAAGAGTGGAAAAGGAAGAGAAGGGAGGGGAAACATAATTAAAGATTCTTGGAAGTCAATTGTCTGAATGGGTTGAAGTTATCAAGTCACTAAATTACTATTTCCTTTTTCCCTTTCCTCTTCTCCTCTTCTCATTACAGCCATCACATTACTTAAGGACCGGGAGCCAGGAGCCTTCATCATTCGGGATAGCCACTCTTTTCGGGGAGCTTATGGCTTGGCCATGAAAGTGGCATCTCCTCCTCCCACAATCCTTCAGCAGAGTAAGAAAGGTAATGAATGTTTTCTCTGAGAACTGTGCCCCAGGGAGAAGGGAGATGGTGTTGAGGGTATAGCAAGAGAGGTGAGATTTACCTGATTCTGTCTGGCCCTGACCTGGGGGAGGACTCATTGGGTGACTGGTGGGAAGGGGCCAAATGGAGCATCTTCTAAGTGTGGACAGTTCTGCTCCCTCTTCATCCATGTTATCCCCAAGTAGAATCTATCCCCCTTTTATTTATTCATTCCAGAAAGAGGTGAGGATTATGGGGAAGAGTAGAAGGGAAGAGCCTTGGGGTCAGTGTAGAGAGTAGAAGGCAAACATGAGAAGGGAGCAATAAACCTATCCTGTTCTTCCAGGAGACATGACCAATGAGCTAGTGAGGCATTTCCTGATTGAGACTAGCCCCAGAGGGGTGAAGCTAAAAGGATGTCCGAATGAACCAAACTTTGGTGAGTTTGCCCTTCTAATTTTCTCTAGGGTCCGGTCTACCCTGCCAGAGCCTTCTTCTAGCAATCTGCCCCTTGTTGTTGTTTTATCCTTTGTTCTTGAAGAGAACCATGGCATAATGAAAGTGATGTCTTGACTTGCAAGTGAATTGGATTTAAGAGGCAGAATTGTACAAAGTCACTAGCCTCTCTCTCCTCCAGAGCTATCTGAGTCTAGTGACAAGATATAGATGTAATTTCTGTCCATTCCTGTATAATTGTATGTAACCTCTGTGTTACAGTTCCTCTCTTTAGACTTGCCATTTTGACAGAGAATTTAATAAGAAATGGGTTTACATCTGAGATGTTAGGAAGGACTTCGATTGGGAAGATTTTAATATCTTTATTTGGGGAATCTTTAAAAAGAGGATGAATTTTTATCATCCTGGGGTGGTTGAAATATAAATCTTTCCAGGGGCAAGGAGAATGGATGCCTACATGATCTGATCCCAGGTCAGGTGATTTGATCATGGATTTTTGGGGCAGTTTCATGCACACATAGCTCAGAAGAAAGATGACATAAGTCATTCTACCATTCTTTATTTGAGTGAGACTCCCCTTTCCCTCGTGGGCAATTCCCTCTAATGCTGCTTCCTGAATCTGTCTGTCTCTACAGGATGTCTCTCTGCTCTGGTCTACCAGCACTCTATCATCCCGTTGGCTCTCCCCTGCAAGCTGGTCATTCCAAATCGAGGTAGGAGCCAGAGACTTGCTCAGTGAGCACACATTGATCCAGTTTTCCCGCAACATTCAGTCACCGGTGCCAGTAGCTGTTCCAGGACACAGGGCCAAGATGGACTGGGAAAGATAGACTGCCCTGCCAGCATGGGGAAATCTAAGCCTCTTCACCCATCCCCTGCCTAAATAATTTTAGAAAGGCAAAATTGTTTAAAAAGCTCAACTCCATGAGCTCATGTGGTCACTGTGCCAGATGGGATTGAACAACATTGTGAGCCAAGAGTTCAACATCAGTCCACAAATTGGGCATAGACCCCAGCCACATTTCATAAACTTTTACCTCTTGTAGCTCTCTCACCCACTTATTATTCCCTCTTTCTGATCTGTTGGTCCTAGCTTAGAGGATACCAAAATCTACCTGTAGCAACCCCCACTCCATTTTCCTCTTGGCCTTGTAACTTGAAATCCAAAATTAGACAAGGAGACTTAGTTACCGAGTGTCAGATTTTGATGAGTCCTGTTGTCCAGTTTCTTTTGAATACTGGGCTTGGGGAAAAGGATCCTAGGAAGGGTGGTGGAGACAGAATCTATTTCCCCTGTGACCAGTTCTCCTTCTGGTGGTGACTAAATCTAGTATATCAGGGATAGGGTGTGGAAATTGTAGGTAACCCCTAGAATTATTGATAATCATGCATCTATAGCAGTGTGCTCCTTGCTAGAGAAATATTAGCCCTTTGTAAGCCTCTTTGAGAGCAAGAATTATTTTTGTAACAGTTTGCATTTGTGCTAGTTGAAAAATAGCAGGTGATTCATAAATGCATATTGACTCAGTGACTCTCCATGGAGAAACCAGACATTCTCAAAAAACAATGAAATGCAAATATAAGCCAATTTACCGTAAAGGTTAAAATGAGTGACATAGACATAAAGCATTGTAGGAGGTCAAAGCAGGAAGAAGGGTCTAGAAGGACTTTTATGAAGGAGGTGGTCCTGAGCTGGATCTGAAAGCACCCACCTTGGGTATGACATCACAGAGATGGGAGTGGAAGGAGGGTGCAAGGATGAATAATTTAAATATAGTTTTTATAAATACATTTATTTTTAAATTCAGAACATTTCATTCTCCATAGCCCAGAGATATTTATGTTGGGACAAATCAGGTTGCAGTTGTTACCATGAAGTCTCCAAGCCTCCTCTGTGAAATGGTAACCCTTGAAAGGCAGAGTTTTCAAACCCTATATTGGCACATGAATCCAGCTGTAGGGATTTGAACAGACCAAGAGGCAGAGGAATGACCAAGGAAATTGCCCTCACCGGTAGGGAATTCATAATGAGTTAGGCAACTAGGGTGTGATCAGGTGGTGAAAGACTTTGGAAACTGGATGTCAGTATTTGGAATTGATCCTATAGGGAATTATGAGAGGCCCATAAGAAGGGGAGTGACCTTCTACAAGTGTCATTTTAGGACACTTAATCTGGCAGAGGTTTGCAGGATAGTTTGGAAGTGAGAGACAGACTTAGGCTATTGAAGCCATCCAAGTATAAGATGGGAGAATGAGTAGGACTAGGGTGGTAGGCCCCACTACTACTCCCTGAGTCCTGGTAGTGCAAATATCACCTGTTTCATGAAAGGCTTTCTAGATTCATCTCTCCTCTCTGACCTTCAGTACTTTTTGCTATGACATTTCTAGCCATTGGGGTGGGACAGGATGACATCTCCAGTTTCTTCTTAGCCTTAGGGCTCTAGTTCCATGCTCTTAACTTACATATCAACTTGTGTATATATGTATGTGGGGAGGTGCAGAGAAGAAAGTGGGCCAAAACCATTATTATTTCTCCCTACTCCTATGTTATATTAATAGGAATATCAGAAGAAGCCCAAGGCTCTGACCTGGTGCTTAATCTCTCCTTGGGATACTAGAGTATTACACTCAAAACTGACTATTTTTATTTGATATATCTAGTGCTTGCATTCTAATTAATTAATGTTAATTAGCACAACTTGTTAACAAGTCCAAATATAACTTGAATAGCCCACATTATTTAAATACTCATTAAATGATACACTATGGTATTGAAAATATTTCAATAGTTGTTGAGTTGTCTGCTACAAACAGTAATTCAAGCACATTGCTATTGAAATAATTGGGTAACGTTGATTATGAAATTAGACACTAAACAAATTGAATTCAGTCACTTTTAAATCAGCAAGGAGGTCAAAGGTCTGCTAAGTAGATGGCATGATTTGGAAAATGCTTGTTGGAGTTGGGGCTGTGGTCCCTTATCTGCTCCTCTGCAAAATATCTGTGTTTTTGGTACAGATCCGACAGATGAGAAAAAAGATAGTTCATCCTCCAATTCTACCACAGATCTACTGAAACAAGGGGCAGGTGAGTGATTAGTTACATTGGGGGATTAATTGACATCTAGGTTTCTCACCCTTCTTTTCATATTGCCCTGCCTATCATCACATTTTTATACTCTATTTCTAGTTCCAGCCTCCTTGAATCAGTAGCTTCTCCCCATAGCTATTTAACAAATCAGAAAACCACATTTTTATTGGCAAATGTCCTTTCCCCATGAGTGGAATGAAATCTTTCCAGGGGTGGGGAGTTAATTTTTGAAAAATATTTTATTAGTGCTATTTTTTGGATATCGCTATTACTTGCAAACGATTTCCTTTTCCCATTAGAATCTTCCCTTATAACAAACAAATTCATTTAAGCAAAGCTAACCAACTCACTGGCTATATTGGAAAATAAATGCCTCACCCTGCTCCTGTAGCCAACCACCTCTCTTCCAAGGGTGAGGCAACATACATAGATCCTCTGGAACTGTGATTGATTATTCCATTAATCAGAAACCTGAAGTATCAGTGTTGTTTACCCTTAAATTATTGTGGTAATGGTGTAAATTGTTCTGATGATTCTGATTAACTTTTCTCTCAGTTCATTTAGGTCTTCCTATCTCTCTTTAGATAATTCATATTTGTCATTTCTAATGGTCCTGTAACGTTTCATTGCACTTATATAATGTAATTATATAATGTATTTTTTTTCAGCCTGCAATGTGCTTTTTGTCAATTCTGTTGACATGGAGTCACTCACAGGGCCCCAGGCCATTTCTAAAGCCACAGCTGAGACACTGGCTGCAGACCCCACACCAGCTGCCACTATTGTCCACTTCAAGGTCTCCGCCCAGGGGATTACGTTGACAGACAACCAGAGGAAGTAAGAAATTTTCCCTTCCCCAACCTACTCTGTATGCAGATTTTCCCACCTCCAACATTTCCATTTATTGAAGAGTTATTGGCCAAAAGTGGGAAGATGAAATGAATAATTCTCTACCAGAAAGATGTCCAACCTCTGAACCTCCCACTCTACCTCTCTCTCTCTGGCATTTGTTCTTCTCCCTACTAATGTTGCACATCATCTCCAGCCCACAGACCCCTGACCCTTTCTTCTCTCTGACCCACAGCCCCTGACCCCAGACTTCTGATAGGGATTCTATGGCGCGTTTTCCTCTGTCCCAGTTACTTACTCATGTCCCACCGGGAAAGCCCTGGTATTTCTTGCCTTTACCATTACATGAAAATTTTGAGATGTTAAGGGAGGCAGGGGATATCTAGAAGAACACAGAGCCAAAGAGACTGGAAAATAGGGTAAAGAACTGCAACCTATACCCTCAACTTTATTCTCTCTTTTGCATTAGGTTATTCTTCAGGCGACATTATCCTCTCAACACTGTCACCTTCTGTGACTTGGACCCACAAGAACGGAAGTAAGTCTCCAGTGGACCTCTTATTACTTCCTCATTCTCCCACAGTCATTCAGTTATTATGCTGAGAAGTGTCTGTGTGGTTGTATGTTGAGCTATTCTCACCTCAGATGAAGATGTCTGATATTAATCGATGGGGTGTAATCATTGTAAGGGTATGATGTAGAGTGTTGGACTTGAAATCAGGGAGATCTGAGTTCAGATCCCACCTCAACATTTACTAGCTGTGGGATCCTGAGTGTGTTTTAGTTTCCCTTTCTGTAAAATGGTGATGCTAATAGTTTTCACTCTCAGTGGCTTGTTGAGAGGATCGTAAAAAAATGATATTTATAAAAGCCCCTTCTAGCTCTAACTTTATGATCCTATGATCCTTGTTTTCCCTATCTTAATCATTTTCCCTAACATGCTCAAGAAAGGAATTGGTAGTCAACCAAACACCAGCCTCGACTGTCTTCATCAGACCACCGTTAGCGCACACATGATAACTAGGGGCTGACTTTGCCCCTGGAGAAGCTCTCTAACCACATGCTGGCAGCATGCCCATGGTTGACACCAGTTGAGAAAATCTGCTTACTTTGCTTATTCTTTTCTTAGGTGGACGAAAGCAGAGGGGGGTGTGCCTGCTAAGTAAGTATGGCTTCTTTCCTCTCCTTTTTTGGGATGTTTCATTTTTGTCCCTCCCAAGTAAATATGGGAGGAGGCTTCTCAAACATTGAGCTTTCATAGGAAGTTGGGGGGGAATGGGAGTTAAGGGTCAATTGGTGAGTTGAGATCACATAGCCTGGAAAGTAAGTTTAGCCAAATTGATCAACAATTCTTCCTGCCTTCCCTCTCCCCTCTTCTCTTTTCCTCCTTTCCCTGCAGCAATTCCTCTTATGGTCAAGAGCAACAGGGGCCCTGTGAAGGACAAACACTAGATTTAAGGCAATTTGGGGGTAGCCAGAAAAATCTAGGTTAGAAATCTAATTCTGACACATTAGCGGTGTGAGCACAGGCAAGTAACCTCATTTTTTTAGACCCTCAGTTTCCCCCTCTATAAAATGAAAGTAATGATGATATCAAGCACTTACCTTGTGAGATAAAGGACATTAAAGTATTTAAAGCATTTTGCAAAATCAGAAGCTTTATGTAAATATCAGACAATGCTGTTTTCCATTTTTATTTCATTCCAACTTGTCCCCAAACTTGATTTCTTTTGATCCTGGCCTTGTTTTGATGAGCAGGTCCTAATCATGTTCATGGCTAGGCCAAGCCCACCCAATTCACCAGAACAGTCAATTAGAACAGTGGGTCATCAGAGTTTTGCAAAATTTTCAGGCTCTCAGATTTTTCTGCTGTTTTGAAGTTTTAAAACTAACAGATAGACCCTATCTTATTAATGCTCCCATCAAGCTCAGTTAACTTTTAACTTCTAGTATTCAGAAGCTTCTTCCTTTCTGATTTAGAAATATTATATCAGCTAGAACAGGGGTTTTTAGCCATTTTGTGGCATGGAGTGAAACTTATGAACTCAGAATGTTTTAAAGTGCCCAAAATAAAATACATAAAATTATAAAAGAAACAAATTATATTGAAATGCACTTATGAAAATATTCAAAAATAGGTCCATAGACCCCAGGGGAAGAACCTCTGATCTAGAAGGATTGAACTCACAAAGCCTCTTTTGGAAATAGGGATGAGGAACCAGATAATGAAAGAAGAACCAGTTCTCTTCTCTGCTTCTGTGCTGTGGGTCCTCACACTCCCACCCCCTACTTGTGTCCATCATATTTGGGATCAACTTCCCTGGGTGGATGAAAGGAATTAGTTATTGTTGAACTTGGCTGGAGAAGAGGGCGGGGCACTTTGGACTGTGAACATCCAGGGAGGGAGGGAGGGTTGTAAGGAGGTGGTGGCTCTGGCTAAGGCAGAGTGATAGAAATAAGGCCAGGAAGACTTGGCTATAGGAGATGGGGGATAATGCTGAGCACACAGGGCTGCTGGGAGGTCCAGACATCTGGACCTCTCTGGGCCTTAAGCTCACCCTGCAACTTCTCCATTCTCCCTACTCTGTCCTGACATGGGGAGAAGACCGTATCTACTCCAGGAGAAATAGGAAGACCTAGACATTTCATTAGAGACCAAATCCAAGACCAAGAGCAGACACATTGCAGATCTATCTTTTGATCATAATAGTGGAGATACTGCTCCTGAGGGTCATTGATCCTTAAACTTGGGGGGACTGTTTAGAAGTACTTGAGACGTGTAGGGCAAAGGGATGTGTGAGTGTGTTCCTATGTTCGTGAGAGTGTGTAGGGTGGAGAGCTTGGCTAATTTTAGCTGTTGTGTTTCAGTCCCAGAGAGGGGGTTTTTAATTGGAATCTCCAGCTGTTCCGATTTCCCCATCCCTCTCTAATTAGCAACACGCCAACTATGGGACCTCTCAGCTCACATTCTGTTCCTCTCTGCTCCCATATTTATAACCTTGTTTTTCAAGGTTTGAATTCCAAGGTGCCGTGACCTAGTGAGGGCAAAGTGTGGGAGTCCTACCCCTGTCCTTGCCCGAAGGGTCCTCAAGCCCTTTACTCAAATCCTTTACACTGTACATCATGCAAGGGAACAAGAACAGGCCAGCTTGTCCCTTTATTTTCCAGCTTCATCTGGTGCTTGAAGAGGCTGAAGCTCTCAGACTGGCAAACAATGCCATATTTATTTGCTTACTGTGCTGAACTTTAAAGAAGTCCAGCAGGGGAAGGGATGGGAGAGGCTCTTTCATGTACTTCCCCATTTTAACCTTGTTTTCACTGTCTCCCCAACTTCCCTCCCCTCCCCATTCCCCAAGCCAAGGGGGGGGGAAAGCAACTGAAGTTATTTCCCACTCATAGTAAATCAGTCTCGAGGTCTTAGTTACCTCCCTCTGTCCCTCTGTCCCTCTGTCCCTTTGTCCCTTCGTCCCTTTGTCCTTCCTTCCCTCCCTCCCTTCCTTCCTTCCTTCCTTCCTTCCTTCCTTCCTTCCTTCCTTCCTTCCTTCCTTCCTTCCTTCCTTCCTAATTCCATCCCTTCTCCTCCTCCTTGTTTCCTTCCTTCCCTTTTTTTCTTTCTCTCTTTCCTTCTTTTCAAATGAATGGAAGGTTTTTTTTTTAACCTATGATGCTTAGCAGAAACAGTGGGAGGAAGAAGAAAGAAATGGCATTAAAAGAGGTAGAAAAAAAGTAAAAAGTTCTCTGTTCTTGAAAGCAAGATATTTATCTCACATAAATATCTCACATATTTATACTGTCATCTCTATTCATCACCCATCCCCTGCTCTTCCTGTCTTTGATTATCTTCTTCCCTTTACTTTATTTCTTCTCATTCCTTATCCTCACCTTCCAATTTTGTTCCTTTTCTCTGCCTCCCCTCCCATTTCATCCTGCTTTCCCATCTCCCTCCTCATGTCTCCAATATCTCGTTTGTTCTCTCCCCTCTCTTTTCTTTCCTTCTCTTTGGTACTCACATCCTCTCTGGTTTGTTCCCTCAACCACTTCTCCTCTTCTCTCTCCTCTCTACAGACTCTTTGGTTTTGTGGCCAGGAAGCAAGGCAGCACCACGGACAACGCCTGTCACCTCTTTGCCGAGTTAGATCCCAACCAACCTGCAGCGGCCATTGTCAACTTTGTTTCCAAGGTCATGCTCAGTGCTGGCCAGAAGAGATGAGCCTGCCAGGGGCCAGGGCAGCTGGGCTTGGGGCACATGGGGAAGGGGACCCTTGAATCCAGAAGGAAGGTGTGGGGCCAATTTTTGGAGAAGGAGAGAGGAAAGTGCAGTGTGGGAAGAGGAAAGTGAATTCAAAGAGGAGGAGGAGAGAGGAAAAATGGAGGGAAGAACAACATAGAGCCTATCGGGTAAATGGAAACATAACCCAACACCCCAAATACTCAACTAATCAAGACCATGTGATCTCCTTCTTACTTAATGGGATGCTTCCATGGTGGGAGGAGTGCAAAGAGTCACATCCCCTCTGGGATTTTCTTTTGGAACCATGACTAAAGTAGATCCCCAACTCCCTAACTTTACAACCTTATAAGGAAAAAAAAAATCACAATCTGAAAGGGCACCTTTGGGCACCTGTTAGGTGTATTTATCAAACAAAATAGGAAGGAAATCCTAGACAACTCTTTTTCCTTTAATAAGCATCACAAACCCCAAGGTATACTAAGGTCTCTTTGTTCTGCAATGGCTATGCATATGTATAAGTACCTGCGTGTATTAGACATACAACTCCAAATCCAGCTATATAGATAATATGCGCATGAAGTTGTCTTTCCTCCCCAAGATGATCTCTATCATCTGCTGAGGTCACTCTTGGACCAGGAATATAGCAGGAAGGGGGCCTATCTCCTTACCCAGAATCACCCTGGATTGTGGATGTCGGCTTGGGACCTCCTTTCATCCCAGGCAGTCAGCTCTTGGAGGTAACCTTTGGATGGTTCCTCATTCTCCTCCTCACACACCCAAGAGCAGGAAGCAGATGTCTGCTACTTCTCAATATTGCACTGAAGATCTCCCCAAATAAGGCAACACTCCTGTTTTGTCATGGCCTTGAAATTGGGGAGTTTGGTTCAGGGGAGATGTGCAAACCAAACACCTTCAGGAGAATCTGGAGAGAGTCTGAAGAACTGGACAGGCAGGAGATGTTGAATTCTGACCCATGGTCCTCTAGACATGTGGGGCAAGACATGGCCCTCCCATTCTCTCTAGGACTAACTGCTGACCTTGATATCTCCTATCCCACTTGTTGTGCCTTGTATCCTGAACCTTTCCCTGGATCTAGTTTCTTAGACTTTCTCACCAGATGATCTCCATTGGGATTAAAGGGATTTCGTCATCCTGACATATTGGAAGCTAAGAATCCTGTTGGACTCTTCTTCAGAAAGACCTGCCTGATTTTGCCTTCAGGAAGTCCATGGAGGAAGCCTCAACCCTTGTCCTTCTCTCCACAAGTGCTTTAGGAGTATTTGGCTTTCTCTGTTGCATGCAGGCTTGGCTTCCCTGGAGGACAGACCTTTGTCACCTGGCTGAGCCAGACCATGTTGGTTTTAGGCTTTGTCATATCTCCAGGGTAGGTGGCTCACCTGCATGCTCATTGGGTAGACAGCTTTACAATGCCAAAGTCCCTCTTTCCCTTTACTTTGTATCTCCAAAAGAACCAAGCCATATGGGGTAGAAGGCATGAGAACAAATCTAGGAGCCCAGGGTCCTGGCTGTGAAAGTCCCATACTTCCGAAGAAATCCAAACCAGAAATAAGAACTCATTGTTATCCAATGCTTTGCCTCCCCTAGCCAACTTGGGCTTCTTAGTGAGCAGCATTGTACTGATATATAAATATATATATAATATATACATGAGATATACTGATGGAATACTGTAAGCTAATCAAGTTTAAGAAAAGGAAAAAAAGGTAAATTGACAAAAAATATTTATTTTTTTTTCATATTGCTTAATTGCCTCCTATGGGTATATATTATATCCCACCCCTCCCTGTATGAGCTCTTGTATGTATAACTAAAACCTGAGAGTTAAGAGACCTTATATTTGGATTTTCCCTGAACCACCTCCCTCCAGCCTTGTCCTTCACTATATTCATGAGGTGGGGCTAGGGGGTGGGGAAGTTGAGTGGTTCATCCCAGGGTAAGGTTGTATACATCCATTCCCTTCATCACACCCCTTAAGTTTCCCTTTTAGCCCAAGGCTCAGCAGCTCCTAGAGCACCCAAGATTCAAGGAGCTGTATCCCATTGCCAAAGGCCCTTTGTGTGTGTGTTTGCACAGAGGTGGAGGTTTCAGGATGTATGTGGAGGATATGGATGGTGTGTGTATTATTACTTGTGTATTTTAACATATTCCCCCCCACCTCCAAAATACTGTATGTGCATGGTAATGCTGTGTCGGGGAGTTGGAAATGAGAATGGTTTGTAGAAGGTAGGGAGCAGGGGTGAACCACCCTCCCCACCACCTGCTCTCCAGTAATAAGTAAGACCATGAGTCTTTGTGACTGAAGTTGCTCAAGAATCCCCTTCCTTTTGAAAAATTCAGGCTAGACACCTGGATTTTAAAAAAATATTTTCCTTATTTCCCCATCAACTCTAGCTCTGTGCCCAAATAGGGAAAGACATATATTTTGCTCTTTGTCAAGTCAAGACTTTTCCACTTTCATTTTACCACTAAGTCTGAAGAATTCTGGGCTCCTGGATCCTTCATCACTGCTTCATATCAGATGAATAGCCAGACCCCCTTATCACCTAGCTCCAGGGCCCCCAGGCTAAGATCTGGGAATCAGCCTTCACACTCACTTCTCTCTCACCTTGTTCCTACTGGCTGTCTTATTTCCTAGTCATGGTCATCTCCAGTTTGTTTCAGGTCAACCCTGATGACCCTGTTTTTGAGGAGGTCTCTATTTAAAGTTGAAAAACAAACTGCCTTCATATCACCCAAGATCAGTTTAAGAACCTAATGTTTCTAATCTGGCCATCTAATCTGGAATCATTAATTTAAACTTTCCAGGGGATTTAATGAGGGAAGAGAAATTATGTTCTGATCTTGAAGTGGGCACCATCTTTGGGTAAGATGCTGGTAGGGTGAGACCATGTGGAATTAAGTGGCAGAGATTGTATCTCACAGATAGGCATAAACACACACACACACACACAGAGCACTGCAATATAGTCTTGCCAAAGATTTCCTTGAAAAAAAAGCACTTTTAATTTTTTTTGTAAATGACTGTATCTTTCTCATATTTTCTTCATCCCTCCCCCAACCCACTTTGCTGTTGATTTATGTTGTATGTTGTTGATGTCTGTTTGTTAATCCACTTGGGAAGGTTGGATCTTTCTATCTTGAAATAGGGAAGAAGAGAATAGGTCTGAAAATAATTGACAGAGGAGAGAAGGCCACTAGCCTCAGTCAGAGTCATGACAATGACTGATTTGTCTCTACTTCTTTCAGACACACTCTTGGCCTTCTCCCATCTAGCACCATTCTAAGTCAGGATGAAAACTCTCTTAGGTTTCTAAGACAGGATGAAGAGGTAATAAGAGCATCCCCAAGGGAGAGAGGAGAGGCAAAGGAACTCTTAAAAACAAGCTAAGCTTGGTATTGGATTTTGGGAGCTTCTTTAGATGTGGGATGAGGAGGAAAAATAAGTGAACTGATGCTGAGAGATTTAGGTGAATGGAGAGCAAACCTGTAGTTTGAGTAGCTTCAAATGCTACCCCTCTCCCTGACTAGGATCTCTTTATCACCATCACAGGCTCCTTGTTCTCCCTAGCTTAAATTTTCCTTTTGCATTTTAAGAGGTATGTGGTTTGATAAAGGACCTCTCCCACCTTTTCCTCTCCTTAAAAAGAGAGGCCATATCCTAACCTTTTGGAGAAGTCCCTCCAACCTCACATTCTATGGGGAGAAATGGTCATTGAAGATGAAATCTCTGGGCAAATTAGAGTCCCAGGAAGGAGAGGAGGGTGGAGGGGTATGTTTGTGGGTGAGGTAACCCCATCAGAGGAAAAAAATTACTAGAAGGACTCTCAGGAAAAGATGAGTATAGGAAATTCTAGTTACTTTGACCTGACTGGGAATGGAATGAGACATCAGTTTCTCTTCATTGGCCATAAGGGAGGACTGAGCTATGAGGAGAATCTAGTCTAGGCTGTCCATTCATTGATCATCATCTCTTCATCTAAGCTGGTCCAAGTCTCTTCTCTGCTTTGCCTTCCCCAACTTCTTCAACTCTGGAGAGAAGCCTGGGTTCTGGTCTTTCAGCCCTATTTCTGGCACATCCCAAGCCTAGACCCTTTATCTGCTGAGACTCTGGATTTTCCTTCCATAACATAGTAAGGTGGATGTGGGTATATGTGTATGTGGGTGTGTGATGCCTGTCATTTTAGGGTGTGCTTATGTGTATGGGATGGGTAATTCTTGCAGGAGGCAGTGGAAAGTCTGGTACGAAAACACCTTCAGGCAAAAGGAATTGGGAGATGAGATGCAGTGTCACCTAGTTGGCTTCAGACTCAGTCTTGATTTTATTTGTCTGATTGATGGAGAAAATCATTAGGCAGAGTGTTCTGCTCCTCCCTAAGCCCCATTTCTTAGATTGTGGGAAGTGTGGGAAGGCTTTCTTTTCTTCCTATTCCAGTGCTGGTCTTAGCAGCCTGAATCTTGTTGGGAGGATGTTCCAAATTAATTTTCTAATCAGTGTTAAGTAGTTTGAAACTCGTGGTGGTGGTGGTGGTGGTGGTGGTGGTGGTGTGTGTGTGTGTGTGTGTGTGTGTGTGTGTGTGTGTGTAAGTGCACAGATGTTTGTTGTGTTTTTTGTTTCCCCTTCCTTCTGTCTCAAATGTCATTGAAAGCAAATGTAAGAAATCCTCTCCCCCTCTAGTCCTCACCCAGAAAAAAATATGTAATAGCCCTATCTTTTCCTATTTCCCCCTGCTATGTATTTATATAGATGGAAATATACTTTATATTTTGTATCATTGTGCCCATAACTTTTGCCACCTTGTATAAAATCTAACTTAGGTTACTCATCCCGGGTATGAATGTATTGTACACTGATGCCTCTTCCCACTCTGTACAGCAACCTTTGTTTCTTTGCAACCCAATGTATGGCTTTATAAATGATAAAGTTTAAAAAAATCCAATTTCTTGTCTGGCCTCATTGCTTGGAACAGAACTGGCATCATGGTGGGGAGGAAGGATCTGAGGAGAGACACTGGGAATGGGTTATTGAAGACTAGAAAATGAAATCTGAGAAAAAGCATAAGCTGAGATTTATTTCATCTAGAGAAGAAAAGATTAAGAAGAGACTAAATAAACATTTTTTGAAGAGCTATTATATAGAGGAAAGGCAGTATGGCTGTTGAACCCCACCAGCTCTAAGATTCTCATTTCCTGAGAAAGTATCAGCCTCTACTGGCAGGGAGGGTTTATTTCCCTTAAAGTTAGTTCCCTGTGCTAATGAAATCTGGGGTCTGGTTTGTAACTCTATTACATTTATTTAGATAATGGTCATTTCTTCAGCTTAGAAAAGTGACTTGGTCCCAAGGAAGAATTTGGCAGGGTGTGAGGGGAACAGAATTTGAATTCTATTTCTGATATGTAACTGAGTGGCCTTGGAAAAGTCTCATTACTTTCCTAGGTCTAAGTTGACTAATCTTTAAAAGGTTGAAATAAAGGAATTCTGAGTTTCTTCCAGGGCTAACTTGATTTGAAAAGAGGTTTTCAGGCAATATGCAGCCTGCAAGGATTCTTATATATGCTAGAATGGCGCCCACTTCTATTTGAATTTGTAGAGATTTTCTGTTGACCAGGTACATAAGATGTTTGCTAAAAAAGTGAACTCAGTGTTAGGCACAGTATCCATAGAAGAATGTTGTCCAAATGACCTTTCTTTACCCTGTTCAGAATATACCTAGAGCATTATTCACTTTTTGGGGGCAGCATTTTAAAATGAATTTTGGCAAACGTCCAGTGGAGGCATGCCAGGGTTAGTGACTTGACTGGAAATCAGGTCACATGAAACACAATTGAATAAATCAGGGGTATTTGACCTGGGAAAAGGGATAGAATTATGGTCTTCAACTATGTCACAGAGAAGAAGAGAGGTGTTTTATCTGTCTCTTCTGAGGGATAAGGCAATTACAGGGAAGCATATATCAACTCAATCTGAAAATGTAAAAGGTTGCTCTTATAGGTAGTGTGCTTCCCATTCCTGGATAGATGAGCTGAGGTCAGGGATGTTTGCCTTTGGTTAGACTTATGACCTTGCAGCATTCAGTTATTCACTGAGTTTTGCTCTCCATCTTAATATTTGAATGGGTAAGACCACTGAGGTCATCTTAGCAACTCAACCTGAAAACACTATCGATGCAGATAGATTCTAGGAAGTTCTCCTTTCTTCCCATCATGACTGATAGTCCACCCATAGCTGTTAGGGGTTGGGTTTTGGAGGTAGATGAAAGCTCTTAAGTCCTCCATGCCCCATGTTCCCTCCCTCCTTTCCTTCCTCCCCCAGCTTTTGAAAACTCTAGGGGAGAACTGGGCAGCCAGAAGCTGTAGCAGAAAACAACCTCCCTAACTGATATACATCTAGTTGGCGCCCACTTCCAGACCACAGTGCTTGGGGCAGGGGGCCCAGTTGCCTTGGGCTTTTAGGAGATTTAGAAGACTGTTTGGGGATATTGGGACAGGATGTCTGATGTCTGAACCCTGTGCCCCTGCCCTTGCTGCTTTCCCTAACTCCCTAAAGAGGCTAGATTCCCTGAAGAATCTGGGAAAGGCAGGCAGGGAGTTAGATCCCAATCTGAGCCCCTGTCAGAAGCTGAATAGACCACCTTATCACTTAAGCAATCTGACAGGCACCCTCAATCTTAGATATGGGGTTGGGTCTTGTTCAGGTTATTGGGACCTCAGGGACAGGAAATGAGTGGACACTTTCCGAAGAATGCAGTAGGATGGTTGTAAGGTGAGGGAGAGAGAGCATCAGATTTGCAAGAACATTAAACTTGAATGTCACTTTAGAGATGATGAAGATCTAAACCTCTCATTTTACTGGAAGGATCTCTCCCTCCAATAATGAGTTCTCTTCCAGTCCAGCCCAATGCAATACTGGAAGATGGCTTTGTTAACCTCCTTCCTTTCTTCCCATTCCTGCATCTGATGCTCAGAGAGGTTCCCAAGGATATTACAGAAGGTCCCCAGGGATATCAGAACTTCAGATTTCCTATTTTTCACTGTTTAGGGGGAGCCCATCATAATAAATGAGAGAGAAAGAGAAAAAGAAAGATAGGGTCCTGTTAACTGCCCTTTTCTTAAGATCTCACTCCCCCCATAAAGTATTGCTTAAAATAGATGCCTTCTGAAATTCAAATAAACAAAAACAAAAAGAATCAGTCTCAGAGAAGGCAAATTATTTACACAAAACCACACTGTAAACTGGGGTGAGGAACATCTAGCAGGGACAATATAATATCTGTAAAATCATTTGTCTGGTACTGCCACAACAATGATAGGCAGGACTCAAAATTCAATAAATCTAAGGAGCTAATTCACCCCTAAAAGGGTTAGGGTTAGGGGTGAATTAATTAAATGTTTGACCAAATATATCAGGATATTTTTAAACTGGTAATTTTTTTTGGCCCATGAATAAATATCCAAATAGCCCTTGGCAGAAAAAAGGTTCCCCTCCCCTGTTGTAAATTAATGAGTAGCAGGACTGGGATTGGCTAGAGAATCACTGATCTAGAGCTAAAAGGTGTCTCAGAGACTGTTGACCAACTTTCTCACTTTCTGGTGAGAAAACTGAGATTAAATGCCTTACCCAAGGTCACAAAGGTACCAAGCACTGACGGTGAGATTTGAACCCATGTCCACGGATTCCAGAGCCTGGCTCTTTTGACTTTTAGTTCAATATTCCTTTGGTCACATCATTCTATTTGATTGCTTTTGGAGAATGGTCCTGGGACACAGCAAGTCTAATCATTTACCTACAATTCAAATTGATTCTGCTAGCGGTGGGAAAAGAGATTGTATTGAATTAGGTGAAAGTGGGGGAGAAAAGGAAGAAAAATAGATTCCTTAGGTTTTTTTTTTTTTTTGGTTAAGATTATTATTTAGTTAATAGTAATAGCTGATATTTTTATAGAATTTTAATTTTGTATAATACTGTTCAGACCTTATTTCAATTGATTCTCAAAATACTGTGATGAAAGCTTGCTCATCATTGTTATTATTACAATTTTACAGAAGAGGAAAATTAAAGTCAGAAAGATTAAGAAATTTGCCCAGCATTTCACAGCTAATAAATGTCTGAGTCTGGATTTTTCCTGTCCTTGTGGTCCCAATATTCTGAACAAGCCCCAAACCTCATATCTAAGATTGAATATGTTTGTCAGATTGTTCAAGTGATAAGGTTCAGCATCTGATAGGGGGTCAGATTAGGGTCTAACCCCAGCTTTCTACCATTAAGATAGGCTCATCTGTCTCTTCCAAAATTCACGGAAGAACAGCTTCTCTTTTGGTCCTATCCAACAGACAGGTATGTTCCTTGGAAGAAATCTTAGTCTACTTACTTCCTTTCTTCCCAACCCAGAGAGATTCCTAAGGACATCAGAGAAGTTCCCCAAGGATATCAGGGCCTCAGCCTTCCAGTCCTCAATATTTAGGGGAAGCCCTTGATAATTAAGGAAGAAAAAAAAGGTAGATAGCTATTGATTCTTTCTGCTGCTTCCTTTTATTTGTCTCCTATGAACTCCTTATTAATCCCCTTTCATCTTCTCCCCTCAGGCCTCCATTTCCAACCCATCTGACCTCTCCCTCAATAACAACCTTGCCACTTGCTTTCATGAGACTGAAGTCTTCCCAAATGGCCTCTCTTATCTTTCTTCCTCTACACTTCAAAAAACCTCTAAATCACCCCCCCTCCCATTTACTCCTCCTTGCCCTCTAGTCTCAGAGGATGAGATAGCTCCCTTTTGCCTGTCATTTCAGTTTTGTCCTTGATTCTGTCTCCTTCCTCCCCTTCTCCTGATATTCTATCAATCAACACCTCCATAATGAATATTGTATTTACCTCCTTGTTTTTACTACCTCTATGGATCTTGTTCTAGAAATCATTCTATCCCTCTTTTTCTCTTTAGCGATTGTTGTCTCTATCTTCTTTCTCTGTCTCCCCCCCCTTCCCATCCCCTTTTTCATTCTTTTTCTTCTGCCTACAAATATGCTCAGGTCATTCAAGCCCTAAAATAATGTTTCTTTGACCTTGCTTCTCTTCAAACTATTATCCTATTTTTGTAAAAATTTGTAGAAAGTATGTGAACTCCTTGAGGTCAAGAGCTGTGTTTACCTTTATTTGTGTCCTGTTGCTTAGTCAGTTCCTAACACTTAAAAAGTCTTTACCAAATTTTAATTGACTAAATGACTTCCTGTTGATTCAATTCAATAAATGTTAAGTAATACTCCAATAGATTCAATGATCAATGCCTTAACTTAATCTATTACCTGCAGATGGCTTCCAAATCTGTAACTCTTTCTCAGCCTTTCTCCTGAGTGCCTGATTGGATTTCTCACTGCTTTGATATCTTCAACCAGAGAGATGCAAACTCATTGAATTCTTTTTTTTTTTAGGTTTTTGCAAGGCAAATGGGGTTAAGTGGCTTGCCCAAGGCCACACAGCTAGGTAATTATTAAGTGTTTGAGTCCGGATTTGAACCCAGGTACTCCTGACTCCAAGGCCGGTGCTTTATCCACTACACCACCTAGCTGCCCCCCAAACTCATTGAATTCAACAGAACTCTTCTTCCCTTATCCCTCAAAAGATCCCTTAGCCCTCCTTCCAAATTTGTTTCTTTTGCTGATGCCATCATGTTCTCAGACACCCAGTCTTGAAACTTTATTCCTGTCTCCTTCCTCCCCCCCTCCTGATATTCTATCAATCAATGCCTCCATAATGAATCTTGTATTTATCTCCTTGTTTTTACTACCTCTATCCCTGCCCTAATTTGGGCCCTCATTATAGCTCTCCTGGAATGTATTATTGACTACTAATTGGAATCCCTGTCTCCATTATGTTCTTTTCCAAAATGTTTTATTGATGCTCTGCCCCCCCCACCAGAGTCAACTCTAGATATACCTCCTCCTTTCCCCTAACCTAAACCTCCTTTGCAAAAAAGAATACAAAGAGGAAAAAACAACTAACATAATGATTGTATCAGATGTGATATTCCATCTTTGTAATTCCCATACTCTTTGCTGAGGAAGAGTATCAAACTGAGTTACAAAAGATGCATAGAATATGACTTCCTTTAAGTCTGTTTTTCATTTACCTGAATATAGCCTTTGTGTATGCTTTTTATTTTAGTCTTCTTTATGATTCTCCGAATTTCTCAAATTTGCCATTTCTTAAGGAATAATAGCATTGTCTTAAATTCAACATAGCTTGTCCAATTATTCCTCAGTTCATGAATATGCCCTTTGTTTCCAGTTCTTTACTACCATAAAAAAGGGTTGCTATGGATACCTACACAAACACATGTACATATATATGTATAATATATGTATATAAACATATGTAAATATATGTATATTTATATACATATAAATAAATATACGAAACCTTTCTTTTGTCTTATGATGTGCCGAGGAATGAGATTATTAGATCAAAGAGTATGAACAGTTTAATTACTTTTCTATCTTGATTCTAAGATGTGGAAATGACATTCCACATATAGTGTATTGGTGTCCATGTCTTCCCATAGGCTCTCCAACATTGCCTAATTCTGTTTTTTTCATCTTTGCCAATTTTCTGGATGTGAAGTAAAAACTCATTTTAACTCGAATTGTTATTATTTGTGATTTGGAGCATTTTCACGGTCATTTGTAGTATATAATTCTTTTAAAAACTTTTCATATCCTCTGACTACTTATTGGGGGAATTGGCTTTCTTGAGTGCCTTCTTCCTTTAGTTATAAAAGAAGTCTTTTTTACTAATTAAGTACAGCTGATACAGATCTGAACATATTTCTTTGCTCAAAAATTTTCATTGACTCATAGTTGCCTATACAATAAAATATAGATTCCTCAGTTTGACACTCAAGACCTTTTAAGATCCACTATCACCTTATTTTGTAATGACCCCCTTCATTACATTTAAGCCAAGTAAATTTGACTACTTGCCTCTTTCCTATCCTATCTTTCCTCTTCTATCTCCATGCATTCTTAAATATTCCCAATAATCAATCCTCTATCTCTAATCCCATGTTCACCATTTTCCTTCTCCTTCTCTTTGGCTTATTAGAATACTCTTTATTTTTTTAGGTTTTTGCAAGGCAAACGGGGTTAAGTGGCTTGCCCAAGGCCACACAGCTAGGTAATTATTAAGTGTCTGAGACCGGATTTGAACCCAGGTACTCCTGACTCCAGGGCCCGTGTTTTATCCATTACACCACCTAGCTGCCCCAGAACACTCTTTTTTAAGTGTTGATTTAGTTCATGCCTCCCTAATAATTTTGCAATGTCTTCATTGTAGTCTAATATGTATTATAGTGGTTTATGTACTTATCTACTCTATAAGACTGTGCCTATAAGCTCTTCAAAGGCAGGAGCAATATATATTTTTTTCATTTTTGCATTCACAGTTTATTATAAAGTGTAGTATGATCTTGTGCAGGGAAAGTGCTATATTGAATGGGGCAGAACGAAGGCTATCAAAAGAAGACATACTGGATCAGGGAGAAGTTAGTTTCTTTATGTACTGATGCTAAGTAAAGGAAGCAGAATTAAGGGGAAAAACATGCACAATGATTATAATGAGGTACTTGGAAAGAATGACAACAAAAAAAGTGGAAATTAAATGCTGTGAAAATATACTGGCCAAGATTGGTATTGAAGAAGAGATGTCATAAAACCATATTCCTCAATTTCTTTTCAGAGATAAGGAAATATGGGGGTGGAAAACTGAATATAATATATTGGTTAGTTTTGGTAAACTATTTTAATAAAACTTTTGTCATAAGAGAGCTTTCTGAAAGAAGGTATATTGGAAGTTGTAGATGATAGGAAAAGCAAAAATAATTAAGAAATTTTTTTAAAAAGCTTTCTTTTTTCCTTGAGTTCCCTTTTCCCTTATCTATTTTTTTGTTTTATTCTATTTCTCCAATTTCCATTTCTCTTCTTGGCAAAAACAGTATTCCCAATCTGGCTACCAAAAGATTGAGAGTTCATTGGGAATGTGACTGGTGAACTCCATCAAGGACCAAGGGTTAGTAATAGTGAATGAGGCTAGGAAAGCAATGGTGCTTCTAGGGGAAAAAAGCCTAAAGACTATATCATTAAAAGACTGGGGCTGACAGAAGGAAGAAAATAAGTGAGGGTCTTTCTAAATAAGAGTGCCAGGGAAGTTTTATTTGACTTCAAAAGTCAAACTTCTTTGTCCTACACTTTCTCAAATTTTTGAAGTAATCTTCACTGAGAAGTGTAGGTGGAAAGTTATGATCACTGCAGCCAAGACCAGACTTGGGAAGGGAAACATCTTAAAAATGAGAACCATGCTGATGTAACTTCTGTGGAAGGTCCCCATTGCAGAGTCAAGTGAAGAATAGATGGCCACTTATCAAAAATGTGAAAGAGAAAATTTATGTTTAAGCTGTAATAGAAAAGAATATTGGGTGCTGATACCAGTTATCTGGAGTATTCTTATTATTTGTTAAAGGAAACACACTAACAAAACAAGGAGTAATATAACATCCTTACTATTACATCCTTCTGATTCTACCATATTAGTGCCAATTGAACTCTTGGATTTGGTAACTTTCTGAGTTTTTGCTTCACCTGACAGGGCATCTTGTGAACTTTCTATTACAACTTGGATCTCCTGATGACAGAATCTGCAATTACTCTCACTACTATTAGGAAAAAGGTAGATCTTTCTTTCACCTGGAGGGTTTTCTCTCTTCATTTACTTTATGGTTTTTAATCACTCAGAATTGACCTCATTCTTTCCAAAGAGAAGAGCTCCAACAGGAAGGAAAACTTTTAAAGTTCCTTGTATTGGAATTTTATTTAGAAGGAATAGACTGAAAACCACACAGGAAGCACGAAAGTTGGATACCTTGAAGATTTTCTGATAGTGAAGCGTGTCATGGGAATAGGCACATGAGAGTTCCTGAGGAATCTCTTTTTTAAGGGATTTTTAAAAGAATATAAGGGGCTTAGAGAGAGGGAAGGAATGATTCCTGATCTCAGACAAAAAAAGGATTCTGAGATGCCTTAATAGGATCCAAAAACATCTAAGGTTCCACCAGGGGAAGACTCTGTCGTTATTGTTGGTCTATACCTCCCCCTCCTGGTCATAATAGTTATTTCATACTCTGGTCTTAGGTTTATGAAATAGGTCTATACTCACCTAAGCAAGGTCAACTTTCCACAGGATCAAGAAAGGCATTTAATTTTGAACTGAAAGGAATTGAGTAATTGGGCATTTGGAGGAAGATTGTTTACTTATTAAAAGCTCAGAGAAAGGGGTGGAATGGAAATTTGGCTGCCTCCTCTACTATTGGCATCATCAATCACAGTCTCATGGCCAAATGGAGAATGCCCAAAGACTGTTGGGAGTATGCCTGTCTGGGGGGCCCATTGCCTAAAGACCTCTCAAGTTGCCTGCAGTAGAAGGGGTAATAAAAGGATACAGAGTACCCCTGGCTAATCTCCCTTGTATATAGTGCCAGTAAATTTCTCATTAACTTGGCCTGGGAGGTCATTCTGTCCAACTTTTTGCAGCAGGTTGTTCTTTTCTTGAAGCATACATCTGCAAAAAGTAGCCTCTCTCCTGCTTAGAAATCTTCATCATGATTCTTCCTGATGTCTAACCTGAACACTTCTTGCTTTAAAATCCATTTCCTCTAGTTTAGTTCACCATAGAAATCATAGGTTCACAGATCAAAACTATCATTTTACAATTGTGGAAATTGAGGTCCAGAGAAGTTAAATGATTTTTTTTTTCAGATCATACAAGTAATGTAAGAGGTGGGATTTAAACTTACATCCACTGATACTAGAGATAATTCTTTCTCCAAGTATGGTGATCCCTGTCATCTGTAATATGAGTCTAAAAAGTTCTTTGATCAAACTTTTCTTCTCCAGGTTTTTAACTTTCTTTCAACAAAGAGCCTGGTCTTATGCTTTATTCACATGTTTTATTCATGAGGTCTCTCTTCTACCCTTTCCTCTATCTCAAATTCCCTTGCCGTCATCCTTAATTTTATCCTTTTTTGATCCATTTTCTCATGATAGATGGCCTTTGTTTTTGCCGAGATCAACCCCTTTACTGCACTAGATCCCATATCCTTCCATCTCTTCTGCTAGCTTCTTCAACCATCAATCCTTGTTCTCATTGTCAATCCTTTATTATCTATTGACTTTTTCCATTGCCTAGAGACTTTTTTAGGATTTCCTTTTCTTAGAAAACCCTTTACTTGACCCTACCATCCCCTTAAATATCATCCAATAGCTCTCACTCCCTTTCATTTTGCTGTCAAATGGGAAAACCCCTCTCCATTTGCCTCTACTTCCTGTCCTCTCACTTCTCGATGTCTTGCAATCTGGTTTCTTCATCACTCGACTAAAACAACTCTCTCTAAGATTACAAGTGATGGCTTAGTTGGCAGATCTGATGATTGCTTTCATTTCTCTATCCCCCTGAACCTTTATGTAATATTTGACATTGGATATTTCTCCCCCCCCAACCCGGATTTTCAGAACACCAGACTCTTGGCTTCCCTCTTACCTGTCTGGCCTTTCCTCAGCATCTTCTGCTGGGCCATTATTGATATTCTTCCACTTATTTCACCTTCTACTTCTCCCTATTTATGCTTTCTCACTGATTTCTCATAAGTTCAATGATCATCTCAGTGCAGATGACTTCCAGGTCTATACATACATACAAGTCTAATCTCTCCTGAGCTCTAATATGATACTTCCAACTTCCAATTGAATATTTCCAATTGGATTCCCATAAGCATTTAAAAATCAAATTATCCCAAAGAGAACATTTCCTCCAAAATTTCCTTCTCTTCTGAACTTTCCCCTCTTCAGGCAACAGAACCCCTATCCTTCTAGTCACCCAGATTTCCCACAATGACATCCTCATTTCTTCATTCTTCCTTATGGGCTCACATTAAATCAGTTGCTAAATCTTGCTGATGTCACCTCTTTAGCAGCTTTCCCATCTGTCTTCTCTTCTTTGTCTTCAGCATAACCACCCTAGTCTAAGACTTCTATCTCCTCTTGCCTGGATAACTGTTGTTATCTTGCTAATGAGTCTCCCTGCATCTAATTTTTCTCTTCTCCAGTCCATTGTCTGTGTAAGTGCCAAGGAGTTATTCTTAAGCCACGAGTCTGACCATGTCACTCTTCTGCTCAAGAAATTGCATTGGCTCACTATGGCCTCTAGAATACAGTGCAAACAACTGGCATTTTAAGCCCTTTACAATCTGGCTTCGTCTTATCTTTCTATGTTTCTCTCATGCCTTCTACACTCCAGTCAAGCTGGCTTAATTGTTATTGCTACCCATATGGAATATTCCAGAGACTTTTTGCCTCTTTGCATAGAGTGTTCTCCTTTTGATTTCTTTTGTCTTCTCTGCCATTAGAATCTCAAGCTTCCTTCAAGTTTGGTGCAAAGCAGACCCATTTTAATCTTAAAATTGGCTATTACTTTCCCCTGCTAAATCACTTTGTGTAGGCTTTGATGTACTTAATTGTATATCTATTTTTTCCTGAAATAGAATGTAAGTTTTTTGAGGGTCAGCACTGTTTTTCTATTTGTTATTTTATTCACATCTTGTGACATCATGTAGGAAATTAATAAATGCTTTTTGAATGAATGGATGGATTTCAGTGGCCATCTGGGCTCATACCTTGGGGATTTTTTACTGGAATCCATGATCTTTGATGGGGCGGGAATCCATTGCCTCTTTATTTTAATGAACCTCTAAATTGAAATTTAGCCATTCCTTCAATGATCTAAACATTTTCTTTTGAGAAGGGGCCTATAGGTTTTGTCAGAAGAATAGAAGGGTCCACAACATATAAAGACGAAGATCTCTTTCCTGCTATAATTGAACACTACTTTTCCCTGCAACACTATACTAATCAATACTAATACAACCTTTGCTGAAGACCTCCAGTGAGGGAGAGCCCTTATCTCTTCCTTTTTTGATGTCTTCCAATTTTTGAAAAGCTCTGATTATCAGGAAGCCTGTCTTTACATTGAGCAGAAATCTGTTTCTGCAACTTTCATCCTCCACTTTTATTTCTGCTTTCCAGGTCCAATATATTGGGTGGGTCAATGCTGATCTCTCTTCTACCAGATAATCCTTCAAAAGTTAAAACACGGCCCTCATCCTCTCCCCTCTGGTCACCTCCTGCCCCCGCCCCCCCAGTTTCCTTTTCTCCAGGCTAAACATCCTCAGTTCCTTCAACTCCTATTTAGCAATCATGTTTGACTCTTCTTGATCCCATTTGGAGTTTTCTGGGCAAAAACTTTGGAGTAGTTTACTATTTCCTTTTCCAGCTCACTTTTACAGATGAGAAAACTGAGGAAAAGAGGGTTAAGTGACTTGTTCAGGGTCACACAGCTAGTAAGTATCTGAGGTCACTTTTGAACATCAGGAAGATTAGTTTTCGTTATTTGAGGTCTAACTCTCCATTCACTGCTGCCACCTAGCTGCCCTTCCTCTTATGCCAGGCTCCAGCTTGTCAATATATTGCCAAAGATATGGTGCTTAGAAGTTCTCACAATATTTCAGAAATGATCTGCCTCAGAAAGATACAATCAAATTATCATCTCTCCAGGTCTGAACATCATATTTTTTATGTAGCTGAAGATAATAATAGATTTTATAAAAAAAAGTTTTATCAAACCATCGACTCCTATGGAATTTGCAATATCTTAAAAAGTTCCTGGTCTCTTCAAATATTGAATAGCTACACCTACCTAGTTTTGTACTTGCAATATTGATTATTTTAGAATCCAAGTGTAAAGTAAGGATATAACAGTAGTAGTATTAGTAGTGGGAGTAGTAGTAGTAGTAGTAGTAGTAGTAGTAGTAGTAGTAGTAGTAGCAATAACAATGATGATGATGAGATGATGATGATGATGATGATGATGATGATGATAGGAGAAGTAGCAGAATTTATATAGAAGTCTTTGATGTTTATAAAGCCCTTTATTTGATCCACAATGGCTTCTGAAACAGGTACTATAATTGGTTGGTGGGTTGGTTGGTTGTTGTCTTTTGTTCCCAAAGAGGACCAAAATGACAATGGTATGTTAGAGTCAAGTTACAGTGTGTCCAACTGAGGCTGCTTAAATCAATATGAACTCAAAAATACTCCACCACAGGTCAGGCACAAATAACTCTTGTGATCATTTAGGATAGATTCTCTAAATTCTCACAACTATAATTATCCTCATTTTACATAAAAGAAACTGAGACAGAAGTTAAATGACTTGCCCAAGATCTCACAGTCAGATTTGAATTCTTACCTTCTCCAGATCCAGCTCTCCATCTATTTTATCATCTACCTGTCTTTCAAAAGACATAAGAACTCTGATCAAGGTAATGACAACTCATTATTCTTGGGGGCCAACGAAGCAGTTCCCCACCTCCTAATGGAGAGGTGATGGACTTAATATGTAGAATGAGACAAATTCTGTGTTTATCCTAGGGTCAATAGGGAACAACTGGATTTCTTTTTTTGAGCAGTAAAGTGACATGGTTAGATTTGTCTTTAAGGAAAATCAGTGGTTTGTAGGGTAGACTGCTGTGAGGAAGACACTTGAAGCAGAGAGAACAATGAAAAAGACATTGTGATAGTCTAGGGGAGAGGTGATGAAGTTCTGAACTGATATAGTAGCTAAATGAGTTGAAATATGGGGTCATATGTGAGAGATATTGTAGAGATAGAAATGGCAAGGTTTGGCAACAGATTATGAACCTAAGAGACTAGAAGAAAGATGGTACCTTGGATAAAAATAAAAACTTTGGAAGAGAGGGAAGCTAGGTGGTACAGTAGATAGGTTGTTGGTCTTGGAGTCAGGAAAATCCATCTTTCTGAGTTCAAATCCAGTCTCAGACTTTACCCTATCTACCTCAGTTTCCTCATCTGCAAAATGAGCTGGAGAAGGAAGTGGAAAATCACTCCAATATCTCTGCCAGAAAACCCCTAAATAAGGTCACAAAGTGTTTGAAATGACTAAACAAAACCAACAAAAGGTATTTGGGAAGAGATAAAGATTTCTGTTTCGGACATTTTGGAGTTTAGGTGTCCTAGGACATTCATTTTAAAATGTCTCAGAGTCAAATGGTAATGTGGGGCAGAAGCTTCAGAGGTAGTTTGGATTTGGATATAAAAGCCAACTAATTTTCTGCATTAACAAAGGAATTAATGAAGTCATCAAGAGAAAGGATGTAGAGAAAGACAAAAAACAGGACCCAGGACAGAGCTTCAAAGAACACAACACCCATAATTAGGGAGTGTGACATGAACAATGAGTCAACAAAAGAGCAGTAGCCCAGGGTCCAAATGCAGGAGTGTGTCCTGCAAAGGTGGCTACAACCTGAGCAAAATTTGGGGCTGATATAGGAATCTGGAATATAAATCATGGAGAATCAGAACCTTTTCTTCTCAGGAGATCAGATGGGAAAGGGAAGGGACTTTCAGGAAACTTTCATATTAGAATTTGCTTTAAATTCTGTAGCAGGCATTCTCAACTTTTTTTCAATTCCTGTACTTGTTGACTTTCGGCAAATCTTTCCATATCCCTCCTCAATCTGAAAGTAAATAAATTCTAGGCTCTGGGATTTCTTAACCAGAGGGATGGTAACTTTCTTTTATAAATAATTATATTTCAATGTAATTGGTTTCCTTTATACTCCTATGTATTTTATTTTATACATTCAAAGACATTGTGAAAAGTGCTTTACCAGATTGCTAGAGGAGTCCAAACCACTCTCTAAGAATGCTCCAAACACATTTTTATTTTAATTTTAATATTTTATTTAAATTTATTTATTTTTCCAATTATATGTAGAGGTAATTTTCAACATTCATTTTTTTGTAAAGTTTTCTCCCTCCCACTCTCCCACCACCTATAGGTTATGCATATTCAATTGTATTACATATATTTCCATATTGTTGCGACACAAAAAATTTTAAGAAACTCTATGCTTGTATATGAGAAAGAAAATCAAGAGATTAGTTAACTTTTCATAAAGACTATTTTACCAAGCACTTAACCTTTTTTGTATCATAAAGCAATTAACTATCAGAATACAGTCAGATAAATAAGAAAGGCTCAGAATTCTGGTTTTTGTCAACTGGGTGTTTTATTGTCAATATGGGGGTAATTAGGTGGCACAGTGGATAGAATGCCAACCCTTGAGACAGGAAGACTCATTTTCCTGAGTTCAAATCTGACCTCACACATTTACAATTGTTTACCTCAGCTTTAATTTTAAAATAAAAATAAAAATGTGTTGGAAACATTCTTAGAGAGAGATAAAAAGGTGTTTGAAGCATTCTTAGAGAGGGATCTTAAACCCCTCTAGTAATCTGGTGAAGCACTTTTCACAATGTCTTTGAATGTATAAAATAAAATACATAATAGTATAAAGGAAACTAATTATATTGAGATATAATGTGACCCTGTTTACCTCAGTTTACTTATCTGTAAAATGAACTGGAGAAGAGAAAGGTGAACCACTCCAGCATCTTTTCCAAGAAAACTCCAAACAGGATCACAAACAACAATAATAGTTTTGGGGAAAAAATACTAATATAACATCTAACCTCTAGTTTGTTTTTTGCTTTGAAGTTGACTCAAAACAGGACTGTTTCATGGAAATAAATTGCTATGAACAGAATTAAAGTCTTAAGTGAATGAGATCTACTTCTCCATGGGTACACAATAAATTTTGTAATTCACTGACATTTCTGGCAATTGTGAAGGTCACTTAGCTTGATTTTCATTGAATTGTTGTCACTCATTTTTTTCAAGCTCATTATGAAAGGGGTTTCATTTCTAAATTTCATTTGATTTTGTCCAGTAGAAATAATTCCTTTAAAAGTTTCTATCAATTTTTTAAGGTACTGTTCAGTTGTTTCTACCTCTTTTGTGACTATTTGAAATTTTCTTGGCAAAGCTACTGGAGTGCTTTGCCATTTCTTTCTCCAGTTCATTTTATAGATGAAGAAATTGAGGCAAACAGCGTAAAGTGACTTGTCTAAGGTCAAACAGCTAATAAATGTTTGAGAGCAGATTTGAGCTTAGGATATTTATTCTGAGTCTTCTTGACTCCAGTCCCAGCATTCTATCCACTGAAGAAACCAACTGCCCTTGACCTTAACTAAGTCACATCCAAACTCTGAGTCTAAGTTTGTTCCTCTTCAAAATGAAGAGATTGGGGGCAGCTGTGGTGCAGTAGATAGAGCACCATCTCTGGAGTCAGGAGTACCTGAGTTCAAATCTGGCCTCAGACACTTAATAATTACCTAGCTGTGTGACCCATTGCCTTAAATAAATAATTTATTTAAAATGAGGGTATTGGACTCGCATGATACCTGAGGTACCTGTCTATGTGACTATGCTTTGGTTCTTCCAAAAAGACCAAGAATGGGATTATTCAGTGTAAAGAAGTTACACAAATTAGGAATATCTGAAACATGTAAAAACTATCTCTAATAGAAGAGAGGAATTAAATAAGCATTTATTATGCACTTACTGCATACCAGGTCTACTCTAGGTGCTTCATAAATATTATTTCATTTGATCCTCACAATAGTCCTGGAAGGTAGGTGCTATTATTGTTTTCATTTTATAGAAGAGGAAACTGAGGCAAACAGAGATGACACAACTTGCTCAGGGCTACACAGTTAGTATGTAATAAGGGCAGACTTGAATCCAGGTCTTTCTCACTCCTAATTGCATCACCAGCTGCTTCTGGTGATGTCTTCCTGTGAAAAGAGCCTTGGGAACTTGCTTATGAACTTGTTCTATAAAAAGAATTTAATAAATAATATTATGCATAGGTTATAAATGTATCACCTATATCAAATTACTCACTGTCAAGGGGAGGGAAAGAGAGAGAAAAAATGTGGAACTCAAACTCTTACCAAAGAATAAATGTTGAAAATTATCTTTGCATGTGGTTGGAATAATAAATGAATAAATAAATAAATTAATATATTTAAAAATAAATAAATACTTGTTTAATCCTATTTCTCTTTCAAGAGAATCATGATAATTTCATTTTTTTAAGTTTTGCAAGGCAGTGGGGTTAAGTGGATTGCCCAAGGTCACACAGTTAAGTAAATATTGAGGGTCTGAGATCAAATTTCAACTCAGGTCCTCCTAAATCCAGGGCGAGTGCACTATCCCCTGTGTCACCAAAATGCCCCAATAATTTCATGTAACTTGGAGAGACTAGGGAACAAGTGTAGATATTCTTTAATTAGTTTTATTCTGGGAATGTATTTTGGAAAAGTATTTTTTTTTTCAAAACATAGTATATCGAGAACTGGGGTGTGTTTCCAAACAATCTAAAGTCAGCTTTGTTGTAAACTCATCCTCTGACTGCACTTTGATGGTTTGACAATGCTGTAAGGGAGAGAGACTTTGGAGTCTCCATTCCAGGTATACCAACAGGCTCCAAATAGCTTCCATATGGATTCATTGTCTGTTGTAGAAGAAAGGATTGGAGCTTCTTTTCTTGTGACTTTCAAAGAGCAAACTTCTGAGATTGTTAGCATTGGGTTTTATAGTCATCAATGCCCAAAGGAGCAAGGAGTTACCTTCAAAAGTGACCTCTTAGACCCCAGACCAGATGTAGTTGAGATAAGAATTCATCCTGAAGACATAGTGCATCTGGACATGATCTTGGTGGGGCCAATACTCTGTAGGAACTGATCTTAATTTGAGTCTACTCCCCAGAGACTGTAGTGGGATTAGGGAGAAGTGTGTCAGTGAGTCCCCACCTCTAGGTGTTGGGGAAAGCTTTTATGCATTTGTCATTCTTGTATCCTAGAAGTAAATATCTCTTTGCAAAAGCTAATTGACATTAAGGGACTAAATAGAGCAATATATTTCATTGGAATCCAACAGTGGGGATAGGTGTAGGGGAGACCTAACCAGTATGATATTGGAGAAGAGACAACTTCCAATTCTTCATGATACCCTTGAAACCTGAGGGGAAGATGTGGTCAAAAGAGAGAGTCTAGAGCATGTTTCATATTTCACAAAGTATCCTGGAAATGAAATTTTTAAAAAAAGTTCTTTTAAAACTATAAATGGAGGCTATGCAAGATCATTTGATGTTGCTAAAAACCTGACTCCATTGAAATGATCGATTCTAATCAAGGCTGCAAATGACCCTGGACCCTAAACCTTCCGCATCTGACTCCTTACTCTTAGAACTAAGGCTAAAAAAAAAAAACCCAAGCAAGTGTCTCTCTGTGAATTGAATTTCCTTGTACTGTGAGGAAGGAGCGCCAAGGGAAGAGGAAGACATGCAGCATGAGGGGAAACAGTTGGAAGGGGGAAGACATCCCTTCACTGGAGGTTACAGCCTAGAGAGGGAAATCAGAGGGTTTAGAGACATCCTAAGATCACAGATTTTGGATCAGAAGGGATTGTAAAGATATTTGAGTCTCTTATTTTGTAGAGGAAGAAATTGAAATCCAGAAATATGAAGTAACAGAGTCAGTAAGTGAGAAAGTAGGGTAGGTGGTACAGTGGATAGAGCCCTGGAGTCAGGAATACCTGAGTTCAAATCTGACCTCAGACACTTAATAATTGCCTAGCTGTGTGGCCTTGGGCAAGCCACTTAACCCCATTGCCTTGCAAAAACCTTTAAAAAAGAGAGAAAGTAGGAATTTATCTGAGTTTCTATATGATGGAGAGAATCTGAGGAGTCAGTTTCCTATTTTGTCATATGCATTGATTTACTGATGACCTGATGTGTGTGTGTTTTGTGTCTGTGTGTGTGTGTGTGTGTAAGTTGATCTAATTTTCTTTTAAAAAATAGTTTTATTGATACATTTTATAAGTGCAGCATTGCTAGCATACCCTCTCCCAGCCCTATAATGCTCCCTCTGGAATATTGTTTGTCCTTCATCCCCCTCCCTTCCTCTCTCTTTTTTTTGGGGGGGGAGCAAGGTAATGGGGTTAAGTGACTTGGCCAAAGTCATACAGCTAAGTAATTTGAACTCAGGTCCTCCTGACTCCAGGGCCGGTACTCTATCCACTGTACCACATGGCTACCTTTGTCCTTCATTCTCAAAGAAGAACATGACATGCTCATGAATTGGATTTAAGTGAGGGAGGGCAGTACAAAATCACCTACCTCACTTTCTCCTCCTGAAACTTTGGAATAAAGAAATATGATTAAACAAAACAAATACATGGACTGTTTCTGAGGACATTTCTGAGAGCCCAGTCTGTACCTGTAATCTACCATCTCTCTTTTGAGAGAAAAAAAAAACATTCTTGACCACTAGCCCTTTGAAGCCAAGAATTTTCAAAATTTTTTCAAAATAAAGTGGGACAGAACTTTTCTAATATAATTATTCTAGAGGAAATTTTCTTTCTTTAAGTCAGGACTGTTCTGGGTTGTTCTCTATTAGGGATAGGATAGATGGGAGTGAAAGCAGAGCTTCTAAAAAATATTTTGTTCCTAAAGTCTCTTCAAGGGTCCCCTTCTCTGTACTGCCACTGACCACAAAACCAAAAGACTCCCAACCACCACACTAATGAAAAGAAAGAGTTCTAAGTATATTCACCTTAGGACAGTTGTTCTGAAAGACACAGATTCCTAGAAAGAGGGATCCTCTTGAGTAGACAACTTTGCCACAGGCAGATGACTTGCATTGGATAACCAGGGTTTGTGTTTCAGTTTTGTTGCATGATACCTGAGGAAATTTGAGTAACCTCAGGCAAATCACTTTTTCTTGGCCTTGGTTTTCTCATTTGCAAAATGAGAGGTTTGGACTGGATGACCTAAAGACCCCTCCCATTCTAAATCCTAGGCTCCTAAAGCCTGGCATCATGATTTATAGACCTTTCATGCTGGAATTTGCCTTCAACCCTTCAGGGAAACATTCCATTCCATTAATGAGTTATCATGTGACATTTCATGGAATTAACTCATTCCTTCATTACCTTAGCAGTGGGAGCCCCCAAACTCATAAACGCCAAAGTTGTGTTCTCTGGGCCCTTCTGGAGACATGCCCAGCCCCTGGCCACATGTAGACTCAGGAAGTCATGGTTACAGACAGCAGAAAGAGCCAGAGGCTGCCTGGGAATCTCATTTTCCACCAGATACTTCCTGCCCCCTCCCCCACCTTCCTTTCCATGAGGAATCACCTTGAGCCAGGAGAGTGTCAGATATGACGGCTATGGGCTTTTTAAAATCTTCTCTTCCATCCTCCAATATGATTTTCTACTGCTTGCCCAACACAACCACTCCTCCAATTAGACTGATCTCCCAAGGGTCCTGGCCCAGGTCAGAAGCATTTCTGTCTGTCTTTGTCCCTTCTGCTTGGAATTCTCCCTTTAAAACTCAGCTCAGATTCCTTCTCCCCTCTAAAGCCCTTCCCAAATTCTCTTATCCCCAGTGATCTCAACTAATTCCTGGGGTATTCCTGAGCATTTTGTACTGTTAAAGGAGTTTTCAATATGCTCTGCTGTTTCAATGTACATATTCCTCATTCTGAAGAATAGAAATTCTTAACTAAAGGGCATTAATGATAAAAAATTTTTGATAACTATATTTCAACATAATTGGTTTCCTTGATTACCCTTTGCCATTTTTGCTTTATGTATTTGAACACATTTTTTTTTTTCTGAGAAGGGGCTCTAGGTTTCACCAGGAGGGTCTAGGGGGTCCATGACCCAAAAAAGGTGAAGAAGAATTATGGGTCTAGAGGAAAGGTGGTTAGTGATAGACTTGGGATCCAGAGACTCTAGCTCACATACTTAATATATGTGTAAGCCTGCTACCTGAGTCTCTGTTTTTACACTGTAAAATGGAAACAATAGCATCTACCTTATTCTGGTGAATGTAAAAGGACTATAGACATGGGAGCTATCTTCTCCACTAGATGACAAATTTCTTGAGGTGAGGAACCCTCATGCACTTTCCTCCCCAAGAACCCACATAGGGTTAACTAACAACTTTTTAAATTGATTGACAATCAACTGTGGGTCTTGAAGAAAAACCTAAATTAGGAGTCTGGCAAGATCCCAGGCATCTTTATGCTCAGCTATGGACCCCCCAATCAAAGAAATTCTTGGCACTTACAGTGCTATCTCCTAATTTTGGAAAATCATATATCCTGTCTTTCAGTCAGATACAAAGGGATAACACAAGTTCAAACTGTAAAAGAGTTTTTTTGGCTAAGTTTTTCTTCAAGACCCACAGTTGATTGACAGACAATTAAAAAAGTTGTTAGTTAACCCTATGTGGGTTCTTGGGGAGGAAAGTGCATGAGGGTTCCTCACCTCAAGAAATTTGTCATCTAGTGGAGAAGATAGCTCCCATGTCTATAGTCCTTTTAGATTCACCAGAATAAGGTAGGTGCTATTGTTTCCTGGCTGGAGTACATTGTCACTTTGTAGAGGGTGAAATTGGTTGGAGTTGGTGACTTTTTCTGTGGTTTGTAAGCCGATGAGCCAGTGATGCTAGAAGAAGTGCTAAAATGAATGGTGAAAAGTACCTAGGATGAATATTAACAAGTTAGGAATGGCAGGGATTCTGGGAATAATTATGGGGATGAAAGTGATTAAGGGGTCAAAGTAGTATGGATGAATAGGAGAAGATGAAAATGCATTTATTAAGGACTTCTATGTGCTTGATATGCTAAGTTGTGGGAATACAAATTCAAATAAATAAGATAGCCTTGACCTCAGGAAACTTACATTCTAATAAGAAAAACCAACAATTTAGGGTGATGGTGGCACCAAGGGAGAAGTATTTTAGATAGGGGACTCCAAGATGGTGATGGGAGTCATTGGACAAATGATTGACCTGTCTCCTCCAAGAAAGGTAGCACTGATTTGATTGTTTTTCCTCACATTGAGATTTGTAAACAATCAGAGTCGGGGTTGATTTGGGTTACCTACTCAGATAAATGAATGAATGAATGAATGAATGAAGCACTATGCCAAGGTCTAGTGATACAAAAAAAATCAAGACAGTCCCCACTTTCAAGAAGCACGTATTTTAATGGAGAAGATAACGCAGATAGGAAATTTCACCCACAATTTCACAAGGAAAGATCCCATGAGCTTCAGAATGCAGAGACAAAGCATAAGGCAATCTATCTTCTTTAACATTATTTCCATTGATAAAATCTTCCATTTCTGAAGTTGAATCATTTGATAGTTTTAAGGACTTGGGTGTCAAATCCCCTGGTCTTCTGTATTTTTGGCTGCTGGGGAAGGAGGCAGGGGCTGCTGGACATGTAGAGCCAGTCTCTAGGTTGCACAGGATTGCTTCTCCAGATGATGGCTGTAGAGGTGGTTGGGAAGCAGGACTAGTGGTCTGAGGGGAAGGGATCCTTCTAGGGCTCTTGGTCTCAGAGTCCTGAGTTGCCTCTATCATGATCAGAGGGAAGGTGGTGGTTGAAGTGGAGGTGGTGGTTTGACTCCTCTAGCACCTCCTATCTATTCCTCATTGCACCTTGTTGCTTCAACCAGGCTGGCTTGCTACCCTGGGGATGGTATGACATGAAGTTTACTAAGTGGGTTTGAATCTGGGCAAGATGAAGCAAATGCTCAACAGTTCTGAGCTCAGTGTCCACTACAAGAGCTTCAGTTAAAGACTGGGTATAGAGATGGACTGGGGCAATAGGATGGGGTCCAGAAGCAGTTAGGTGATGCAGTGGATAGCACATTGGACCAGAAGTCAATAAGATCTGAGTTCACATATGACATCAGATACTTACTAGCTATGTGACTTTGGAGAAGTCATTTAATCTCTACTTCTCCTGTTAAAAGGGGATATTAATATCCCCCAAATCCAAGGATCATTGTGGAGATCAAGTGAGATAATAATGTGTAAAAAGCTTAGGACGTGGTAGCTGCTTAATAAATGTTCGTTTCTTTCCTTCAGGCATGTACTATCCAAAAATACTGCAGACATAGTGGTCTCAGAGCTAAAGAACCTTTGAAAAATTTTGACCCATATTAAATTCCAATATAACATTATAATGAATCTAGTATTCTTTGAAAAACATTACAATGTCAGATATTATTTTTATCTTCATAGATTATGTAAATGAATCTGTAACTTCAAAGTGAATATCTCCTCTAGTGATACAAATGGCAAGCTATCCATGCCTGCCTTGTCTTGTGCAATCGTTGGTCACGTAGGGGGCCCCTTCCAATATACAAGGGACTTCTTTTGTTTATTTTTTTTTTGACATGAAGAAATTGGATGTCAGTGGATATGGGGATCCACTCACTATCCTTTAATCCTCCAATTTTGAGCCCATCTTCTTTGATTTTATATATATATATATATATATATATATATATATATATATATATATATATATATATATAGTTTTATGAGATCCTTCATTCCAGATCTTTGCCAATTTGTGTATGCAATGCATAAAAAAACAAAACAAAATAAAAACTTGGCAACTGATCCTATCACTTCCTGGCAAATGGAGAAGAAGAAATGGAAGCAATATCAGATTTTATATTCTTGGGATTAAAGATCACTGCAGACAGTTACTGCAGCCAAGAAATTAAAAGATAGTTGCTACTTGGAGGGAAAGTTATGTCAAATTCAGACACCATACTAAAAAGAAGAGTCTGTGCTTTGCCTACAAAGATCTGTATAGTTCAAACCATGGTTTTTTCCAGTAGTTATACATGGCTGTGAGAATTATAAGGATTATAAGGAAAGTTGAGCATCATAGAATCTGTGCTTTCAAATTGTGGAGAGGACTTCTAAAAGTCCTTTGGACAGCAGGAGATCAAATCAGTCAATACTTAAATAAATTAATTCGGGGTCCTCACTGGAAGGTCAAATACTGAACTGAAGCTAGAGTTTAAATATAATGAGAAGCTTTCACATCATGACTAATATGGAAATATGTTAAACATGAATGAATATGTGCAATCTATATCTGATTATTCACTGCTATGAGGAGGGGTCAGGAAAGTGAGGGTGGTAGAAAATACCTTTCTTTGAGTAACCAAAAGCTTGCATTAGGATGAATGTCGAAAATTATCTTTGCATGTTATTGAAAAATTAAAATAAATTAAAAAATGAGAAGATGGAACTCACTGGAAAAGACCCTGATGTTGGGAAAGATTTCAGGCAAAAGGAGAAGGGGAAGGCAGAGGATGAATTGGATAAAATATCATGGAAGCAATGAACAAGGACTTGGAACAGACTTTGGAAGATAGTGGAGGATAGGAGGACCTAATATGGTACAGACCACAACTGAACAATTGAATGACAATATAGCCTCTCTCATCCATCTCTCTGTTGATCTCTGGATGATAATTTCAATTCTTGAGAGACTAATGTTCTAATATTCTTATTTACCTATCTACCTGTAGAAATTGTTATATTTGGAAACATGTATCCACTAAGGAGAATGAGAAATACATATATTTGTGTCTTCAACAGGGACTCATCTATGTTTTTGTACTGTGGATTGTTTTGGAAGTCTAGTGAAGCAAAGGGACCCCTCTCCCTGCATCTTATTACCTAAATTCATAATTGAAGGAAATGCTTAATTTTAGGTAGAGTATAGTGACAGAAAGGTGTGATTTATTTTCCCCATCTAAGTTCATGGACCTCTAAAATTGACCACAGATCCCTTAAACTCCATTCTATCAGGATTTAAAAAAAAAATAGTATTTCATTTTTTCCTCCAAATACGTATTGTGAAAATCTTTACATTCATTACAAGATTTGGAATTTCAAACTTTTCTCCCTCTCTCCCCTGCCCGCTTCTGAAAATGGTAGACATTTTGATATAGTTTAAACATGTTCTATCATGTGTAACTTATTTCCATATTAGTCTCAGTGTGGAAGAAGAAACAGATCAAAAGGAAAAAATAACCTAGAGAAAGTATAAGGTAATTGAAAAAAATGCATCAATCTGCCTTCAGAGTCCATCAGTTCATGATCTGGTTATGGATAGCATTTTCCTTTGGAAGTCTTTTGGATTTGTATTCTGTAAGGATTTTAATTTTGTCCTTACAGAAATAAAAAAAATTGAAGTCTTTGTGATTTTCGACCTTCTTTGAAGGTCAAAGAAGGATTGGGTACTAGTGAGAGCGAAGAAGCGAATGGGTGTGGTTCGAGGGTGGAATTTCAAAAGTCAAAATCTTAGAGGCACAGAATCCACAAAAGACGGCTCCCAAGAACCAGTATTATTATTATTTATAGCTCCTTCTTGTTGGAATTTGCCTTAGACCCTCTAGGGAAATTTCCCTCAGACTGATGAATTCTTGTGTGAAATGAAGTGTATTAGTGAGTAAAATCAACTCAGTTGCTGTTCTGTGGGGAGGTGTGTCCACACTGAACTTCAACTGAAGAGGTGAGGGAGGAGGTTGTTGGGTCAAAAAGGGTGAGGAATTATAGGCAAGTGCACAGAGATGGGTCATTATTCGTAACCTCATCTCTTCATCTGTTTTAGGAAAAGTATATATGGTTAATAGGGGAAGGGTCTCTAGGCCTATGTTTGGCTTTTCCAATTCAGTGACAAAATATTAAGGCCATAATTTGCTTCAACTATTTAAGGGTTTAGGATTCCTGCCACTGGTTAGGGCCTTTAGAGTTTCCCCTCATATGATTCTTGTTCCCATATTCTCTAAGAATTATTCCTGTAATTAAAATGATATTAGAGAGGGACTAGACAGCTAGGTGGCACAGTGGATAGAGCAGGAAGGCTCAACTTCCTGAGTTCAAATTGTGCTTCAGATTCTGGGAAAGTCACTTAACCTTGTTTGCCTCATTTTCCTCATTTATAAAATGAACTGGAGAAAAAAATAGCAAACCACTCCATACCTTTGTTAAGAAAACCCTAAATGGGGGCATGAAGAATTGGATGTGACTGAAAGATGAACCAACCACAAAGAGAGTCCCTCTGATTGAGTCTCACATATGGTATGGAGATAAAATGGAGAGAAGAGAAGAGCATAAGGTCCAAGACAGAGTCTTGGGAGTACATTCAGCAAAGGATGCTAAGAAGGTGAGGTCAGAGCAGGAAGAGAACCCAGAAATCCAGAGGGAAAGAGATGTCCTGGAAGATGTTTTAGAGGTTATAAAAGATGAAGACTGGAAAATGTCTATCAGATTTGGCAATTAGATCATTCATTACCTTGGAAAGGGCAATTTCAGTTTGGTGATGAGGGTGCAAGTGAGAATACAAAGAAATGAGAGTGAGAAGATAGGGCATGGAGGCCAGGAGAGTAAATTTTTTTTCCTGGGGGTTTGGCCGTGAAGCAGAGGAGAAGAATGGGCAATGACTTGAGAGGATAGCAGCGTGAAGGAGGGGGCCTTTTGTTTTTAGGGATAGAGGAGACTTGGGCATGTTTGGAAGCAGGTAGGAAGGCACAAATCTACCTTTCTCTCTCTCTCTCTCTCTAGTCTAAGAATCCTCCTTTCTAGCAAAAGGGAGGACTAAATGAAGTGTTTTGAAATTTTGGGGGGAGGTAATAATGAGGGCAACTTACTTGAGAGATTGCCCAGAAAGGGGGCTTGGGATGAAATTGTGGTATCTTAGATGTGATGAAATACTATTGTTCTGTAAGAAATGCTGACAGAGATGATTCAGAGAAACTTTAAAATCTTTTTGAACTGATAGAGTGAAGTGAACAAAACCAGGAGATCAATGTGTATGAAAATATTACAAAGACAAACAATTCTGGAAGACTTAGGAATTATCAGTTTAATGAACAACCACAATTCTGGAAGCAGTTAGGTGGCATGAAGGATAGCACCTTCATACCTCTACTAGTTTATAAGACCTTGGGCAAGTCACTTAACCCTGTTTGCCTTAGTGTATTCATCTATAAAATGAGCTGGAGAAGGAAATGGCAAGCCACTCCAGTATCTTTGCCTCTAAAAAAATCCCCAAACCCAAATGGTGTCTTGAAGAATTGGATTCCTTTGGGATATAGGCAATGCAAAAATTTGTTTTGTTTGCCTATGCATGTTTGTAAGGGCAGGGTGAGGAGGGTGGGGAGAAGCTCTCACAGGGGCCTGTGACTTTTCCAAAAGGAAAGGAAAGAAGATTCAAATGAAGGACAGACTTATTCCAGAACCAAGAGGCAGGCAGATACCACCATTTTATTATAGCCAAGGGTCCCAGCTCAGGAGCGCTTTTCACCCCCTTACACTATGAACCCCATATAACCATATAACCAAGGGTTACTAATCACAATGTGCTCCTTCAACACAGAGACCCCGAATCAGTCCTATCTCAAGGTCCCCGGTGCATCCTTACAAGGGAGCTGGCCTGGGGCAGCACCGTATTTTAAATGACTGAAACTATTTTGCTTTGAGCAGGGGAGAAACTGAGGGATGTTATTCTAGACATGACCACAAGGTGGCAGCAGAGAAAAGTAAAATTCTATGATTCTTTTTTCCTACTCAATGAAAAGCATATGAATATTTACAGAGTGATCTACCCGCCCTTGAGCTAATGGTTCCTTGCCCTCTGCAAGCTGGTAATCTAGTTGGGGAGAGGAGATACATGTACATATAAAGAGATCACTTACAATCCAATTTGTGTTTAGAATAACATGCAAATTCAAGATTAGTTTGGCACCAATCTATCTTCTCAACTTTATCTCATACTAAACCCCTTCATATAATTTATGTTTAAAGAAAACAAGACTACCAAATATTCCTTAGTGCAATCCCATCATCTACTGCTTCTGTGTGTCCTTAAAGTTCACACTGCTACCCTGGAATGCCCTTAGTGCTTATTCACCTCCATCTGTTTGAAATCCTCTTTCTTTGAGGTTCAACTCAGTTGACACTTTCTTCCTGAAGTCTTCTCTGATTTCCCAGCTGGAAGTGATCTTTGCCTCCTTCAGTTTTCCCAGAGCACTTTGGATCTTTCCTTTCTCCCATCAAAATCATTTATTAAGAGCCTACTGTGAGCAGACACTGGAGATACAAAGACCAACTATCCTTGAGAACTTGATGTTCTATCATCCTGGCCTACCTTATATTACATTTATTATGATAAAGGTCCTATGTCTCCTGTTTTATTGTAAAACTCTTTTCTGGTAGGAATTGTGCCATTTTTCTTCTCTGCAATCCTAAAACCTAGTATATTGTGGCTTGTTTTTGTTCAGTTGTGTCTAACGCTTCATGATCCCATTTGGGATTTTCTTGGCAAAGATTTTGGAGTGTTTGTTACTTCTTTCTCTAGTTCAGGAAACTGAGGCAGAGTTAAGTGAATTGGACAGGATCACACAGCTAGAAAGAATCTGAGGCTGGATTTGAACATAGGAAGCTCCAATCTCCATCCACTAAGCACCACCTAGATGTCCTACCTTGCACATAGCACATACTTATTTTTTTTTTAATTAAATAGTAAAAGAATACTGGATTTGAAGTTAAAGACCTCAGAGTTCAAATATTCCCTCTGTTACTAATTGGACTAGTCATAAAGTTAATAGATGTATTTAGAATCTACTACATAGCAGATTCTGTACTAAGTAAAGATACAAATGAGAAAAAAAAAGACAATCTTTGTCCTCAAGGAGCCTATAATGTAAAAAAAGGAAGTTGAAAGGAGTATAGGAGGTCTCAATGGGGCCTTAGGCAGTAGACAATATTTGGTGTGCCATAATGTTCATGGAGTTGAGACCAATCAAAGCAACTGATGGAAAATGAAGACTCTCAATATTTAATAAAGTCCCTTCAGTTGCTAAAACGTTTGATTCTCATGCATAGGTGTGTATAGAGTACGAGTCTAGCCTGACAGCATACTCTGAACCCAGGAAGCATTCACCTTTGGTGTGCTGGCATAGGGTGACTCTAGACTTGTCCGTGGTTCCATGTAAATATGTGCAAAATAAGTGGGTTGTGCATTTAAGCAAAGGAAAAACTCAGAGGAGATAGATCCCCCGTGGACTACAGCAATGTAGAAGCCTTCATCAAGGATACAGATTTAGACCAGGAAGAGATCTTGCTTATATGTCAAGGAGTCCAACTCTCTTATTTTACAGGTGACATAACTGAAGCCCAGGGAGTATGAGTGATTTATTCAGAGTTATCTAGATGATGAAATGACAGAGATGGTATTCACATCAAGGTCTTGCTGCCTTCTTACCTTTGCATGGTGCTAAAGTAGAATTTCAACTAAAGGATGAGGCTACTGAATGAAAATTATGATGATGATGATAATAATAATAGTAATAATAATGATACCTAACATTTATATAGTGCTATGAGGTTTTCAAAATGCCTTACAAATATTATTTTACTTTAAACTCATAATATCCCTAGGAAGTACAAGCTATTATTATCTCCATTTTAAAAATGAGAGATGATTTTTTTTTAACAAAAAGGAGAGAGTTTTAAGTGATTTGCCCAGGGTCACATAGTGAGTAGAATTTGAACTCAAATCTTTCCAGTTATAGGTTCATCCAGTCCTTTATCCACTATGTCTCTTAGCTGCCTATAGTACCCACTGAGGAGAGAGAGAAAAACTGAATGGAGAGAATGGAAACCTCTAAGTTTTAGGCCCAGAAAATTTCTACGTCTACAGAGTTCTCAATTGTTTTTCACTTTTTCCATCTTTTCCTTCTGAAAAATGCAGTTCCTCGAAATATCCACAAGGTGGCAGAGTGACTTCATTCTGCTAGAATGTTGTCTTTGGGGTTGAGGTTGGTGAGAGGATGAGATAGAAGAGGGTTCCCGAGATGCCAGTTGAGCCACTCGAGTCTAGGGACATTGAACAGTTGTGTACAAGAGATTGGAGAATTATATTTTAGGGACAGAGAAAAGGTGGGAAGCTCTTTTCCTTGATTCCCTGAGTGATTCTGATCTGGCCTGGGAGAAAGACTGTCCCACTCAATGGGTTAGGTATCTGATATTTCCCCAATTCTTGCTCTTCCAAATTTCTCCTTGTGAAACTTTGGACAAGATGCTTCTCTCTAGGACTCAGTTTCTTCTCCTGTAAAACAAAGGGGCTAGTTTGGATTAAATGACCTCCTATAGTCTTTTCCTTTGATTTTCCCACCCCATTGTGGTATACAGAATGAGACTGGGATTAAGTGTGATTTCACTGACAGTTGTAGGGATCATGGATTTAGAACCAATAGAGACCTCAAACTCTTACATCTACTCCAACTTTCTCATTTTAGAGTAGAGATAAATGAAGCAGAGATTTTTAAGTGACTTGCCCTGGGTCACATAGTTACCAAGTGTTTGAAGCAGGATTTGAATTTTGCTCTTTCTGATTCTAGTTATATTTATTGTGTGCCTAGTATATCAGCTGAGTAGTTCAGGGATAGAACACTGGGTTTGGAATCAGAAGACTCATCTTCCTGAGTTCAAGTCTGGCCTCAGACACCAGCTATGAGACTTAATCCTATTTGCCTCAGTTTCCTTATCTCTAACATGAGTTGAGAAGGAAACAAGAAATCCTTCTAGGATCTCTGCCAAGAAAACTGCAAATCCTCAAAAGGTTGGACTTCATTGAAAATGACCATAAAATTGCTTTCCGTGGTGGGGTGAGGGGAGGGAAGTAAGATTGGGGGAAAAATTGTAAAACTCAAATAATATCTTTAATAGAATTTTTTTACTGTTTTATAATGTATAAAATATTGTTTTATGATGTATATTGCTATATAACATATTTCTCTAAATAAAATTTACATATATTGGGAAATGTTAAAAAGAAATCCATACAAAACAAATTGTATATAAGTAGCCTCATCCTTTAGTTGAAATTCTACTTTGGCCAGGCAAAGGTAAGAAGGCAGGAAGACCTTGATTTGAATCCCATCTCTGTCATTTTATCATCTAGGTGACCCTGAATAAATCACTCACACTCCCTATATATATATATAATATTCCAAGGAAATTGAAGTTGGAAACCAGAGATAATTTTCCTTCAAGGGTCTCTATTTCACTATCTACTTAATGAGAGAATTGGATTAGATGGCTTTCAAAAAGTCCTGCTGGCTCCAATACTTTGATCCTATCATGAGGTAGGAGAGATATAAGATCTAGGTGGGGAGGAAATTGCAGGGGAGAAGATGATAAATATAAAAGGCACCTCAAGGCACAATGCTATGAGAATTCTGTGAATTAGAGAGAGAGCTAGGATGAAGACTCAGAACATGGGAGGTATTATTTAATCCTCATTTTATAGATGAGGATGCTGAGGTCTACAGGTAATTTTAATTTGCCCAGAATCACACTGTGAATTGGATATAGAGCCAGGATAAAACTTAGATCCTGGGGTCTAGATCTGGAGAAAACCTTGAGATCAATGAGTACAATTCCTTCCTTTTACAGAGACTTGTTTAAGATCCCATAGCTACTAAGTGGCTGAGCTGGTATTTGAACTCCTGTTCTTTCCCAGAATAGGCGAGCTCCCTAACTGACTTTTTTGGCACAGGGAAGAAGGCTGGCCTGAAGGAGAGGGGCAGACAGAATAAACTCTGGAGGTCATCAGTTTTGCTCTCTCCTCTCCACTACAAATAGCTCAGCCCCAACCTTGTGTCCCTCCCCTGGTCCCAACCTCCTGACCGAGATCCCCAGAGCTCTTGTTCCTTGCTTTGGGCACCACATGGAAACTCGATTCCCCAAGTTGCCTCGACCTTGGCTAGACAGATGGCCTCCGTCCATCTAGCTGCTATTTCAGAGAAAGGACATAATAGGGAATGACTGCTTCTCTTGCTGCACAGGCACCTCTGATTTGGCTCCCCTTCGCCACTAGGGGGCAGGCTTTTACCATGTTTGAAGATGACTCCCACTTGGACTTGAGGGAGCCAGGAGCTGGCTAGTCTGACCCCAGGAACAAAGCTCTGTGTGTACGTGCAGGAAGGCATGCGTGGCTTGGGGCCCACCTGTGCCTGTGTCCATGTGTGAATGCATGTATGCACACATGTGTTCCAAGGGCTGCTGGGACCAGTGTCTGTCCTTCCACCTGGCCCAGCCCAATGGGGACATTTTCTTTGCACAAAGGCTCTGTCACTTGGAAACAATCAAAAGATGTCAGGGCTTTGAAGAAGGGGCTTGACTTGAGATGAGAAGAGGATGAGGCAGGACCTGGAAGATCTGCTGACTCTTAAGGAGAGATACAGAATGACAAAGGATTGGGGAGGAGGCTTGAGTAGGAGTGGAGGAGCAAGTGCCCAGGTGGGAGTGGTGCTAGTGAGATTGGTGAGGGTATTGTGCAGAGGGGTAGCTAGACTTTTCTATGAGGCCTTGTTTGAGAATCATCTGTGAAATGAAGGGGATGAATTATATAATCTCAAAAGTCCCTTTCAGTTATAAATCTCTAACTCTAGGGAACAAAACAAACAAAACAAAACACTAGATCTCCACTGGATGGCTGCCTGGGAATTAACTTGTGGTACATTAGGGATCCCAGATCTTTTTTGTCTAGTTTTGATAAACTGATTATTTTTCATTCCATATTTTTAATGAGTTTCTTCCCCCCTTCCCTTTCTCCCTCCCTCTCTCCCTCTCTCCCTCTCTCCCTCCCTCCCTTCCTCTCTTCTGCCCTCCATCCTTTCCTCCTTCCTTTCTTCTGTTCCTTCCTTCCTTCCTTCCTTCCTTCCTTCCTTCCTTCCTTCCTTCCTTCCTTCCTTCCTTCCTTCCTTCCTTCCTTCCAACTGAAACAAGGTAGAAACCAATAAATGCTTTCCCCCCTCCACCTCCCACCTCAACAAGCTAAGATTTTTTTACCCAGATCCTCCTGACTTGAAATCATGTTTTTGAATGCATAAAATAGAAGACACAGGATTGTGAAGGAGATTTATAAAGTATACAGTTATCAAAATATTCTTTTAAAAATTTTATTTATTCAAAGCAATGGGGTAGGTGACTTGCCCAAGGTCACACAGCTGGCAATTATTAAGTGTCAAAGGTTGGATTTGAACTCAGGTCCTTTTGACTCCAGTGCCAGTGCTCTATCCACTGTGCTACCTAACTGCTCCCAAAATATTCTTAAAAAAATTCATAGACCACCCCAGGTTAAGGACCATGCTCTAATTAAATGCCAGTATTTTATTTTAATTTTTTATTATATAAATATTTTATTTGTTTTCCAATTATATACAATAGAAGTTTCTACCTATCACTTTTTGGTAAGGACTTTTACACTTTCTCACTTCCTCCCCACCCAAAGGCAACCTGATAATCTTTACATTGTTTCCATGTTAGTATTTTATAAATAAGCAAATTAAGATTTAGGAAGTTGGAGGGACTTGTCTGAAGGTATTAGAGTCCCTGAGGTCCCTGGCAAAGCCAGGTTCCAATTCAGATCTAATGAAAAATCCTACTGCACTGTCTCCACTCAATGACTGCTGGTATGAGTCTCTTCTCTAGGAATGTAATGCCTTAGCCTAGTTAAACTGCTTAGTTAAAACACCAGGCTCCTTAAACATGGTTGGTAATGTGGAAAATCTTCAGTAAGACTTAAGGGAGGGTGTAAGAGAAAGGAATTTATTTTGGACATGAGATTTGGGTTCTAATTCAGATTTTGCTGCAAACTCATTGGATTTGAGTTTCCTCATCTGTAATATGAAGTGGATGGGCTATATTAGAAGTTCAAGGACCCTCTCAACTCTAACAGTCTGAGAATTTTTAAAGTATGGGGGAGAACTAGGAGAGATTGGGGTGTTTGTGAATTGGGGGACACCTGGGCCTGAGGAGATGGGCAGCTATCAGTTATTTGGAAATTAGCATCAGAAATGAGAGAGATGGTTCTGATTGAGTAGACAGACCTTAGAAGACCTGAATTTTTCGACTTACAGTTGTATGGCTTTGGGTAAATCACTTGATAATTTATTTAGATAGTGTCTAGCACTAATTTATACTCTATGTTTGAGTAATGTTGGCCTTGAAGGTGGCCTTGCATTTGGGGAGTGGGGAAACAAGTATAGGCTTTCTCTCTTCCACTAAATGACTCCTTCCTTGCCAGGAGGGCAATGACCATGACTTATTACTTTTTATATTTCCCCAAAGTGCCTGGCAGGTGTGCTTGGTACATCTGAGGCTCTCAAGAAACGCTTTTTGAATGAATGAATGTAGCAAATCAATCTCTAACTCCAAATGCCATTTGTCTGCTTTTATTAAAAATTTTAGTGGGTTGAGCCTCACACCAGGGGTTACAAGACTATAGAAATTCTAGTTGGAAAGTACCTCAAAAGCTATTTGGTTCACCACTCTAATTAGATGAAGGAACTTGACTTGCAATTTTACTTGTATGAGGAAACTCCCTTTACCAAACGCTTTGGGACTTAATCTACAATTTAATAGTCTTATAGAAAGATCTAGAGTTGAGAAGTCAAACTCAAATAGAAACAGAGTCACTAAACTATACATAAGGATCCTGTGGGCAGTGTATAGACTTAGAAAATATATATTAACATTATTTATGTCTATTGAATTTTAATTTATTTTGTTAATATTTCTGGGGAGTGTTGGACTTCAGGTTGTATGTATTCTGACCTATAGTAGGGGGAGGTTAAATAACTTTTCCAGGGTCACTAGTCAGAATAAGTGGATGTAAGGACTTGAATCCAGATCTTTTAGTCTCTGAGGCTAGTTCAAGTTGCCTCTCTTCACCACTTTTATAGAAGAAAAAAATTGAGGACTACAGAAGTTAAGTGACAAGTTACCTTACTACACTCATTTTATAAAGCTGGAAACTGAGGTTAAGTGGCTTGCTTAAGATTGCACCGGTATTACATATCAGAGGCAGAATTTGAACTTTAGTCCTCTGACTTTAGAGACAGTGATTTCCTCTCCACCCCTCATTGTAACTCAGTGGGCTGTATCATTCAGACCTGGGATGGGGGTGAGGTAGGAAGAACAGGGAGAGAGAAGGGGATGCATGGAGGAGGCATCTCAGTGGCAAAGTAGATAGAGAGTTGTGCCTAGAGTCAGGGAGATGTGAGTTCAAATATGTCCTTGGATAGATCCTAGTTGTGGAAACCAGAGTGAGTCACTTAACATTTTTTTAACTGTAAAATGGGGAAACTTCCAAGATTGTTGGGAGGACCAAAGGATAGAGTATTTGCAAAACATTTTGAACAATGTCTGACACATGGTAGGTGATTAATAAGTGCTCATTTTCTTCTTTCTTGGTGCTCTTTCCACATAGATTAGGCACCAGTTCATTTGGAATGGGGGTTCTTGAGGGGCCCGTTGGAACTGCCTCTGTCACTTAATGAGGATCTTGGTGCTTGGGCTACACTTCTGACTTTTCTGTCCAGGGCGGTTACGACATTTTCTTTTTCTTTTCCTCTCTTCTTTTCCTCTCCTTTCCCTCACCCTCCCTCACTCACTCCCCCCACCATACCCACTTGTGAAAGCAGAAAAATCCTTAAGTGGTGAAGTCATATTTTCCATGCCCCCCAAAGCTCTCGAAGAGCCGAGGAGTGTTATTGTAACAGGAGGAGGCTGGGGACAAAGGAAGCTTATAATTTTGTAAACAGAGGCCTCTCCATACTGGCTTTGCTGGGCAAAGAGTCAGAGATGGGGGGGGGGGAGGAGAAGGAATAGCTGGAGGAAGGGAGAGACAAAAGTTGAAAAAGTTGGAGAAAAAACCAGTTCACATCTGCTCTTAAAGAGAAGTCCTTGGCAGCATGAGCCCCCTAGGAGTGTGGTCCCAAGGGTTCCAGGGAGCTCTGTGAAAATGGTCATAAACTAAATGACTTTGTGCTTGTACACAGATATCATATATCTATCTACATATATGCTTTTATATAGTTTTAATTTTCATTTTGTATATACATATGTATGTGTGTGTTTTTATATTGGATCTGTTAGTTCATTAATATAAAGAATTCCCAACGAGGAGACTCCTTTTATTAATGCAGATAATATTCCAAATTCAACATTCTTCACTTCCTTCCTTCTCTCTTTGCCTTCCTTCTTCCTTCCCCCTTTTACTTGTTAAAAATGACCAGATCTCTTATAGTTTTCTCATCTTGGAAAAGATAGAAGTTTGGATGCACATTTTGAAATAGCAACAAAAAGAAATTTAAATAGGGAATAACTAGGTTGGCTTAGAGTCCTGTTGAATGTGAAGATATCAAGGTCACATAAGGGCTTCTGGGAGACAGTGATCTATGATTTAGAACTGTTGAGGTCCCTCCTTTGAAATCAAACTACACTCTGCCCTACAGTTATGCTGGAGGTGTTCTGTGATCTGGGTTCCCAGGAGCCTCTGAGGCGAATGTCTCTCTGGATTTTCTTGGAAAGCCTTGGGGCACAGTGGGGTGTCAGCTTACACTTGTAAAAATAACTCTGAGGCTGAGCCTGGCTCCCTTGACAAGCACAGACACCAGCAGGTGCTTTGGCAAAGGTCACTCACACATCTTCAGGCAGTGCTGGGAATGGGGGAGTTGGTTGGAGGGAGGAAGGAAGAGGGGTGCTTCTTTGCAGCTGTTCCTGTCACCCCCAAAGGGCATTTCTTCCAGGAGAAAACAGAGTTTTAAAATTTTTTAATTGATATTTTTGTTCTTATATCACCTTACTCTCTTCTCCCCTGCAAAGAATAAAAAGAAAGAGGAAAAAAAGTTATTTAATAAAATTAAGCCAGACATCCACCAAATCTTATATGTAATGTTACAAGTCCTCCATCTCAGCAAAGGAAAGAAGGCAGTACATTTTTTTTAGTTGTTCTCTGGGATCAACCTTGGCTTTTAGGATAGGATTACAAAATATCACCAATGGAATGAAACAAGACTGTGTCCTTACTCCCATGCTTTTTAGGGTGATGTTTTCAGTTGTGTTATCAAACGCCTTCACTGAGGATGAACACAGAATCAAGGTCAGCTACCACACAGATGGGAAATTCAACTTGAAAAGGCTACAAGCCAAGACCAAAGTGAAGGGAGGATTGGTGCAGGATCTTCTATTTGCAGATGACTGTACCCTCAATGCAGCTTCTGAAGCTGATATGCAGCAAAGTGTGGATTGATTCTCTGCAGCTTATGATAACTTTGGTCTAACAATGAACACCAAGAAAACCCAGGTGCTCCATCAGCCAGCACCACACCATCCAGATGTGGAACCATCACTCACAGCAAATGGAGAAGTTTTGAGTACTGTGGACAAGTTCACTTACCTTGGCAGTATCCTTTCCAGGGAGGACCACATTGACAATGAATTTGACACACACATTGCCAGTGTTTGGGAGGCTCCAAAAGAAAGTGTCGAAGAGAAGAAATATTAGACTAATGACCAAACTGAAGGTCCACAGAGTCATTGTGTTGACCTCATTTTTATACATCTGTGAAATCTGGGCAATCCACCAGCCTCATAACAAGAAACTGAATCACTTCCATTTAAATTGTCTGAGTAAGATTCTGAAGATCACCTGGCAGGAGAAGATACCAGAAGATACTAGACACCAAGCGCATTTCTTGAACTAAACTTCCAAGTCTTCAAATGTTACTACAGAGAGTGCAGCTGCGATGGGCTGGTCATGTTGTTAGAATATCAGTAATATCCTAGCCAAAAAAGACTATTTTATGGAGAACTCATAGAGGGCAAGCACTCACAAGGGGGTCAGAAGAAGTGATACCAAGATACCTTAAGGTCTCACTGAAGGACTTTAGAATTGACTGTACAGCATGGGAGACCCTGGCCCAGCATTACCCAGTATGGTGTGCCCTCATCAGTGAGGGGGCTGCACTGTATGAGGAAAGTAGAATTGAAGAAACTCAAAGAAAATGTGACATTTGTAAGTTTAGACCACCCCAGGCATTCACGTGGACTATCTGTGCCCTACCTGTGGTAGAATATTTCAAGCTTGTATTGGTCTGATCAGTCACAGACCTATGTCTTGGACATAGTGATGTCATTTTGGTCTTCTTAGATAATTAAGGACAAGAACCAAGCAGCAAATATTACTCGATTTCTTTTGCAATTGTGGTTCTTTCCATTTCTATTTCTTATAGCCATTGTATGTACTGTTTTCCTTACTTGTACAAAAAAGTAAAAGTCCCTGCCCTCAAGTAGTTTACCTTTTTTGTATGCCTAATATGTGACAGTGTCTTGCAAATAGTAGGTGATTAATATATGTTTGTCACAAATGTCAGAAAGCCAATATAGAAGGGAAACAGCTTTTTGTTAATTAAAGATTTTATTTGAGTTTTACAATTTTCCCCCATCTTACTTCCCCCCGACAGAGAGCAATTTACCAGTCTTTACATTATTTCCATGGTGTACATTGATGCAAATTGAGTGTGATGAGAGAGAAATCATATCCTTAAAGAAGAAATAGAAAGTATAAGAGATAACAAGATCAGATAATAAGATAGCAGATTTTTCCTGAATTAAAGGGAATAGTCCTTGAACTTTGTTCAAACTCCATGGTTCTTTATCTGGATGCAGATGGCACTCTCCTTTGCAGAAAGCCCCAAATTGTCCCTGATTGTTGCACTGATGGAATGAGCGAGTCCATCGAGGTTGAACATCACCCCCATGTTGCTGTTAGGGTGTACAGTGTTTTTCTGGTTCTGCTCATCTCATTCAGCATCAGCTCATGAAAATCCCTCCAGGCTTCCCTGAATTCCCATCCCTCCTGGTTTCTAATAGAACAATAATGTTCCATGACATATATATACCAGAGTTTGCTAAGCCATTCCCCAATTGAATGACATTTACTTGATTTCCAATTCTTTGCCACCTCAAACAGGGCTGCTATAAATAATTTTGTACAAGTGATGTTTTTACCCTTTTTCATCATCTCTTCAGGGTATAAACCCAGTAGTGGTATTTCTGGGTCAAAGGGTATGCTCATTTTTGTTGCCCTTTGGTTGTAGTTCCAAATTTCTCTCCAGAAAGGGTGGATGAGTTCACAGTTCCACTAACAGTGTAATAGTGTCCTAGATTTCCCACAACCCTTCCAACATTGATCATTGCCCTTTCTGGTCATATTGGCCAGTCTGAGAGGTGTGAGATGGTACCTCAGAGAAGCTTTAATTTGCATTTCTCTAGTAAGTACTGATTTAAAGCAATTTTTCATATCACTATGGATTGCTTTGATGTCCTCATCTGTAAATTGCCTTTGCATATCCTTTGACCATTTGTCAACTGGGGAATGGCTTTTTTTAAAAATATGACTCAGTTCTCTGTATATTTTAGAAATAAGTCCTTTGTCATAAATATTAGTTGTAAAGATTGTTTCCCAGTTTACCGTATTTCTTTTGATCTTGGTTGCAGTGGTTTTATCTGTGCAAAAGCTTTTTAATTTGATGTAATCAAAATCATCTCATTTGTTTTTAGTGATGTTCTCTATCTCTTCCTTAGTCATAAACTGCTTCCCTTTCTATAGATCTGACAGGTAAACTAGTCCTTGATCTTCTAATTTGCTTATAGTATTGGTTTTTATGTCTAAATCCTGTTTCCATTTGGATCTTATCTTGGAATAGGGTGTGAGGTGTTGGTCCAATTTAAGTTTCTTCCATACTAACTTCCAACTTTCCCAGCAGTTTTTATCAAAGAGGGAGTTTTTATCCCAATAGCTGGACTCTTTGGGTTTATCAAACAGCAGATTACTATAATCATTTCCTGCTATGGCACCTAGTCTATTCCACTGGTCCACCATTCTATTTCTTAGACAGTACCAGACAGTTTTGATGACTGATGCTTTATAATATAATTTTAGATAAGGTAAGGCTAAGCCCCCTTCTTTTGCACTTTTTTTCATTAAATCTCTGGAAATTCTTGACTTTTTATTTCTCCATATGAATTTACTTACAACCTTTTCTAACTCATTAAAGTAAATTTTTGGAATTTTGATTGGTAGGGCACTAAACGGATAGTTTAATTTTGGTAGAATTGTCATTTTTATTATACTAGCTCTACCTATCCATGAACAGTTGATGTTTGCCCAGTTATTTAAATCTCATTTAATTTGGGTGAGAAGTGTTTTGTAATTGCTTTCAAAAAGTTTCTGAGTCTGCCTTCGCAAATAGACTCCCAGGTATTTTATATTGTCTTAGGTTACTTTGAATGGGATTTCTCTTTCTAGTTCTTCCTGCTGTATCTTGCTTAGTCATATGTAGAAAATTTGAGGATTTATGAGTGTTTATTTTATATCCTGCAACTTTGCTAAAATTGCTAATTGTTAGGGAAACATTTTAACAGTACAGAAAAAATTACAAAATTTGCTTTCAATACAAAAATATAGCATTTCTCTTTATCCAGAGTTCCCCTACTTCAAGAAGACTAGAAAGATGGGGGTGGGAGATTAGGTTATGAAAAGTCTGGAATGCCAGAGTGCTTTGTATTTGCCTTTAGAGGCAATAAGAATAATGGGTTTCCCTCCTCAGAATCTCTCATATTCTTTATTTTTGTGGTTTAAGAATAATCCATTTGATTTCATTCATGTACCATAATTTGTTTAGTCTAGTTCTCTGCTACCACAGAAGTGCTACTAATAACATTTTTCATATATGCATTTTTTCTTTCTGATTTCTTTTGAGGTATATGTCTAATAGTAGAAATCTCTGAGTCAAAGAATATCAACATTTTAGTCACTCTTAAACATCATTTCAAATTTCTTTCCAGGATGGATAGACCAATTTACAGCTCTACCAAGTACATATCTGTTTGCCTGCCTTTCCTCAGCCTCTCCAACATTGACTATTTCCATCTTTCATTGTCTTTTTTAGTTTTCTGAGTAAGAAGTGAAATATAAGAATTTTTTTATTTGTCTTATTTATTTGTCTTACATTTCATTTAAGACAAAACTGATGAACCTATGTGTATGACTCTACCATTTCCTTTTTTGAGCCACTTTGGGCAGGTGTGGCTAGTCCACAAGGAACTTTTGCTGGGGAATCCAATCACTTAGGACTTGAATGAGTACAGGAGATAGTCAAATCTTAAACTTAGTCAAATCTTAAACTTATACTTACCTTGATGGATGTTCCTTAATTATCTCTTATATCTCTTCTTTTCCTTCCAGTCACTTAGCCAGTACCCTAGTTTAGGACCTTACCATCTTTTATTTGGATTCAGCAACAACAGTTTCCCTAATTAGGTGGCTATTCTCCACTCTCAGAGAATGTGCAATTTATCTGGGGCCAGAACAATGAAACAATAGTAAACAATACCCAAGTGCATGCTCCCATGCTTTCAAGAATTGCAGTTTCAGTAGAATATGCACTTTCTTCAACCCTTCCACAACTTAGTTGTGTGTTGAGGCTGAAAAATTCACCCTTTGGTTAACTTGGAGATGGACTTTCTTGAATTTATCTAGGCCAGCCCTCAGACAATAGACTTCCTCTGTCATTGAGTTTGTACTTGAAGACTTTCTAGAGTTGTAGGACTTAAAGCCTATACTCTGTTGGTGTAGCCATCAACAAAAAAGGACTTCTTTTTAAAATGAGGTAGGATTTTCCTTAGAATTTTATTTGAATTGATTTGTATGGTAAGCATAGCAGGTATTCCAAGGAGAGAGCGGGAGCCCCAGGAACTTTGGAGTAAATCAGGAAAGATGTCAAGCTGCTTAGCTTTAATGGTTGAAAGGGGAGAAGAAAGACTAATCCTGGCATAAGGCATTATGTATGTGCCTCTCAAAGACAAAGTCTTGAGTTCTTTTTTCTCCACCTCCCCTTCTCCAATCCTGCTTTCCTCTTCATCCTTTTTTCTCCTTTTTTCTTCTCCCTAATAGTTCTCATTTTCCCCAGTCCTTCCAACATTGATCATCTTTGTCTTTCATCATCTTTGTCAGTTGTGAAGTGAAACAAAAGGATTGCTTTGATTTGAATGTCAAATAAGACGAAGTTGGGGTTTATGAACTTGTTTTATTGAAAAAAATTGATGACTATTTTCATAGAATTGATTTGCTTTGTAATTGTATGTATTTTATGCATTTAAAAGTATTCTTTTTTTAAAAGTTTTTTTCAAGGCAAATGGGGTTAATTGGCCACACAGCTAGGTAATTACTAAGTGTCTGAGGCTGGATTTGAACTCAGGTACTCCTGACTCCAGGGTTCTATCCATTGCATCACCTAGCCAACCCCACATTTAAAAGCATTCTGAGGAGTCTGTTGGTTTCACTAGATTGCCAAAGGGTACATGATCCAATTAAAAAGGGTTAATAACTCCAGGGGACTCAACCTTTTCTTTTCTTTTTTTGCAAGGCAACAGGATTAAGTGACTTCCCCAAGGTCACACAGCTAGGTAATTATTAAGTGTCTGAGGGTGTATTTGAACTCAGGTCCTCCTGACTCCAGGGCCAGTGCTCTATCCACTGCACCACCTAGCTACTCTCAACCTTTTCTTAATAAATTTTTCAACTCACATGGATTCAGTTATCATCCCCATGCAGATATGTTCAAAATTTATTCAGTGTTCACATTTTTCTTGAATTTTGGTCTTGCATTCTCAAATGCCAACTGGACATCACCTATATATTCTTATTAACATCTTAGAACTGAGTATATTCAGGATCACCCAGGTAATGTGTCTGAAGCAGGATTTAGACACAGTTTTGCTAGAGTCCCAGCCTTACATTCTCATTTTGTCATTTTAGAGGTCTCTATTATCAGTCCATTTCCTTTTATACTCAAGCATAGGTTTGATGTTGTTATTTACATTACTTCTCATGTCCAAGGCATTATTGGTAATATGCTGGAGATTAGTTAGGTCCATCATCTTTTTTTTGTCCTTTTGCAAATCCATACTTCAATTAAAATTACATAGAGATAAACAGCTAGGCTGAGCTTCTATGTTCTTTCATACATTGGAGGATCCCCCTGTTCCCTTGTCCTTTTTGTTGGAAGTTCCACGTTGGATGAATCTTGAACAGTTGTTCATTGAGCTATCATTTATTAAACACCTACTGTGTGTTAATCACTGTAATAAGCACTTTACAAATTTTATTTCATTTTACCCTTACAATATCCCTGTGAGATAGGTGCTGTGATTCTTCCCATTTTACAGTTGAAGAAACTGAGACAAAGGTTAAGTGGCACATCTTGTTAGTGGCTAAGGCTGGATTTGAACTCAGATCTTCTTGACCTTAGATCCAAGGCTCTGTCCATTGAGTCACCAACCTGCTTCAGTATGACTATAGCAGAATAGAGTGAAAGTTGAATTTGATGAACTCTCTTATGGCAGATTAAGATTACATTAATAACTTTTTGTAAACATGTCACCTTATTGATGTATACAAAGATTGCATACTTAAAAAATTTGCATGAACAGTGGTCTCCTATGCTATACCATACCTGGACACTATCATGAGGATGCCTGGTTCTGAAAGTTGATCTTTGATTTTTTATTGCCCCAAATCAGGTCTCCCATCACCCTCCCTTCCCTTTCTACCTCCACTTTATGTGTTGTCTTCTCCCCCATTAGAATATAAGCCTTTTGGGGCAGCTAGGTGGCGCAGTGGATAAAGCACCGGCCCTGGAGTCAGGAGTCCCTGGGTTCAAATCCGGTCTCAGACACTTAATAATTACCTATCTGTGTGGCTGTGGGCAAGCCACTTATCCCCATTTGCCTTGAAAAAACCTAAAAAAAGAATACAAGCCTTTTGAGGACAGGGCCTTCCTAAAAATTGCATTCCTGGACATTAATAACTCATCTTGTATAAAGTACATAATGAATTCTCTATCTCCCTACACAGTCATCTATATTTATGTAATTCTATTTTAGCATTTAAGTACAAGAATTAACAGCAAAACAATTACTATAATAATAATAAATTATATATTCTTTCAATGTTTGCAAAGTATTTTACCTGTTATTTCCTTTGATCAATTTTCCTTACCAAATCCTGTCTTTTTTCAATTCTATATAACCATTCTGAAAGGATTAAGTTCTCTGAGCTATTATTGCTTATCTACATGTCCCTAATTTTCTCATCTCTGTTCTTTGAGCTACAAGTTCCTACCTTCACCTTCTTATACTCTATGTCCTCCTTAAAAAACTCGCTCACTTCCTAAGTTGGACTGCTTGCTTTCTTTTGGAGGGTAACCAGTACTGGGGATGTATGATCCCCCCAATTTTTCTGCTCCTATGCCTTTACTTACTGCTCAACCTCTCATGGTGGTTTAGGTCCAGGTTGTTCTATTCTTTAGCTTCCTTCTCTAATTAGGGATCAGTGGTTTCCTTCTCCTTAGTCTCTCTCTTTAGCTCACAGCAATAATTATGCAAATTTTCCCCCCCTAATATTCCTTCTGGTCCAGAGTTGGTCTTTATAGGAATTCTTTCATGCTCCTGCCCAAATAATTAGCTGAATATTTTCCCTGGCTATAAGTAGACTTCCCTGGGAAGCTATTCTATTGTCTATTTTATAGATGAGGAGACAGAGACTTTTGAGAGGTGAAGTGAATTTGCCCAAAGTCATGTAGCAACTGGGATAGTGGATTTGGGAATAGAATTTAGGTCACAGAATCATAAAATCAAAATATTTTAGAATTGGAAGAACATTAGAGATCATTGATATTCAATGGAATAGCATTCATGATTAAACTATGGTTCTGAAAGTATTTATTGAGCTCTTATTTGATGCGAAATGCTACCAAACGTATCAAATGCTCAAAATACAAATACAGAACCTAAGACAGTTTCTACCTAAAGGAGCTTACATTCTATTTTTTGTGCATATTCTTTGCATCTTTTTCAATTGAAATTTTGTCTATATTTTTCAAAGAACATAGATTTGAGGAAATCTATGAAATGGAGAAAAATTAGATGAGGATCAGAGGCAATAAGGAAGAATATAAGTGATGTTGTATACACCTGACCAGAGGGAAAAAAATGGATGATTAATTCAGGAGAACTGATAGAGAAGCATAATATGGGGAGAACTTCAGTTTTCTGAATAGCTCTGGGAGATTTTTTACTCTTACCAAAACAGAAGTTGAAAAATCCTTAGCTTATTTTAAGGATGATTTTCTTTTTCAAAATATGGAGGATATGATTAGGGGCAACTAATATTTTGGGCCTGATTCCATCCCTCTCCTCAACCTCCCAAACCTCCCAAAGGAAAAAATGATGAACTTTTGGGAAGGAAGTGACCACTCCAGAGTCAATTGTATAAAGAGAGAGAAAGCCTGGTATAGACTGATACATTCTCTAGTTTTGTGGGAGCAGTTTCTAAAGAATTTAGAGAAAGGATAAGTAGACTCTCATAAGCTAAAATTCTATTGGAAGATAGAAGCCAAAGAGGGGTGGAACATTTCCAAAACAGAAGTTCTGATGCCATAAGTAGAAATATGGAATATCAGCAAGGAAAAAAAAGACAAGAGAGCTTTTTAAATAGATGCTTGTGGATGCTCAGGGAACTCACTGACCAACCTAGAATATAAAGTCATATAGAGAAGAAGAAAGCAAAGAAAGGTAAGTAGTTGACAATAAGTACAAAAAAGAAGTATGGTCCTTTAGAATATTGTTGGGAGCTTGTCTTGGTACCTTTTTATGAATCATGGAGAATGAGACTAGAAATGCCTTAAGATTAGAAATGAGCAAATAAAGTTCAGATTTCTGGAAAAAGGAAGAGTTATGTATTTAAACTCCAAGGCAGTTAATTTCATTTTGAATCCTGAAAAAATTCTGGGATGCATCATTAAAGGAGATGGCTTGTGAATATGTAGGAATTCAAATAGTCCAATATCAAATAGTCTAAAATTCAAATAGTCAAATTATCCAATAAGGCTAATAGAGAAAGAATGCATTCGAGTGGCAAGAAGATGACTTGAAGTGAAAGAACACAAATGAGTGAATGAAGGACTGAATAAATGAAATATATTTGTTAATTGCTTACTAACAAGCACTGTATCAAATAGAGATTAAAAATATGAAAGTGAGACAGCCTGTGCCCTCACCCTCTGAGAGGAGACAGCACTTGTAGGAGAGTGATAACAAGAGAAGAGAGTTATGATCCAGGAAATGACAAAGATGATGACTGAACCAATAGAGCAGTCCATTAACAGACCCTTTCCATGGGCAATGATGGTGGTGATTTGATTATAGTTCTTAGAGAAAGACGTAGAAGTAGAAAAGTATCAGTTAAAGAGCAGAAAATGACCAGGAGGAAGATGAAGATGTAGGGTGCCAAAGAAGAGAGAGTTGAGTGGTTTAACTCTGGAGTTCAGTTTGTTAAATAGAGTATCACCACTAGTAGAAATGGTTGGGTGTGTATGTCATAACCTTTGCAAAATGGGCTATTCTAGAATTAGGGAGTTTGTAACCTGGGACCTATGAATTGTTTATAAATTTAAAAAATTGATACCTTTTCAGAATAATTTATTTCCCTTTTAATAATACCATGGACTTTATTTTATCCATTTAAATTTATTATTTTGAGAGTAGTCTCTAGGTTTCATCAGACAGCCAAAGGGGGAACCCATGATAAACCGAAAAAAGTTAAGATGATGTCCTTGGTCTTCTTCAGTTCTAAATCTATCTTATTATGGTCAAGAAGTTGTCATGTTCTACTAATCTCTCCTATTCCCCACTTTCTCCCCATCCCCATCTTTTTTTTAATTTTAAAAAGGTTTTATTTATTTTCAATTTTACAATTTTTGACCCAGTCTTGCTTCCCTCCCCCCACCCCCACTGAAGACAGTTTGTTAGTTTTTACATCATCCCCATAGTATGCATTGATCTAAGTTGAATGTGATGAGAGAGAAATCATATCCTTAAAGAAGAAACATATAATATGAGTTATAGCAGAATTACATAATAAGACAATTTTTAAAAAATTAAAGTGAGGATACATAGAAAGTTTTGGTCTTTGTTCAAACTCCACAATTCTTTCTCAGGATACAGTTGGCATTCTCCATCACAGATATCCCAAAATTATGCCTGATTGATGTCCTGTTGGTATGAGCAAGTCCATTAAGGTTGATTATCACTCCCATGTTGCTGTAAGGGTATACAATGTTCTTCTGGTTCTGCTCATCTCACAAGGATAGCAGAATTATGGACCAGGAAATTACCTCAATATTGGAAGTAACAATTTGATTTCAACTAAGTCTCTCATGCTGTCTTTGTGAACAAGATGGAGAGAAGTAGGCTAAATCACAATGCAGTTATTCAGGTCGAGTGATTGGCACCAAAGAGAAGTCCTTAATCCATAATGTGAACCTACAGGAAGGTCTCCAACTTAATTTAATTCAAAAGCATTTTCTGGACAGCTTCTCTGTTGTGCTAGACACTGGGAATACAAAGGCAAAAAGAGAACAGTTGATCTCAAAAAGCTTATATCTTTAATCAAATCTCTCCCTCTTTCTCCCCCCCTCCCAATTTCTCCTTGGTTTTGAACTATTCAACATTTAATCAGTGATTTGTATAAAAGCACAGGAGATTTGCTTATGAAATTTATAGAGGAAACCAGAGTATGGGGGATTGATTATATTGACATATTGAATGATAACAGTTCTAAAAGAATGATGGACACACAGAAATAAAAAGGACAAGATTTGGCAAGGAAAAATGATAAAAGGAAATAACATGGGTAAAATACTTTGCAAGCATTGAGGAATATATAATTTATTATTATAATAATTATTGTTTTGTTGTAATATCTTATATTTAAATGCTAAAATATAACTGCATAAATATGGATGATTGTGTGGCTAGACAGAACATTCAGTATTTACCCAATACAAGATAATGAGCATTAATGTCCTGGAATGCAATTTTAAGGGAGGCCCAGCCCTCAAAAATATTCTATTCTAATTCTATTCCATTATTCCAATAGGGGAAGACAACACATAAAGTGGGGGGTAGAAAAGGCAGGGAGGTATGGTGGGAGGCCTGATTCTGGGCAATAATAGTCTAAGATCAGCTTTCAGATCCAGGAATCCTCATGGTAGTCTCTTGGCATGGTTCAGAATAGGAGATATGTGACTTCAGCACTGCTCATGTAAATTTTTTTAAGTATGTAATCTGCATAGATCAATAATGTGACTTGTTTACAAAAATTACTAATGTAATCTTAATCTGCCATAAGAGAGTTCATCAAGTTCAATTCTACTGTACTTTGCTGTAGTCACACTGAGGCAGGTAGGTGGCTCAGTGGATAGAGCCTTGATCTAGAGTCACAAAAATCTGAGTTCAACTTTAATCTTAGATACTAATGAGCTGTGTAACTAGAAAAATCACTTAGCCTATGCCTCAGTTTTTTAAGCTGTAAAATGGGGAGGATCATAACACCTACCTCACAGAGATATTGTGATAATCAAATGAAATATTATTTGTAAAGTGCTTGACATAGTGACTAGCATACAATAGATAATAAATGATGATTTCCTCCTTCCTTTATACCACATGCAGAGTATTTTGTTAAATTCTGAGAATTATATTTTAGGAAGGAATTGACAAATGGGAAAAAGTCCAAAGATGGGATGAAAAGAGTAATGAGAGCCTTGGAGATCACACTACATGATAACCAGTCTAATCAATGCTTCAACTTGGACCTTCAATCTGTAAAAGAGGAAGGACTTAAGGGAAACATGGTAATTTTCTTTATTTGAAGGACAATTATAAGGAAGAGGGATTAAGTCTGTTTTTTTTTCTTGGCTTCAGAACACAGAACTAGAAATAATGAGTTGAAGATGTAGAGAAGCAAATCTTGGCTTGATATAAAGAAAAATTTCCTAATAATTAATACTGTCCAAAATTGGAATGGGCAGTCTGGGTAAGTAGTGAACTCTCAGATACTGAATGTCTTTAAACCAAACCCAAATGATCAACTGCTGGTGATGTTATAGAAGGGATTTCTGTTCAGGTGTGAGTTGGATTAGACTTTTTTAATTCTCATCAAATTCTGAGATTTGATGAGCATTAACCTTTTTAATTTATAGAGGGAGAAACAAGCACAGAGAGATGAATGATCTGCCCAAGGTAAATATCATAAGTTAGTGGAAAATCTGGGAATAAAATATGTCCTCTTTTTCTCAGTCCAATACTTTTTCTACTTCACAAAAAGACTTTTTGTCTCTTAAGTGGTTTTCTGTGCTCCAGGAAATATTACATTGAGTGTGTGCATGCACACGCACACACATATGCATGAGCTTATTGGGGGTTGTGGGTTTGTCATGTTTGATTATCTCTCTCACATTTTCCAGATCTAATTCTCCCCTCCATGCTTCAATGTCCCCTTTAAAGTCAAAGACAAGGATATAGCCCAGAAATAGGATCTGTCCATGAATCAATCAGTCCTCTATGATGTTGAGTCAATGGGACCAAGGACAAGTAAAGCAACTCATACCTTCTCAAGAGTTAACTTTGTCAAGGGACAGTTGTACCTTGTTAACATGTCGCTATCAAGGTTAGAAGAAGCTCTTTACTTCCAGAAATGGGTCTCCATGCTGAATCTCTGGCCAGATGATTTGACTATAATGATGAAATGTTACCATTTGGGAGGCAGAAATGGTGAGAGAGAGAGAAGGAAAGAGAAAGAGAGAAAGAGAGACAGAGATACAGAGATGACATTGAAGGATAATTTCAATGATATGACCTCTTACAAATGTCTTGTAATACTATTCAGGTAGAATATGCTCCAACATTCTTAGCTTCACTTGGTTGTCTTGGATACAATTAAAAACTAGGACATACGGTCATCTGATGGGAAACATAACTGATCTCTTACTCTGGGATTAATCATACCAGACTTCCTGATTGGTGTTAGTCTATTGGTCTAAATTGGATTCTTCCAGGAGTCCAGGTCAGAGGAGGCTTATGGGAACTCTATTATTGTACCAGGGACTAAATAATCATGGTACCCTATGCCTTTATCATGGTCTAGTAGGTAGGCAGAATGTTCGACTTAACTGAAGTCATAAAATTCTGCATCTGAATCTTGTCTTGGACACTTATTTGGGGAAGTTATTTGTGAAATGGAAATAATTGAAGCACCCACCTCACAAAACTGCTATGAGATAATATATAAAGGATTATGCAAACCTTAATATATTTGTTCATCTGAATTATAAAAAAGATAACAAAAGTCTTTTATATTATAGTGGAGAAATCACCGGATTTGAAGTCAGGTCATCTCCAAGCTCTATCTCTTGCTGCCTGTGTGACCTTGTTCAAATCAATCCCCCTAGGCCTCACTTTCTCCATTTGTAAAATCAGAGAGATTTGACTCCCCCACCATGGAGGTCTTCAAGCAAGGGCCAGAAGGCTAGAGGGCTAGAGATTTCTTTCAGATGTGGGTTATACCAGATACCATTCAGGTCTCCACCAACTCTCAAGCTGTGGGACAATTTCTAACCAGCTCAAAATGTATAATTCTATCAGTCACATTGTTCTTTTCAGTCTTTCTCCTTACCTTTCTTTGAGACATGAATAGATTCTCCCAACTCAGGAAAAGTGGGGACCAGAGTCTAAGTATTTACTCCAAGTCAAGTACTTGAGAATTAAGAGAGAAGGGATAGGGAATGGTCTTAATATGGTTGACTTCCCTTCTGGACTCTTCCCCCTTGAAAAAATCAGGGTAGAGGCTATTGATTTGTGGATTTTGTTGGTCAAGGGGTAGACACCAATCTATTTTCTTTCCATCCATCCATCCCTAACCCAAATATCATGCCAACGGCCTGTGGAAGCTGTGGCCTCTTGCTGGCATTCCTTAGCATGCGTCAAGGAAAGTTGAGTTTGGTTTCCTTTGATAGAAATGCCTAGGAACCCTGGTTGGACTCTGCCCAAGGGTTGGCCACCATGTGGTAAATGCCAACCTCCCTTCTCATTGTGGCCACTAGCAGCAGTTACTGGGGAGGTGGAAGGGTAGAACTCTCCTGGAAAGGATGAGAGGTTAGTAATACAGAGGAGAAAGGCAGCAATTGTTTAAAATAGTAGTTTGGGAAGCTCATCTTTGGAACAAATCTAAGTAATGAACCTAGAAGGCAAGGGACAAGAGATTAGGCCAGGGGTGCTGAGAAAGAGGGCCAATAGGTATTGTCAAGATCTTACTGTTGTTTCCCTATAGAGTAAATCATGGAAAGCAACTCCTGCTAGATAGGGAATAGTAAATCAAAAGGTATTACAAAGACCCTTTGGATTTCATGATGCTTTATTAGTACTCATCTTTCTGATGATAGTTGGCATTTACTTTGTATATATTTTAACTTATTTTAGGCATACTGGAGTCTATTCCCTATAGAATATATGTACCTAGAAGGAAAGGACCACTTGATTTTTATCTTTTTCTCAGTTCTTGGTCTATCACTAACTTATTGGGTGATCTGTGTGTGTCTCTTCCTCTCTCTGGGACTTGGTTTCTCTTCAACTAGTTTTATTGTTTGTGAGGAGTAGATTTTATGATATTGTGTTACTGAAGGACAGAGACTGGACTTGTGATTTCATTGTTAAAAGGTACTCCCAATGAAGAACTCTTTTCTCCCACTGCAGGTGGGAGGGAAGGACTACCTTCTAGTCATAGAGATTCTGAGATGTGAAATTTGCAGCTCACAGGTAGCTTGCAAAACTCCAAAGTGCAGACAAAGCAGATTAAAATGTAATTGAGAAATGTGTAACGAAATAAATAGAAATATAATACAGCATAGCTAATACAAATTTGTGGTTTTCAAAATTGATACTTGATCTGCAGGGATCCTTAAGAATAGTATAATGGACCTGTTCTAATTTAAGTTTGATATCTTGTGTCTTGAGCTTGACTTACCCTTCACAGGGTAAGCGACTTGCCCTGTATCACAGAGTCATAGAGTGTTAAAATTGGACTAAGGTCTACATATCTAGCCCTTATCCCTTTTCTGGGTTTCATTCCCA